>NC_133860.1:66457847-66808067 GCF_047830755.1 Zonotrichia albicollis
AGGAAGGAAGGAAGGAAGGAAGGAAGGAAGGAAGGAAGGAAGGAAGGAAGGAAGGAAGGAAGGAAGGAAGGAAGGAAGGAAGGAAGGAAGGAAGGAAGGAAGGAAGGAAGGAAGGAAGGAAGGAAGGAAGGAAGGAAGTGGCGGAAGGAAGGAAGGAAGGAAGGAAGTGGCGGAAGGAAGGAAGGAAGTGGCGGAAGGAAGGAAGTGGCGGAAGGAAGGAAGGAAGGAAGGAAGGAAGGAAGGAAGGAAGGAAGGAAGGAAGGAAGGAAGGAAGGAAGGAAGGAAGGAAGGAAGGAAGGAAGGAAGGAAGGAAGGAAGGAAGGAAGAAGGAAGGAAGGAAGGAAGGAAGGAAGGAAGGAAGGAAGTGGCGGAAGGAAGTGGCGGAAGGAAGGAAGGAAGGAAGGAAGGAAGGAAGGAAGGAAGGAAGGAAGGAAGGAAGGAAGGAAGGAAGGAAGGAAGGAAGGAAGGAAGGAAGTGGCGGAAGGAAGGAAGGAAGGAAGGAAGGAAGGAAGGAAGGAAGGAAGGAAGGAAGGAAGTGCGGAAGGAAGGAAGGAAGTGGCGGAAGGAAGTGCGGAAGGAAGTGGCGGAAGGAAGGAAGGAAGTGGCGGAAGGAAGGAAGGAAGGAAGGAAGGAAGGAAGGAAGGAAGGAAGGAAGGAAGGAAGGAAGGATGGAAGGAAGGAAGGAAGGAAGGAAGTGGCGGAAGGAAGGAAGGAAGGAAGGAAGGAAGGAAGGAAGGAAGGAAGGAAGGAAGGAAGTGGCGGAAGGAAGTGGCGGAAGGAAGTGGCGGAAGGAAGTGGCGGAAGGAAGGAAGGAAGTGGCGGAAGGAAGTGGCGGAAGGAAGTGGCGGAAGGAAGTGGCGGAAGGAAGTGGCGGAAGGAAGGAAGGAAGGAAGGAAGGAAGGAAGGAAGGAAGGAAGGAAGGAAGGAAGGAAGGAAGGAAGGAAGGAAGGAAGGAAGGAAGGAAGGAAGGAAGGAAGGAAGGAAGGAAGGAAGGAAGGAAGGCGGAAGGAAGTGGCGGAAGGAAGTGGCGGAAGGAAGTGGCGGAAGGAAGGAAGGAAGTGGCGGAAGGAAGGAAGGAAGTGGCGAAGGAAGGAAGGAAGTGGCGGAAGGAAGGAAGGAAGGAAGGAAGGAAGGAAGGAAGGAAGGAAGGAAGTGGCGGAAGGAAGTGGCGGAAGGAAGGAAGGAAGGAAGGAAGGAAGGAAGGAAGGAAGGAAGGAAGGAAGGAAGGAAGGAAGGAAGGAAGGAAGGAAGGAAGGAAGGAAGGAAGGAAGGAAGGAAGTGGCGGAAGGAAGGAAGGAAGTGGCGGAAGGAAGTGGCGGAAGGAAGTGGCGGAAGGAAGGAAGGAAGTGGCGGAAGGAAGGAAGGAAGGAAGTGGCGGAAGGAAGGAAGGAAGGAAGGAAGGAAGGAAGGATGGAAGGAAGGAAGGAAGGAAGGAAGTGGCGGAAGGAAGGAAGGAAGGAAGGAAGGAAGGAAGGAAGGAAGGAAGGAAGGAAGTGGCGGAAGGAAGTGGCGGAAGGAAGTGGCGGAAGGAAGTGGCGGAAGGAAGGAAGGAAGTGGCGGAAGGAAGTGGCGGAAGGAAGTGGCGGAAGGAAGTGGCGGAAGGAAGTGGCGGAAGGAAGGAAGGAAGGAAGGAAGGAAGGAAGGAAGGAAGGAAGGAAGGAAGGAAGGAAGGAAGGAAGGAAGGAAGGAAGGAAGGAAGGAAGGAAGGAAGGAAGGAAGGAAGGAAGGAAGGAAGTGGCGGAAGGAAGTGGCGGAAGGAAGTGGCGGAAGGAAGGAAGGAAGTGGCGGAAGGAAGGAAGGAAGTGGCGGAAGGAAGGAAGGAAGGAAGGAAGGAAGGAAGGAAGGAAGGAAGGAAGGAAGGAAGGAAGGAAGGAAGGAAGGAAGGAAGGAAGGAAGGAAGGAAGGAAGGAAGGAAGGAAGGAAGGAAGGAAGGAAGTGGCGGAAGGAAGGAAGTGGCGGAAGGAAGTGGCGGAAGGAAGGAAGTGGCGGAAGGAAGTGGCGGAAGGAAGTGGCGGAAGGAAGGAAGGAAGTGGCGGAAGGAAGGAAGTGGCGGAAGGAAGGAAGTGGCGGAAGGAAGTGGCGGAAGGAAGTGGCGGAAGGAAGTGGCGGAAGGAAGGAAGGAAGTGGCGGAAGGAAGGAAGTGGCGGAAGGAAGTGGCGGAAGGAAGTGGCGGAAGGAAGTGGCGGAAGGAAGTGGCGGAAGGAAGGAAGGAAGGAAGGAAGGAAGGAAGGAAGGAAGGAAGGAAGGAAGGAAGGAAGGAAGGAAGGAAGGAAGGAAGGAAGGAAGGAAGGAAGGAAGGAAGGAAGGAAGGAAGGAAGGAAGGAAGTGGCGGAAGGAAGTGGCGGAAGGAAGTGGCGGAAGGAAGTGGCGGAAGGAAGTGGCGGAAGGAAGGAAGGAAGGAAGTGGCGGAAGGAAGTGGCGGAAGGAAGTGGCGGAAGGAAGGAAGGAAGTGGCGGAAGGAAGTGGCGGAAGGAAGGAAGGAAGTGGCAGAAGGAAGGAAGTGGCGGAAGGAAGGAAGGAAGGAAGGAAGGAAGGAAGGAAGGAAGGAAGGAAGGAAGGAAGGAAGGAAGGAAGGAAGGAAGGAAGGAAGGAAGGAAGGAAGGAAGGAAGGAAGGAAGGAAGGAAGGAAGGAAGGAAGGAAGGAAGGAAGTGGCGGAAGGAAGTGGCGGAAGGAAGTGGCGGAAGGAAGGAAGGAAGGAAGGAAGGAAGGAAGGAAGGAAGGAAGGAAGGAAGGAAGGAAGGAAGGAAGGAAGGAAGGAAGGAAGGAAGGAAGGAAGGAAGGAAGGAAGTGTCGGAAGGAAGGAAGTGGCGGAAGGAAGTGGCGGAAGGAAGTGGCGGAAGGAAGGAAGGAAGTGGCGGAAGGAAGGAAGGAAGGAAGTGGCGGAAGGAAGTGGCGGAAGGAAGGAAGGAAGGAAGGAAGGAAGGAAGGAAGGAAGGAAGGAAGGAAGGAAGGAAGGAAGGAAGGAAGGAAGGAAGGAAGGAAGGAAGGAAGGAAGGAAGGAAGGAAGGAAGGAAGGAAGGAAGGAAGGAAGGAAGTGGCGGAAGGAAGGAAGGAAGGAAGGAAGGAAGGAAGGAAGGAAGGAAGGAAGGAAGGAAGGAAGGAAGTGGCGGAAGGAAGGAAGGAAGTGGCGGAAGGAAGGAAGGAAGGAAGGAAGGAAGTGGCGGAAGGAAGGAAGGAAGGAAGGAAGGAAGGAAGGAAGGAAGTGGCGGAAGGAAGTGGCGGAAGGAAGTGGCGGAAGGAAGGAAGGAAGTGGCGGAAGGAAGGAAGGAAGTGGCGGAAGGAAGGAAGGAAGGAAGGAAGGAAGGAAGTGGCGGAAGGAAGGAAGGAAGGAAGGAAGGAAGGAAGGAAGGAAGGAAGGAAGGAAGGAAGGAAGGAAGGAAGGAAGGAAGGAAGGAAGGAAGTGGCGGAAGGAAGGAAGGAAGTGGCGGAAGGAAGTGGCGGAAGGAAGTGGCGGAAGGAAGGAAGGAAGTGGCGGAAGGAAGGAAGTGGCGGAAGGAAGGAAGTGGCGGAAGGAAGGAAGGAAGTGGCGGAAGGAAGGAAGGAAGGAAGGAAGGAAGTGGCGGAAGGAAGGAAGTGGCGGAAGGAAGGAAGGAAGTGGCGGAAGGAAGTGGCGGAAGGAAGTGGCGGAAGGAAGTGGCGGAAGGAAGTGGCGGAAGGAAGTGGCGGAAGGAAGGAAGGAAGGAAGGAAGGAAGGAAGGAAGGAAGGAAGGAAGGAAGGAAGGAAGGAAGGAAGGAAGGGGCGGAAGGAAGGGGCGGAAGGAAGGAAGGAAGGAAGGAAGGAAGGAAGGAAGGAAGGAAGGAAGGAAGGAAGGAAGGAAGGAAGTGGCGGAAGGAAGGAAGTGGCGGAAGGAAGGAAGGAAGGAAGGAAGGAAGGAAGGAAGGAAGGAAGGAAGGAAGGAAGGAAGGAAGGAAGGAAGGAAGGAAGGAAGGAAGTGGCGGAAGTGGCGGAAGGAAGTGGCGGAAGGAAGTGGCGGAAGGAAGTGGCGGAAGGAAGTGGCGGAAGGAAGTGGCGGAAGGAAGGAAGGAAGGAAGAAGGAAGGAAGGAAGGAAGGAAGGAAGGAAGGAAGGAAGGAAGGAAGGAAGGAAGGAAGGAAGGAAGGAAGGAAGGAAGGAAGGAAGGAAGGAAGGAAGGAAGGAAGTGGCGGAAGGAAGTGGCGGAAGGAAGGAAGGAAGGAAGGAAGGAAGGAAGGAAGGAAGGAAGGAAGGAAGGAAGGAAGGAAGGAAGGAAGGAAGGGGCGGAAGGAAGGGAGGAAGGAAGGAAGGAAGGAAGTGGCGGAAGGAAGGAAGTGGCGGAAGGAAGTGGCGGAAGGAAGGAAGTGGCGGAAGGAAGGAAGGAAGGAAGGAAGTGGCGGAAGGAAGTGGCGGAAGGAAGGAAGGAAGGGGCGGAAGGAAGGGAGAAGGAAGGAAGGAAGGAAGGAAGGAAGGAAGGAAGGAAGGAAGGAAGGAAGGAAGGAAGGAAGGAAGGAAGGAAGGAAGGAAGGAAGGAAGGAAGGAAGGAAGGAAGGAAGGAAGGAAGGAAGGAAGGAAGGAAGGAAGTGGCGGAAGGAAGGAAGTGGCGGAAGGAAGTGGCGGAAGGAAGTGGCGGAAGGAAGGAAGGAAGGAAGGAAGTGGCGGAAGGAAGGAAGGAAGTGGCGGAAGGAAGGAAGGAAGGAAGGAAGGAAGGAAGGAAGGAAGGAAGGAAGGAAGGAAGGAAGGAAGGAAGGAAGGAAGGAAGGAAGGAAGGAAGGAAGGAAGGAAGGAAGGAAGGAAGGAAGGAAAATGTCACCACTTGTGGATCCAGTGACAGATTTGATAATTGCAGTTAGTTTCCAGGTCCACTGATTGAAGTAATGGTCACAGTCTTGGTCTGTCAGGAGTGGGGAAAGCCCACAAAACACAGTAGGAATGACCAGGTACTGCCCTTTTAGTGGGTCAGAGTTTTCACTTGATGGAACACTATGGATAATGCTTAGTTGCTTAGTGGAAGGCCCCAAAAATGAGTTTGAGGGCACTCTGGGGGTCTTTGATGGTCTATGACACCTTCTAAAACAAGACAGCTGCCTCTCATATCAGTGTAGTTGAGACAATTATGCCCAGCCAGAGGGGATGGACACCCTCAGGCCTACATGTGGATGTCTCAGTACCTCCCTGGGGAGCTTTACACCTGAGCCAGTTGTGTAAGGGAGGACATTGGTGGGTTTAAAAGCTCTGTGGTGCCCCAGCAAGGAGTGCCCTGTTTCTTATTTGCCTTCTCCCTTATCTGTACCAAAACCCAACTTGTGTCATCCCCAGGTGGGTGTTCAGCTCTCTGTCTGATGTGAATCAGAGCTTTCACCACCACACAAAAAACTCTCCTCCTCCCCTTCTTTTGGGGTGGGGGTGCAAACCTGGCCTCAACAAAGCACTCACTGTTTTTGTACATTGCCAATTGTTTGAGTCGTTAATCATTAATGTTTCAGTTTCTCACAGTCTGAATTAATTTCAGACCTGCTTTGCTCATTTGTACTCTACAGTTTTTCATGTTGTGAAACTTTGAATCCTGGTTCTAGATTGGTTTTGGCCCATGGGCTTCTACTGGCTTTCATAAGTTATTCAGCTTACAGAAAAAATATATTCATATCCTTCTCTTCCTCAAAGGACCGTTGGTAGTTACATTTTAATTCACATGGTTATTAAAGTTTTTAAACAGCAGAGTATGAACTACTGAAATTGTTCCAAAGAGAGAGCTTTACAAGAACTGTCACTGTTAGTTACTTGAGAACTGGTTTACGTATTGCTTATTTCTAAGGGACAAAACCCTTTCTCTTGTGTGAGACTCTCCATAGATGATAAGGGCTTTGTCATGCAGAAACTGAGTCTTACGGATGCCCACACAATCACACATGAAAGCTATCTTTTTTCTGCTATTTCTTGTCTGCTACAGTATATTCTAATTTCTGATTGTCCAGATAATTATCTATTTCACAGGGAACATTTCATGGGGAACACATGAAACATATGAATTTTGTTTTGGTAAGAAAAACAAGTCCATCCAAAGACATTTTATTCTGAAGAAGAAACACAATAGTTAAAAGTAGAATAGGAAATGTCCAAACATATGTAAATCAAAAGCATCAACTGGATCTTAACAGCATCTTATGCAGTTTTGGTTTATTTTGTAGAGCAGGAATCCTGAATCGGAACTGCACCATTAGGATCATAAAACAATCTGGCAGTATGAAAACTCTGGGTCTGGAGACCATGATAAGGACAAATAGTGAATGCAAAAATACTGTCTTGAGTCCTAGGATGAACAAGTGATTTTTCATTTGTTTGCTTTCTTACTTGGAGTTTCTTTTGTTCTGTTTTGTTTTCATGTTGTACAGTTTAGACAGTTGGTTCAAAACATCAAATTTTCTTTCTGGCATGAAATCCTTATCTTAATTTATCTGTGAGGACTGTCTTGCTTGACAATAAGGTACTGTCCTCTGACTGGCCTATCTAAGTAGTGGCACTGGGGAAGACCAGGCTCAGGAGACATCTTGCCGATGTATATAAATACCTGAAAAGGTAAAACAAAGGGGGCAGAGTTAAGCTTCTTCCAGCAAATGTGCAGCAGCAGAAAAAGAGGCAATGGGAACAGACTGAAACGCAAGAGTTTTCATCTGGACACCAGGACACCTTTTGGACTTTGAAGGTGATGGAACACTGACACAGGTTGCTCAGAGAGGTAGTGGACTCTCCACCAAAAAATGTCTCCAAAAATATCTCTTTTGAGATATTAAAAAGTTGTCTTGGTTGTTTTGTTGAGTACTTGGATGGGTGGATTGTGCAAGGCAAACTTCAATGATTGCTTCCAACCTCAGGTATTCAATGATCTTCTGTAATGGAAAGAGAACCAACGCTGTGGTCGGTGGGGATTGAGCAAAGTATCCTTCAGGCCAGAGCATCATACCAGAAAGAAAGCACATTGATAAATCTTTCTTATCTTTCTTTCTTTTTTTCTTTTTTTGTTTTTTAACCCTTTCCTTCAGTTTGGACATCCTTTGCGAGTCTATACAGAGCTCACAAAAGGAATAGTTCAGTGCACTTTCATTTCAGAGCTCTTGTCAGTTTTGGGTTTGATCGTCCCCCCTGCTGTAGAAATGCCTGTGTGTGTACATCATCTTAATGACTTGCATGCTCCAGCCTATGTTTAGAAAATGGGACATCCAGTTTAAAATCTGGGGTGAAAAAGAGGACAGTCTTGAAATTATCTCTTTGTGCTTCTCCGTTCCCTATTAACTGTAAGCTAAGTATGACAAATTTTTTCTTTATGAACTGGTGGGAATGATTATTATGTAGTTCATATGCATTGGTGATTTCTACAGCTTATCTCATTTATGCATGTCAAGAAACAAAAAAATAGTTTGCCAGCAGAATCCCTGGAGCACTGAAAGCTGCAAGTCTTGCCAGCACCTCAAAAATCCATCCAGAAGTTGGTAAATGGCATTTTTTTTTGTTTCTTATACTGACAAGGTAATGCAGTGAATGTAAAGGTAATGATAAGTATCAGAATCCTGCATACAATTAAAAATTTCTCTCAGCCTTACTGTTTGAGAGACACCAACTGTTTTGGTTGGCTCTAGTTTTATTTCCAGAGTCTAAGTATTCTTTGCCTAGTCCAATAACGCATTGACTGATTTCATTAAAATTGGACAGAGATAAGTACATCACAAAGATAAGCAAGTTTTTATGTGAAACTAGGAAGCAAAACTGTGGGGAGTGAACTAAGACATTTCAAGGGTAGGAAAAGCAGTACTGTGACTTCCCACAGTCTAAAAACTGGAAAAATATCCAAACACAGCTAATGCTTCAGTCAGAGTGAGCAACAGAGTAAGAGACATAAGCATATAGATGAAATGTTTATGCATATTTTGGTCCCCACAGTACTTTTTGTGGAGTACAAGGCTAAGTCAAAATCCATCATTTCAAGCACTTCAAGAAAAAAAAAACATCAAACAAAAACCAACCAAAAACTAAACAAAAAATCTGATTTGCCTCACACTACCCCTCTTTGCAAAGCAAAGAAAGCTCTCCCCCCCCAAAAAACCCTAAAGCAGAAAAATAAACCCATTAATGATCTGACCCCCCAATGAGAGACTTTAAATACTTTTTGTGATTTGAACAGAAATTTGGATTTTGGCAGTCAGTTAGAGCAAGTTCACAGAAACTATTGCAAAACATTTACTGAAGGAATGTATGAATTAGCGGGATGAGAGTGAGCAGCAACCGACCTGGGAGATCAGAAGGCTGGAGAAAGAGGGGCTTAATGGGGCAGGGGCCTTGTGACAGGAATCTAGGTAGGAAGACTGCCACTAATAGCTAAAAGAACAAGAGAGAGAAGGATGAAGGAAACCTGGATTAAACAGAACTTGCACATAGGTGAAGTAGCTGTGAAACTGAGCCACTGCTTCTTTTTATTCTGCCTTTTCAGGTGTTTGATTTGTTCCCTTTCCTAGTACTTTAAAAGATATGTTTGGGGTTCCAGAAAGCAAAGACTAATGGAGAACTGTCTCAATGTATGTATACAAATTGCAATGAGTCATCCTATATACAGAAATAGTAAATACATAAACCAAGATTTTAACTAACACCTGGCTGCCAGAATAAAGTAAAATGGATATTGTCATATGGTGCTGTTTAGGCACAAAAGCTGTTCAGGGACACTCTAATACACTATGTTCTTGTGTACTAAATTAAAATTTATTATCTTTCTTTATTTTGCTTAATAATAATAATAATAAAATGATTTTTTTTAATTTGAAAGAAGCCTTCCTTCAAAGGCCTTTAAAATCTTCTTTAGAATAAAATCATGCCCCAAACTGAACATGTGTGCATCAAAATTAAACAGTTTGTATGCCCAAATCAGAAGGTATGAGCAAGGACTGCAGATGACGCAGTATCGCTTGATTCAAGCTTAATTTTTGCATTAAGTTTTGATGTTTTGGAATGAATTCCATGTAATACATATGGAATGCCATTGTATTGCTTTTAGAGTTGGAGATAAGCCTATTTTAACATTGTTTCACTTGTGGAACATCAATCAGTAACACAGAGTGACTGTGTGAATCACACAGAACTCACAGGATAGTTTCCTCTGAACTCCTCGAGCATCATTGTCTGGTGAATGCCTCAACGTAAAAGTCCTGAGTGCAAGTCAACCATGGTGTCATTTTGTTGGGTTTTTTTCCCCCATAAGTCAGTTCTTTGTATACACACTGTAGAAACAGTACAACAGGAGTGAAGGACTGTGATATTTTTGCTCCTTTTCAGTCCTAGTGAACTACAGAAGATTGTTGGCTTCTGTAGTAACTTTAGATTCCTGTGCTGTGGTGGAAAAATGATGCTGGTAAAATCATGAGGGATTTTTCTTTAAATTTTATTACTACTCTGTCAATTCTGTTCTGCCTTTTTTATGCTATATCCATCAGGCAATAAATACTAATACTGTTTTAAACTGTGATAAGAAAATCAATACATGAGTTATTTTTCCATCTGTTGTCTTGCAGTACCTACTCAAGAAGTTAAAATTTGTCCCTTTACTTTCTGGTGTGATTAACTACAGAGATTAATGATTGACCAGGTCATTCAAGGAAAAACTCTGCAAGTGATGTGATATTTATATGTATCTGGAAATATTTGGTGTACCATTTGGCTGCAAGCATGTTACATTATAGGCGTCATGAAAGATTTTATTACAAAGTTTACTTATATAGAAAACCAAATTATGTCACTGTTTGCTTACAACATTTTTTCTTTCCTGAAGAACTTGCTAATATCTTTCCTGAAGCAAGTTTGATGAGGCTTTGATGAATCTGACCAAGAGAGGTGTCCCTGCTCATGGCAGGGGAATTTCAACAAGAAAACTTTCAACCTACAAAATTGAACCAAACTAAACAAAAAACCCCCGCAACTATGATGCTGCAACTCTCTATTTCTGTGCTACTGAATATTATTTAAAATTAATTCAACAAGATTTGAAAAGGCACTTAGGTGAATTCTGACCCTTGAAAACTTACTAATGTATGTTCTGCTCATGGTGCTAATGGTCATGTCATGCTGGCCTGAACATCTCTCTGGTGTCATGACTGGTTGGTAATCCTTTTCACCTCTGAGCCGTTCCCTAAAATGAGGTACTTTGCATGCCATTGTGATAAAACATTTGTGTGAGTGCTTTTTTATCACACAGTATGATCTTTGAGATTACTTGGGGAACTTGCCTAGATTTAGTAAGGAGATTTACCCTTTACCCCTCCTTACCCTTTTTCAAGAAGCAGAAAATGTAATGGCAAATATCTTTCTACTAAAGGACAACATTAGGAAGACTTTTGCATAAATTTCCTTTTACATTTTCCGTCCAGATTCTTAAAACCCATAATTTTACAGAGGCAGAATGATCCCTGAGTAGAAAAAAAAGTCTATAATAATCTCAAAACCCATTAAATATTTAGCAGTGAGAATATTTTATTTTGACATTTACATGCACCATTGTAACAAAGAGAAAATAATAGGTAGGTGCTCATTCCCATTTATGGGGATCATGTCTCCTTATGGAAATATTGCTATTACCAGATGAGGAATTTATCTGCACTTTAAAAGTTACACATGTCCTTTGTCTTCCTGTGGAAGTGTGCTTCCGAGTATGGAGTATAACAGAAAATTGAATTTCTTCTCAGTGGTAGCAAGATAAAAACTTTGATGTCTTTTGAGTGCAAGAATTTATGTCCTTTATTTGAGTACTGCAGAGCTGATGGCTTGGAACTGGTCTTGGTGCTGTGACTTCATATTAATCAACCCTGTGATTCCTGTCTTGTTTAATCAAGTACTTCATGTACAGTTTTTTGAGCTCTACTACCTTTCTACATCTTGAATCAATCAAATGCTGACTGGCTCTTATGTTAAGCAAATTAAATTCCAGTTTCACACAGCCTTTGCTAGATTATTCTGCCATGGAAAAAATTTTATCATTTACAGAACTTGATTGAAAACACATATTTGTGTAGCTCTAATAGCTAAAATTTATACAATGCATAAACTAATCTCTAGGTAGTGTTTCATACATTCAAGTATGAAACTTCCTTATATAAAATCATATAGAAGTTTTTCAACAATTTACTTTTTGTCAGTTATTGAAAAGAGTGTTTTAAAATATGCTCTGTACATTTTAGTCATTGTGAAATGGCAGCTGATAAGGACAAGTGAGGATGTTATTCTTTAATTTTTTCACTTAATTTCACTGCAATTATTCTTTCTTCCTTTTACTCTGTAGGCAAAAATCTGAATAGCCTGGAGAAATAAATTATGGAGAGTAGTATCATTTGAATTTATTCAGGCTGTTATCTAATATATGACATGAAATTCTTTTATATATATGTTTTCACTATATCTATAAATCAAAATGTAATTGTTTAAAAGCAGATTTTTTTTAAACACTACTGCAACTGGTAGAGTAGCTAGAATAGACTTTCTGAGACACTCTTTCTAGAAATAGACTATATTTTTAAATTTAATCTTTTGGAAGCTTGGAGATATTTTTCTGAGACAAAAATCTGAAAATATAAACTCAGTTTATTTATTTATTTATTTATTTATTTATTTGTCCATGACTATCTTCTAGACTAGAGAGGAGAAGCTAGAAAAGAAATACAGAAAATAAATGAAAGTTGTTTATTTTGTGATTGCCAACGGTTCTGAAACACCATTGTAAAGGAGTAATGGGAAAAACATGCACTTACAGTATAACTCTTTAGATAAGCTTCACAGAGGATTAATGGAAAGATGTTTTTAACTCATCCGTAGTTCTGTTCTATCAAAGTTTTTCTGTTCCCGTAGTCCAAGGATCTCCCGAAAAAACAATTCTTCAAGGTGGCTTTGAGCCCAAAATAATGTCTTGAGGCTTCATGACGCCAGAGGAATTCCTACATATGTAAGGACATTATCATCTTGTAAATTTAATTTAAATATATTATTTATGTAGCATGAGTTTAATTAATTAAGTCATTGGCTTTCAGTCAACACATGTTTAAACTGTCTGCTCACTCCCAAAAGACCTATGAATTGTCTAAGACTTTAATCTTTCAGAGAGCACATAAACAAACTTTTTATTCTTCTGCTCCCAGTTAGCAGTCCTTCCCATCTGCCTAAAATTATTTAATCAGTACCTGAATTTGATTTGGTTTCTGAATTTTATTTTCCTTATTTTCAGGTGTATTAACAGTGGGTACTGAAAAATACCTGTTGGAAAGTCAACTCTGATTTAACAGGTTGGCTCTGTTCTGTTCCATCTCCATCCCTTACTTTAACTAAAGGCATTTTTTAAAAATCACTTTCATGATCATTGTTTACCTGGATATTTTTCTACTGCTTTCCTCAGAGTCTGGTGGTACTTTTTAGTATAAGGCTGTTAGTGGAGGAGTTTGAAAGAGAATTTTATTACTTGAAACAGGCTGGGAACTAATATCTAGTCCTGGAGGGCATAATATGACTGTTTTTGGAATAGTCCTCCCTCTGGGTTTTATTAGATTACTTTAAACCATGTTCTACCTGTGGGTAGGTTTAGTGAAATAATGACTACCAAAATATGCTGTACATTTTTCTTCCTCTTTTTTTTCATTCCTCAAGATGGGCTGAAGAGGTGGCAGTGGAAATTTTTTTCTCTCTCCAAAGACATTCAACACCCTTACAACATGACCTTGAATTTTTTGCAACATTGTTGATATATCTGGGCATAAAACATGAGGTGGTTCAGCATAATAGGGACGCTTCCCGATATGATGTTTTAAGTCCGGAATCTAATTTGAACTTCTGCCATGAGAGCTTACTTTGAATTCCTCTGTTCCTGCCATAGTAGGTCTTTGTTGAAATTATCTTCCTAGTTCTGAGCATGAGTATCTTCACTGATTTTGGAAAAGTTTTTGAAGTGCTTGAAGACAGTCATCTGATTATTCTTCTGCATAGAGATCCAAAGAGCTGCATTTAAAATTGTAAGTACCAAACTTAATACAAATTAATTTGTGATATATTTGCTGGAAAAAAAAAAAACACCAAATAGCAGCTTTGTTTATTAAATATAATTCTGATGACTCTGTGTCTTTTAATGTTCCTCTCACTCACCCATTTCTCTGTGGGCTGTCTTATGGTTCTTGCTGAAAGGCTCTGGCGCTGCTACCCTCGTGGTAGGAAGGACGGGCCTAGCAGGGTGCAAGGCAGAGATCTAGACAATCTCTATGTAAAGATAACTGCACCAGTGAAATTCTTCAGATCTCTTTAGCATTTTAGAATTTAGCATTTCATTTTACTTGGAGTTCTTTCTTGAGTGTCTTCATCAGTTGTATTGTGTGTGACATTTCACAAAATGCCTTGTCTCCTTTAGACACAGCATGCTGAAATACGTAGAAGAGTAATAGAAAATGTCTGGATTCAAATGCTCAGCTGTTTGCCTAATACTTGCTACTGCAAAAGTGGGCTGGAATAGAGATTAATTTACACTGGTTCAAATTCCACTATGAATAGCAAATAGGCATATGTGACTCAGTAGTGACTGCAGTGTGGACCACAACAAATAAGAAACAAAGGACCTTGGTCTTGATAAAAAAAATAGTTATTGAATAAATTGAATGGGTTTATTAGCTGTACTTTCAGCTTTATTTCAATGATACTTACATTTTTTTTTCAATCTGGATTTTAAAGATTTTAAAGATCATTAGATTGATCACGATTTGGCTCTAAAATGCTATCATATCTTAGTAAATGAAAATACATAGTTTTTCTTTTCTCAGTTGAGATAATTTCATTTTTTACAGCAGTCCTACTGAACCTTTCTGTTTCCTTGACAGATGAATAATGATAGGTCAATGAGATGAACACTAGAAGTTCAGAAACCCAACATATCATTTTGATAATTTAAACTCTTCAGCAATTACACAGTGTATGTGTTTGCTTTAACCTTTTAGATTTTGGTGATTGATATTGTGATACCTGCACACCTATGCTAAAATAATGGCTTGAATTTTTATGCTCTCCTTATTAGCCACAGCTCAGTACAGGAAAAGTACTCAAACTTCATTCAAGTCCTTGAACAACATTCAAATACTTCCTAGTAGCATGTCTTAGTTTCAGTATTTCAAGCTTTTTGGTTCAACAGAACAAAGTTTTTCGCTGATGTCTAAAATGATGCCTTAAAAACTGATAAAATATTCTGAATGGTACTGCACACTTGTTTAAGTATTCTGCAGTGCACTTGCTAATAACAACTTTGCTTGAATGATAGCTCATACATGTCACTTTCATGTCAACAGTACCATTAAGTCACATTAAGTCATAAGTCAATACATAGTACCAGTACTGCTTATCCAACTCACAACTCAGCATTGTAGTGGTTAAACTACCCCACTTTACAGGTACCACCCATGTCCCAACTTGAGAAGGCTTTAACCTAATCACTTTTGTAACCTAGGGCCAGAGTGTTATATTAATTAACCAAAATAATTTTTCTGTGTCAAAGTCATGGATATGGTATTTCCCTCTTTCCCTGGTGTTACCTGGGAACCTTGTAGGTCAACTGTTGCTGTTTTCGAGGCCAACTTCCCTTGTATTTGTGGTGTTTCCTTTACCAGAAATTTTGAAATGGTCAAAAGTCCTCATCTGTCCTGATATGAATGTAGAACTCCTCAAGCAGTTTTTTGTACTGCTTTAAATGTTGTTCAGTCATTGACATTTGTGTAAATGTGCACAAAGCACTCCGAAATTGGAAAGACCATTTCACATAAATTTTTCATAGATATGAAAAGGTACTCAGTGGGCAAGAGCCTGGCTGCTGAGAGCTAGTTTGTGTTTGCTTTCAAGGCTGCGTTTAACTCCACCATGTACTGTAAAACATGATTTTCACTCTCCTTAAAGCTGATGTGGAAGTGCTTGCATTACTAATGTATGACCTTGTGCTTTGGAGATTCAAATAATTAGTGAGAGCAGCCTGCTCATCCATGGCAGACAAAAGTCAGTGCAAAGCCAATTGACCCATTGCAGCTTGGAGGAAGGCATTGTGGATAACTGGGATTTGCAGCAGACCAAGAATTTATATAGGTTTTTAGTTTTCAGAGATGTAGCAGAGGCTGCAAGCTCTTCAGTTGTGGAAAAAAGAACAAAAAATAACACACTCTTATAGATTTTAACTATGAGGACCAAAAATGGACTGTTATTAATTGATTTTAAGTAAAAAATGCCTTACTTTCTCAAAGTTTCTACACAGAGTTCTGCCTCACTTCCTGTCACTGTGCATTTCTGAGGGAAGTAAGGCATTAAGATAAATCTTTAGGAAATTAAATCCATAGAACCTTTCTGCTGTAGTCTACAACCATTAAAAAGAATCAGATTCCCAAGTTTTTTAATGATTTTGGCACTGCAAATCTAATTAGTTAAATACAGATTTGTAAAACCAAGCACGGACAATCTGTGAACTGTGGTACTAATTAGGGAATGAAAAGTCTCTGGTTTTAAATAAAGACTGTGAGTTTCACCTTAACCTGGCTGTGACAGGAAAAAAAGAAACTCTTAAAGCAAACCCCAAACTCCTATTAATGGAAGACACTGTAAGAATTTGATATTGTTTTTGAAATGTCCAGGGGTTTCTATCTCCCTAATATTTATATAAATCCCTTCTTTGGAAAATGCAGATATTTGCTGGAGTAATTAATTCCATGTCTCAACTTGAATAAGCATTTGGTATTTGTTCCTCATTGTGATATACATATAAAATGAGATTTTCTCAATGAGATGGGACTTGTTGCAGAGGAAAGGTGACAGGTCTAACAATGGAAAATAATTTTCCTTGCTAATAATGTCTTTCTTGAAGAAGGCAGGCTTTACCTAAAGACTGAAAATGTCTTTGCCATTCAGCAATATAAAGGTCACATTTTACTCTTTTGAGTCTCCTGTGATGCATTTTAAAAGAAAAAATATCTATATTCAAATTTTGAGATCAGCTTTCTTAAAATATATTTTTTTTTCTCTCCTTTTGTTTTTTAGTTTAACCAAAGAAAATGCATTGGTTGCAAAGTTTTCTGAAGCAGCTGTAAGCATCAGTTATTTCAAAGAGGTAGATTTTTGCTACCATATTCGTAGGAAAGAGACAGTATAAACTAACTGCAATTTAAAATATATAGAATAAACACCTGATCTCTTTGGAAGGATGATGGTTATACAAAAATTAACATATAAGGAAAAATATGTTGATGCAAGACAAGGGAAGAATGTTTCAATATTTGTATTTTCAGCTTTCCACAAAAAAAAATTGAAAAAGTTACAGAAGCCTGAAAGCACAAATGAAAATATGCAGTAACAAATGGTGGTCTAGGCATTTGTTCACACTTATGTAGGGATGACAAGCTCTTTACAGAAACTTTAATAACTCACCAGTCAGTAACTTGCAAGGACATATTTTCATAATTGTTAGAGTCTTGAGAAAGAGTTTTTAGGACCTGCTTAGAAGTTGATTATGGTCTAAATGATCTTTAAATTTTGTAGGGTTGTTGGGATATACGCTAGGAAAAAAGGGATCTATGAAGTTTAATCCTAAAATGGATGTTACATATGTATTATGCTTATCTGCATTAGAAGTTTTTATTTCCACTTTTCACTATTCTTGACCATTAATAAATAACTCCTCTACAGTTCTGGACACACAAGAAAAACTGTTTTAGAGTACTTTTTCTCTAAAAAATGTGGCTTAAATTAGAAAAAAAAGATAAATGAAAACATTTTACAGACCTTTCAAAAAAGTAAACAACCCTGTCTCCTCAAAAAACCCCAACCAATTAAACAAACAAACAAAAAAAGCCATACATATCTTAGTTTGGTACTTCACATTTTTCAAGCTCTTGAGAAAATTCAATCAAGGAATCACATAAGGCTGCATTTTTTTATTGATATAAAAAAATTAAAACTTCATCTAGCCTTTGCCATGGTGTATTTCTTTTGCCTTTTGGTCATGGGAGATTAGGATTTTCTAGTGTAATTCAGGGCAAGTCAGACAGCTGCTGCCCCTAGCTAGTTCCATGAAACAACATGGTAAGATCCAGCCTAACTTACTCTGACATGAAACGTCTTCTGTCAACCTAATTTACATGTTTTCATTTCAATCTCTATTTCTAATTCCTAAGCAACCAAGACATGTATGTGTTGTTATTTCACCCCATCTGGCACCAAATCACCACACACAGCCACTCGCTCTCTCTGCCACCAGCAGGGGAAAGAATTGGATGTGTAGAAGCTGTAAAACTCATGGGATGAGATAGAGTATAATGGGGAATCCAAAATCACACAAGCAAAAAAGCCCAAAGAATTCATTCACTGCTTTCCATGGGCAGACAGATGTTTCACATCTTCAAGGCAGCATGGCCCCCTCATGCCTCAAGGTGACTTGGAGACACAAACACCATCATTAGGAATATCCCTTCCTTTTTCCTTTTTTGCCCCAGCTTCAAATACTGAGGAGGATATCGCATGGTCTGGAATATCCCTTTGGCCAGTTTGAGTAAGCAGTCCTGCCTCTGTCTCTTCCCACTCTTTCAGGTGCCCAAAACTTCCTCACCAGCTTGACAGTACAAAAAAGCAGAAGAGACCTTGGCTTTGTGTAATCCCTGCTAAGCAATAACTAAAACACCACTAATGATCAATGCTGTGTTCAGCACAAATCCAAAATTCATCTCCATACCCAACACTGAGAAGAATGTTAACTCTGCTTTAGCCAAAACCACCACAGCATGCTATTGGGTAGAATGGTTACTAAAGTCCTGACTATGAGTAAACAGACAAGCTAGGAGGTGAGGATAGTAAAGAGGTTTTATGGGTAAAAGAGTGGACTGGACATTAACACAAGTCATGAACATTTTAGCTGCTGAGAACATACTGGTTAGTCTAGACTTTGATCACTTCTGTAGATGCACGTTTTTATTTGAGACCTATTGTACCTTACTACTCTTCAATTTTACAGATTTAGTTAAATTGATACAAACTGTGATACTATTATTTTTCTTAAACAGAAGTGATGAAAAATGTAGTCCAGCCTAATGAAATAGCTGCTTTGGTTTTCCATTTTCAAACCCACTGTAATGTATTACCAGAATTAACCAATGGAATGCATCCTGATAGCCTTCCCTTCCAAATATCTGACAGACCTCACTTGGATGACTCAAAACCTGTGCTGCCTATTTCTCCTAGTTTAAACAGAGAACGAGTGTATCTGTATACTCAGTGAATGTCCTTGTGGCTATTGTCAGTGACACTCATTCCACAGCTGCAGAAAAAGCTTGTAGGAGAATGAATCAACAATGGATCTGGAACCTGACTTCCCAGCCTCTGAGGTTTCATCTCTTCTCTGGCACCAGCTTGCTGCTGGTACATGGATATGGATCATAGATCTGTTCAACTGCCCCCAAGAGACATCCAAATATGCCCAAAATAGGCCCATCTGCAAATTACATTGCAAGGCATTCTTCAGTTGATGCTGGGGTCTTTTCTCTGTTCTCTGTTTAGTAGCAGTAAGACTGGAGGATTGATGTTTGATATACCGTAGCATTTTAAATCATGGTTCATTGTGAACTCTGAATAACATGTGAGGCATTCAGTGACAGACAAAACACTTTTGCATTAAGGGACAACTAATAATTTATTTCAATGCATGGACACAGCCTGCATTGGGGACAATTGGCACATCTCACTTAATATTTGAAACTGCATTACAAATAACACAATTACAGTTAGACATGTGGAGCTTTACTGCATTAAGAAGACTGAAAAAATTATGCTAGTTGTTTCAAACAGAAAATGTGATAGGAGCTTGTAGAATAAATGTTTAATTTAATTTAATGTACCTACAACCATCTAATTCAGGCAGTGAGGGGAGAAAGTTTATGAACCAAATACAAACTGCATTACAACAGAAAAGTGTTTCAAGTGTTTCAAATTCTGTGCAAATATACACTGAATCATCAAGATTGGAAGAGACCTTTGAAGGCACCCAGTCCAACCATCCACTCAGCACTGCCACTCTAACACCTAAACTACTGAACCACATCACCCAGCACCAGATCCAGGTGCACCTTGAACACCTCCACTGACTCCCTCACCTTCCTGGCCAACCTATTCCAATGCCTCACCATCCTGACAGGGAAATTTTTTTCTAATATCCAGTCTGAATTTACCTTCTCTCAGTTAAGGGCTATTTCCCCTGTCCTCTCACTATAGAGGAAACTCTACACAGTACTCTTACTCTGATACTCTAGGTAACAGATTAAAGACTTGTATGCTTGAGAGTATGGACCAGATATTAAAAAACAATTTGACCTTGGGCCCCTTTGTTGCTGATTACTCCTCTGAAGAAACATCAAAAATCAAAACTTCTTTTATTATAACATTTCCAAGGGTTTTAAAATGTTGATATTACCTGAAAGTCAGTCCAGGCTTTTGTGGGAAGACGGTGGCTGCCACTTTCTTCATAAAATGCTTTTCTATGTCGTCAGCCATATCTAATTTCTTAAGGTAAAGAAGGGATATCTACCTCATTTGGCTCCCATTTTCTCTTAGGGAGTTTCTGAAATCTGCAAGAGAAATGTCTGTTATCTGCCCAAGATTCCATCTATTCCTTTGTATAGAATGAAACTTTTTTAGTATGTTTAAAGAGAGCAATATGAAAAGCTAATAAGAGTACAAATTCATACAAAATAAGCAAAATTGTTGATGACTTAAATTAAACCATGCCACCTAGACACAAGTTACACAACCATTTAATTTGCTTGTAAACCACAACTTTTGCAGGTAAGGATTCCTTTTCATTTTGGATTGATTATTCTTGGGATACTTCCATTATACTTTTGAATCTGGCTTCCATTTTTGAACCTATGTGTTCCCAGGAAATCTGCATTATATTCAAAGCAGAAATGGAATTAAAATTTTAGTTTAGTTTTATTTTTTTTTCAATAATCACTCGGATGTAATGAAAATTAAAAAACAGGTCATGACCCAAATGGCAGCAGTAAAGGAGAGATAAAATGGATATTTTGTCTGTGAATTGAAAAATTACTTCAGTGAATTCTGATTATTTGCGTCTGAACAGAATTAATCCATTGAAATAAATTTGCTAAGAAAAACCATGCATTACAACTTTTTATTTTATTTCTTGTTGCTGGAAAGGTTTAAAGAGTTTATCAAGTGACAAAGCTCAGAATTTCACCATAGTGATTTCATTTAAGGTCAAGGTATTGATTGGATTTGTAGCTGCTAGCATTTGTGTAAAGCTACAACATCAGGTAAGAGATTTTAGATCTTCCTCCATGTTGCTTGGAAGTTAGTGAACATTAGGTGAATTACCCAGAGGAGAATTGCAGTTTGACATATTAGTGCTGAGGTGAACTCTTTTCTTGATTTTGCTATAAAAATAATACATAGTTTAATTTTAGCTCTTTCCTACAGACAGTGACTTCAATTATCAGCCAAACTCCCAAGCAGTTTAAATTGTTGCAGCTCCTCTGAAGGAGATGCGGTCTTTTCTGTCAGCTGAGAATCTGCTGCTATAGAGGAACAAAAGAATCCAAGATTTGTTCAAAATTATTCTAACCTCAGCTAAAATGTTATTTTTGTTTGCAGATAAAAATATAAAAGCATCAGCTGTGTATAAGTTATCAAATATTATTGTTGTTGACAGCCCTTAGTAAAAAGATCTTTTTACTAAGGTGTTATTGGCAGGAATGCCTTACTGTATAGGAAGAGATGGGTAAATGTAGTTCCTGAGTTTTAAGGTGTTATAATGAAATTTTCAGGATAGCATGGTGAGATAGAGGTCAAGAGCCTCATTCATCATGGCAGCAGTTTTTACTGTAATGTTCATGCTCTGTGGTATAAATGTATTCCCATTGCATGCTGTGCTGTACAAAATGATATCTTCCTCTCATATTCAGCAGGAAGAATATCTCAGGGGGAGCTAGGTCTCTGAAGGCTCAGCAGTTCCAGTCAAGGCTTTGTTTACACTGGAAAGGTTTCAGCTTCCACTAATAAGCCACGTCTTATACCTACTTGGAGAAGGGGCTCCTGGGTCAGCTCACTTTCCTTGGATCAGAGTGAAATCCTGAACAGATCATGGGGACTGCACTTTGGGGCTGTGTGAATCACAGGCTCCAGGCCTTCCCTTTCTCTCATGTCATGGGCTCACCTTCACTTTTTCTTCTTTTTAAATGAAATGGGAAAGCTGCTGAAGCCCTCCATGCCTCAGCAGGCTTCTATCCCTTCAATTTCTATGACTCAAGGTCTGGGTACATGACACACTTAACAGTCTTCTGCTGGGCAGTTTGCAAACTCAAACACCCAATTTCTTCCCAAAGCATGATAATTTGTTAATTTTACCTCTTCAGGGACTTGCATTCGGCTGACTTTCAGCTTCAGCAAAGAAACTGTAATATCTCTGTCACCCTGCAGATATTAATTTAACACCTTGTAAATGCAGTAACACTAATGCTTACCAAAGCTGGTAGAATGATCTTTGAATGCTTCATGAAGCTGCTACATCCTGCTTTGACTCATAATAAGCATTTTACCAAAGTTGAAACTGCTCCTGGGAAAGGTCCAAGCAGAATAATGAAGCATGGACATTATTAATTTTTCTGAGCCCTTTTCAGGATGCTCACTACACAAGGCAAAGTGTTTGGTATGTGCAATTATTTAGTAACGGGCAGCTCTGTTTCTCTGCTATACCTATACCTACATTGAATAAGGATGAGTTGACTTCTGTTCACACTCTGTTTTCCAGAAAACACTATAAATATGCCATAAATCCCAGTGTTATGAGTACCATCCTGTAGTCAGTGTGATTTAACCTCTCTGTCTAAAATCAGAACTGTTTGTGTGCTGAGAGCAAACCTGGACATGGTAGCATTTAAAAACAGGTAGAATCATCTATGGTTCCTAAAAATACATATATAAAGGTGACAAGGATTAACATTAGAAATTCCAGAAGTTAGTAACACAAATGTTCATAAATTCCCATATATTAATTTTTAATAGCTCTTCTGTCTCTTATCATGTGTGTCAAGTTTTCTGATGGGTAAGGTTTTCCCCCTAAATTCTGTACCTTACTGAATCATGCTAATAAAAATACTCTTTCTTTGAAGCAATATATTAGTGAAATATTAGAATATTAACACCTTGTGCTTTGAAAAGCAGTATGATATGAAGGATCATCCTCGAAATCTCTTTTTTTTAAAGTCCACTTAATAAATTCAGAAATCGGTTGCAAATAGTATTTCATAGTAATTCTATTAAACGGGACTGATTCTATGTCTCATTCTTAAAATGGGAAAAGTTAATATGAAACTCACTGTATAGAAATACATAGAAATAATTGAAATGCCTGATGCCTATGTAGTTAGGCCTACCTTCTGCTTACAGTCATTCAGCACTCAGTGGATAGACTGAGATTGGTTTGGTGATAGCTGACTGAATTTACTACCTGTCTGGTTGACTGAGTCCTTGATGGTTTTACCAGGGAGTTTTCTTTGCTGACTTGTAGTCTCCCACTGATGCATCAGTGCACCAGAATCTCATAATGTTTAAGCATGTCTCTCTGACTGTAGAATTCCTAAAAGCATCAGGAGAACACAAAAAGACAGAAGCATTATATGTAAGGGAAGGAATTTTTTTTTTTTTTTTTTGCCAAAGTACTGAGAAGAAAAAAAAAAAAGTGGGAAAAATTATTTCCTACCACATATATCCCAAAGCATTTTAGGGTGTTTTTCAGGGACTGTGATTTGAACATTATCACTTTTAGACAGGGCCTAAAATGGAATAAGAAAACTAAAAAATTTTCAGCAATAGATGTGGTATTTATTAGAATGAAGGGCTGAGTCCTATTGATAAATATTTTTATCCCCAATGCTCTGTAAACAGAGATGTTTCTGCACAACCTTTCACTCCAGCCACAGAAGTGTCTGAAAAGTGTGTGTTCACTTGCAATTATGCAAATATTGAAAAACTGCTCTAGACTATTAGAATTAGAAAGTAAGTAACATGAAGTGTAAGAAAACTGTCTGTAGTTTTTGTCTTTAAAGTTATTTTCTAGGATGGGATCACAGTTGGTCCAGAAAGAGACACCTTTTATGCCATTTGTCACAGAGGCAGTAGAACCAACTATGTGTATGTGATATTAGTCCTGAAAACAAAGAGAAAATTCTTAGAGGGAAGAAAATACTTTGTGCTTTACGAAACTAATGCCATGTTGAAAGAATGCTATAATGTGGGGAAACAATACACTGTGATGGATTTCATATGCAGAGCTCTGAGTTGTACTAGGAGATAAGAAAGAAAGCACAGATTAAACCTACAGAGTTGAGCAAAGATCCACAGAAATTGTGTTGAAGATATAGTTGAGATATAAGAAGCTCCTAGAATAATAATTTTTAACTGTGAGTGACAGCAGATGTAGCAATTTGTTTCTACAAAATGGAGTCAGAAGATGTGCAGAAAGCAGTGTATATATGCTCAGCAATTGTGGTGGTGCTCTACCATTCATTGTTCCCAGCATTCCCTGGACAAACTGCCTTGGCACATTGGAGACAGCAGGCTGGAAGGGGCTCTCAGGGGAGGACACAAGTCTCCAGGCATGAGCCTCTAGACCATAAAGCAGTGTGACCACGGTGGGGGTGACAGTGCTGCTGTTTTCAGGGCGCCTCTGTGGGCGCACCATGCGTGTTGCCAAATGAAACTGCTGCAGTGCTGAAGTAGAAGGTGAGCTGGAAAATAGAGAGTCAGTGCTGAAGTCTGAGGGGTGTCAACATCTTGTATGAGAAGGACCACTCCTCTTCTCCCTGTAGCTCTCTATCAACATACCAGGTAGTGTTCTGACAGCAGTGGAGGGGATAGAGGCCATGAGCAACCTAGCAAAAGTGCCATCAGAGCCTGAACTGAGCAGCAGCACTATAAAGAAGGGGTGAGTGTTTGTAGGTGAAGACTAAAATTAGGGATATGCAAAACAAAACCAAAGGAATTAAGTTTAGCAATACACAGGGAACAAAAATAAATTGATCATATCTTAATGGCTTTTTAAATGAGTCAGTTCAGAGGTGTTTCTGTAAACCTGAAGCTATAGGGGTCAGATTCTACTTTCCAACACAAGGCATCATAATCTTGCTTCATTTTTCATTTATTTACACATCTCTGTTTACAGCCATAATTAGTATATCAAATTTCAATCAGCATGAATTCAGGGAGACTAAATATCCTGCACTGCTTTTTGTGTCTGCTTTCTACCCCTGAAAATGTTGTGTTTGGCTTCTTTGGAAGAATGATTTGCATACCCAAACAAAAAAAATTGTGGGATATATGAGTATCTTGCAATATTTTTTCTTAATCTTGTGGAACAAAGCAAGTTTATGTGGCTCTTCAAGGAAAATGCTAAGGGATTAAGCAGAAGCTCTACTTTTTCACTATTTCTTTCTATTCCCTATCTCCTAGATCCTAGCATACCCACAAGTTCTCAAGACACACATCTCAAATGGTTTTCTTTAAGCAGAAAGTCTGACTTTTCCAGAAAAAAAATAATTGAAAATTTGTGGCTCTAAATTTTTCTGAACAAAGAGTGCTTTCGTTTCAGAAGCTGGTTCTGCATTTTGAAAGCAAGTGAGCTTTCTGATGTAGAGGAATTTGCATCCATCTGTGTAAATATGTGTGTATAGATAAAAGCCTCCATTTTCCTCCTTTTGTGCAAAATTGTGAAGCAAAAAGAAAAAAGAAAGAATATGACAATATGATTTGAGAAAATAAAATATTCTACAGCAGATACAATAAAAATACTACTTTGAAATAATATTATTCAAATAATAATTCATTTCTAAAACAGTCTTAAGTAAAATCAGTGCAAGTGGTTGTACATGGCAAAGTCCCCTCACACAGCAGAGAACTAAGATGTCAGAGTTAATGAGCATCAGAAATGGGAACTGATATAAGATCTTAGATCCATTAGCACCTGAAAAAAGAGCATAAGAATTTTATTAGGTGCAAGTAGCCTTTACAGACTTCTGATATGTGACTGCAAAAGAAAAAGGGCTCAGCTAAAAAGCCTTTATCATATTTTGCCCAATGCCGGACAACAAATTTGAGAAAAAGAAAGTGTAATAAAGGAATGAAAAAATCTAGCAGTCATCCCCTATCTGTCTCTCATTGGTTCAAACAGTTATTTGCCTTCTATAAATTACATTGCTGGCGTACTAAACCTTATGTATGCCTGTGATGCTAGAATGGAAAAAACAGAATTCCTTTGGCACAGAAAGTTTCAGGTTTAGAGGAATTTTCCAAACTGGTTTGTGAATGGCTATCCAGGCTGGTAAATGAGACAGACTGATTCCACCATTACAATGTAGGGCAGTTTTTGCACAAGGGCAGTTTTTAGGCCTCCTGAGACGAGTTCACCATTCAGACACTGCCAGTAGCTCTTTATGTGTGCAAAGGAAATGGTAGAAAAAATGTAGGTGGAAGAAAGCTCGGGGTGACCTTATCAGTCTCTACAACTATCAGAAAGGAGGTGGAAGCCAGGTGGGGGTTGGTCTGTTCTCCCACATAACAAGAGACAGAATCAGAGGAAATGGCCTCAACTGGCACCAGGGGAGGTTAATGTAGGATGGTAGGAAAATTTTTTCCACTGAAAGGATGGCCTGGCACTGGAACAGGCTACCCAGGGAAGGGGTGGAATCATCACTGCTGAACATGTTCAAAAGCATATGGATGTCAGACTTGGGAGCATGATTTAGTGGTGAACACCATGGTGCTAGGCTAGCATTTGGACTTGATGATCCCAGACATCTTCTCCAATGTCAATGATTCTATGATTCTATGTTCTATGATTCTATGATTCTAAGTTGCAAATCCATCCAATGAATGGGATCTGTCAGGGATACCAAGTGTGAAATCTGGTGATTTGTATTTTATATTGCTGCATGGTAATCAGATAGTAGAAAAAAATAATAGAACAGGAAATTGATGTTATGTCCAAAAACTTCATGTTTGTCCCTGCTATCTGGACATAGTTCCAGGGGAAATACATAGGTGCTGATTTTATGCATTTTTACATTCACATTCAATGACAGTGTTATTACTGAATGCGCAGTTCTCAGCTCCGTTTTGCAGAGTGTTTTTAGTAAAAGCAGAAAATTATCAAAGTAGGGAAATATGAATAACGCAGAAACTGGAGGCAGATTTCAATGGCTTCTCAAAAGTGCTAGACGCAGGAAGTTGTGTAAGACAGCTCTGCCTTGGTGATGAGTTTCTCAACTTGCTCATTTCTCAGCAAGTTCACCTACAGGAGGAACGAGATAGTAGTGGAGCTGAAGGACCTCTTATATTTAAACAATCTCACGTCTGGTTGAGCAGATCTTAAGATGTCTACACAGTACTGTCATGCAGTGCATGCTTTTGCACGGCTAGTCTGTGGCCATATTAGGAACGAAATAAAATTCCTTCATCCACAGAGATGAAGAAAGAGATTCTAATCTACTAAATCTACTAATCTCTCTAATCAAGATTAAGAAACTTAATCTACTGTTTTCCTTCCACAACAATTCCTATTCCTTATATTTTAGGTGTTTATATACAGAAGTAGTCTTACAATTAAGAATAATGTTTTAAGACATGATAAAAGTTTTTCAGTTTAAAAGTTGTGTTCAGTTTTATTAAGGTGCCAAGAAATGTCTTTTAAAGTGCTGGAGCACACAGGAATTATTTGGAACAAATTCAGAAAGCCCAAATGAATAATTCAATGCACAAAGCAAAGGAAATATGTTCTGCTTTTCTTTACACTGCCTTTGTGTGCTTACTGCTTTGTGTTCCTCTGGAAGAGAAACAACTATCACAGAGAGAACAGAAGAGAATATGTGTATGCTGTGTGTGTTTTGTGTAGATTTATATTGGTAGTGTGCTGTTGGTACTGCAGCACTGGTCCCTCAGTCATTTAAGAAATACTGCATCTAATGAGGGAAACAGTAAGAGCTCTTGTCAAAAAATAGTGGTAGACTGTGTATACTCCAGAATGTCAGGAATGTCTGGAAATTTTCAAGGTTTTGTGAGATGAGCATTTGAGTTGGTAAACTCTAGCTACATGCCAGGTGCCTGCCAAGGTGTTTTCTCACTCCCCCTCCTCAAAAGCACAGGCAGGAGAAAATGTGAAAAAAGGGTGTGAATCAAGGTAAAAACAAATCACTCAGCAATTATTGTCATGGGCAAAACAGGATTGACTTGGGGAAAAATTTAGTGTCTTTCAAATTAAAGCTAGACTCTTTAATTCTAGTTCTAACTTCTTTGCCATGATTCCATGTACAAGGACACCTTCCACAAGGCCAAGTTTCTTATATATATATATATATCCAACCAGCTGAAGCTGCATCCAGGGATGGGACATCCACAGATTCTCTGGGCAACCTGTTTTAGTAGTAGGTCTTATTCAGAGCCAAGCATAGTAAAAATTTTAGAAGTCAACACCTACCAGTGAGTTTTTAAGTGAGGAAAGTAGCATTATAGTAGCAAATATTAGCAAAACATGGATTTATCTCTTTGAGAATTTGCTGTTTTCAAAAAGTACCTTTACTAATAAAGGATAATTCATGCTGAGAAGAAGTGGAATATTGTAGTAATCTCAATCAGCAGTACAGGCAGTGGCATTTAAGTGAATGTGTTGGAAAATCAGAAAACGAAAGAAAATAAAAAGAAGAATATTCTTCTAAGAATCCCTTAAGTATATAAGGACATCTTTTCAAGATGGAAAGATTTTGTGGTAATAATATTCTACTTCTATCTGTATAATTTTATACAATGAGTTAGCTTGATTTTTTTCTATCAGTATAAAAACTCCCGATTTTTAATAAATTACTGTTTTAATAAAGATTGAAAAATTGAAAAAAAATTAATGAATACTGAAAATATAAACAAAAGATGCTTTGTTCCAGAATTTCACACTTTCAACAGAACTGTAGAGAGTTTCCACGTGAAAACAGTAATCAATAAATATAACATGATGTTTCAATGCCTGTATTCAATGCAAAAGTCACTAGTGAGCTGTTAACTGACACTTTTGAAGTCATGAAGAATCTCCCTTTAGATACTTTTTCACTTGTACTTCTGCTCTAGCAAAATGCATCTCTCTTACGCATCTAATTTATTCTAAACTCCCCCCACTTCTTTTTTACAGTGAATCACCAAAGCAGTTTCTCCTTCTCAGAAAAACACACTTGACATCCGGTGAGTCAAACCGCTACAAACAGAAAAGACCCCTCTCATGGACAAGTAATATGTAAGTAGTCATCCTGGGCCAGTATTTCCAGATGATAGTTCAGGTAATGGTAAAAAGTACAAATTCAAGCACTGCCGTTGCCTCTTTAATTGGTCCCTTTGGAACTGGAAGAAGCAGTTGTTGTAGGAGTGTTACATAATGAAAAAAGCTGTCACTTTCCAAAGTACTTCAGGTTTTTAGTGTGCGGGGAGAAAAGTTTTGATGGAGAAGGTTTTATTAGTGCTTTTTCTTTAATTATAATTATTTTCATTCTGAAAATTTTATAGGCTATCTCATGCGCTTCATGTGTCTATCATAGCAACGTAGTTCCAAGGAATGATATAAAGCACTAGATATGGTGCAGCTGCATATTGTCTTATGAAGGTAATGCTCTCATTCAGAGTATATTTGGATTAAGGTATGTGAGATTTTCTTTATTGGTATTCCTGAAGAAAAGATTGTATATCTTTTGTGAGAGCGACTCTTTTCTGCGAATGAGGTTTGCAGCATGCCAGGGGTGTCTCAGAATTTATGACACCTCAGAAGATGTCATCTCAATTTCCACCAGCCTCTGAGACAGTGTGGACAAGACATATTTCTCCTTGTATTTCCAGAACTAACTTGACTTGTGCCTACTAGAGATCACTTTCTAGTCTCTTCATTCTTCACATCTTTTGCACATGCAGCATGGGGAGCAAAAAGGACAAATTCCTGGTCTACATGTGTCTGCAGTGCCACAATCTCAATAGGATCATGGAGATATAGTTGGTCAGCTCATGCAGCTGGAGTGCTGCTGTGGGTGGATACAGTCTCTCCAATGTGGGCAGGACAGGAATACAAGAGAAGAAGGATTCCAACTGATGCGAAAGCAGCTGGTATGTATGAACCTCTCTGCCTAGGGATGGATAATGAGACAACTGACTTTGGTTGTGCATCTGGACGAGGAGGCAGACAAAGATACGTGATGATGCAATGGGAGTCTGCAATGCACTATCTCATCACAAATGAAAAGCAAATGATGCCATCTTCAGACAACTGGAAGAAACATCACATTCACAGTTACAGGGAACTTGAACTATGGTAATATCTGCAGGAGGGACAAGAAAGCAAGACATAAGTAAACTGGGAAGTTTCTGGAATGGCTGAAGGAAAACTTCCTAGCTTTCTGCTGGAGATGCCCATGCTGACAACAGGAGTCCCATCTAGGGAGGTACAGGGTCTGTGGATGTCCATGGGGCTGTCCTCCTGCCCCTTTGGAACTGGAGGTGTTCTTTTAGCCCAAATGTCTCTGGTCCTCTTCACTGCACTGGTGCACAATGATATCTATGGGCCAGTGTAAGAATATTGCTATGTGGTGTTGCAGGCTGGGCTGCAGCTCCTGGACTAAGGCTTCCTTGTTGAGCCCTAGAAGGCACAGACTGGTCATGATCGGGGTATTTGCTGTAACCATTAGTCACCACCCTTAGATCTCCTGCAACAATTATTGCAACCAGACCATCAGTTCAAAGGTTTCTAGATAGCCTTGGAAAATGCTTGCCCAGATGTCTGGTAGAAGGCCACCCACAGCAGCCCTGGGTACTGTCTCTGATGCGTCGTGGAATGGTACCCTTTGGGAAAAAGATGGTGGGTGTCTGGGTTGTCAGAGCTGTCTCTGTATAGCTGCTGGCATCAAATGGCTGTGTGGTAGGTATGTTGGTTTAGCGTAAAAAGTCAGCTTCCACCCACACCAGGAGCTTGATGCACTGGAGAAGGCCCACACAGAGTGGGACAGCCTGTTTTCCCACTGTCCACTGTACAATGCAGCCAAAGCAGACCTGCTGTAGACACAGGATCATGAAGGTCAGACCGAGCTTTGCAGGACATGGAATATGTCCAGCCTGATGCTGGGGCTGTGCTCTCAGAGCATTGCAGAAGGCTGGAGAGAGCGCAGGGCAGCAGCTGCTTTCCCATGGCAACCAGGGAAGCACAGCCAACAGCTTCAGGGACAGGCATGGAGAACTGCTGCCAAGAGCCACCAAGGCACCATTCAGCACCAGCCAGAGCCTTGCTTGACTCTCCAGGCATTGCAGACACACTCAGCAGGAGAGCAGGCCTTAGTCAGTCTGAGACAAGCTCTGACCACTCCTGGGCAGGCATAGTGAGAGTCTGTGACTGCCAAAATAATGACTGGGGTCTGGAGAGAGGGTGGAGACCAGCTGCTTTTCTTGTCAGAACTCATTCTGGCCTGGAAGCTCCTGGGAGCAGCTGGGGTCAGTGCCTCCCTGAGACAGGAGAAAAGATGTCTCACTGCCCTCTTCCTCCACTGGTGGTTGTTAGTAGGCAGACAGACAGGAGAGAGAAATGAAGACTGAGACAGGGGAGAGAAATGAAGACTGAGGCTTGAGTGTTTATAAAGAGGCAGGGAAATGAGCTCATCCTATTGAAATTGTTCTTGTCCTTTTGACAGGAGTGGACATTTCTCCTCATTTCAGATCAGAATATTTGGATCAGAACCTAACATCAATTTGGTGGTTTGGTTTTGTTTTGTTTTTTTTTATTATTTTCTGGTTTTGTTTCAGATTTCCTTTAGTTTTTTACTTAGTTATGTTTATTTGTTTGTGTTTTTGTCTGGTTTTGGTTATTTTGTATTTTAGATTTAATTTTTTGTTTTGTTTTAGTTGAAATGAATTTTCTTAATTAAAGAAAGTAGTCATACCACAAGCCTGATGTCTACCCAGGCTGTATTTTGCAGAACTGTGAAGGAAGAAAAAGGAACAAGGCATAGTAACAGCAAATCTATTGTTTTAAGAATAATGAGATAGGAAAGGGCTTGTGAGACTCTGAGATAAAAATTGTTTTTCTACATGAATTCAGAAAAGTACTTATGTCTTTGTTAACCACCATTTACTCAACAACATTTATACTACAACTAATTATACTCTTTCTAAAAAGATTCTGTATCTATACTCAAATTCTGGAGGATGAAACATTTTTGGAAAATCTTACTATTGACATTTGAATAGGTAAGTTTGCATTATGTGATATTATGCTTAGTTATAAAACCATAGAAATATTTCAGTAAGGGTATTTCTGTGTGACTAGTTTTTTCCATTAACAGAAAAATTCCAAATCTCCTTTGCAGCCCTGCAAACAAAATTTGCCACATCTCAGGTACGGGTGTTACTGTCCTTGTTCACATTGGTCACATTAATCAGAAAACCACACATCTGAACTGACGCAGCACTTTACTCTAGGTAATTCTAGTTTTAAGCTGGAGCAGCAGTGCAAAAAGTTATATGGAAATTGTGGTCTGGTGATTAATGTAATGTCCTTGGTTTTTCATGCTCAGATTTCGGTTGCTATTCTTGTTCCTAAGTCTTCTTACTATTTTTCCATTCTCTATATTGTGTGGGTCCATTCTGTGCATGCTCTCATCATTCCTCCTAACAGTGCAGAAATTTCTTCGTAAATCTCAGCTATGTTGGTCTCTGATGTGTATCAAACTTAGGCTGCAGGTTTCACTAGGGGTACTTCAAGGAAGATTGGGGGACAAAGCAAGAAACCAGGACATGAAAAAAAAGAAGAACAGGACATTTGAGTTAATAAACTGGCCAGCTTAGAAAAGTGGAAGCTGTTGATTATGATCTTTTTATTTGATACATTCTTCATATCTGGAAAACAAAATGAGAGCAGAGCAAGATGAAAAATTGCAAGTGGAATTTGTAGGAAGATAGTTGACCCCTGATAGCATTGTCTATATTGAAAATTCACTTTCCTTGCTTAGATGGTGGCAGAATTTCCCAGAGCGCTCAGCTGAAATCACTGTTATATATCAGTGAAATCTGATAGGTGAAACTCTACTTCAGATAAAGGAAGGACTAAATCAGAGAGTCTATTAAGAGTAAACCTTTATCTAAAAGCAATGTTTACAATTATTTTCATCTTAGGATACGTATATATCATATCCCATTGTCAAATATGACTTTTGGTTGCTTCTAATACCTGTAGGACTAAAAGGAACATTTTTTAAGATTTAACTCTAACAAGAACTCCTAGTGTTCTCTGCTCTCTCAGGAAAGCCAGCATATGCAGGAATATCTTAGAAACTGTTTCTCTTAAGCACTGGCTATAGCAGTAGAAAACTGTAATTTGCCTGCTCTTCTGAAAGAATGCAAGATCATTACACAAAAGTATAGGAAAAGACAGAGTTGTACAGATTTCAGTCCTGCAATAGCATGCCTGGATGATTCCCTCCTGTTTCAGGATTACTGCTGGTATAAGTTTGCAGTGTCAGCTGGCTTGCAGATAATAGAAAAGGGAAGAAATTGGACTTTTACACTGCTGCTCGCTCCACTTTGCCTGTTGCTAGGATAAAAAGAAGAGATAAGCCCTTCAACTGTTACAGAACTTTTCTGCCATGTAGCACACAGTAAGAACTGTAAGCCCTAAGAGTTTAGAGCTTTAGGAGTAGTTTTAAGTCTTGGTGAAATGAGAGCAAAAGTGGAGCCAGAAAAAGCCAGGTAACCCCTTGTGCTGAGCTGTTACACATGAGGGCATCTGCTCCAGGAACTCTGGGGGCTTTGCAACTGGATTTCTATCAATCATTATAAGGACTATAACTTACCACTACATGCACTTAGCCTTTTTAGTGATCCTAGCTGAAAAAGGCATGCAATTACATTGCTAAGCCAATGCTGGAATAGTTAAATGAAATGGTAATTTCTTTTCTTCCTATCCTTTTTCAGAAGAAGACACAGAAAGTCAGAAAAATCTACACTATAAAAAGGCTACTTTTCTTTTTCTAGCTGGTTTTGAAAAACAGAGTAAAACATAAGATGCTAAACAAGAAAGTGGTTTTTTTTTCCTGTAAAAAGTTATATCCCTTTCAAGATGTCACCTTATTGTACTAAAAAAATCTAAAGCTCAAAATCTTGGTAACTCATCATTTTTCTAAAAGTGTTTTTGAGTGATATGAAATGGTTCACTCAAAGTTAAAATCTCATTTTCAACTGCAATAACTTTTTTTGCCCTGTGTACCTGAATTTGTCAAAAAATTGAAAAATGTGTCTATTTCTAAGCTTAAAATGATGTTTAAAAAAGAATATATTGTATTTATTATCTCATTATCTCATTTTGCCTACTAATATAAGAGTAAAATTGTTGCTTTTTCTCCCTTTTTTTCATAGTGCAGAAACTCTTTGGGATAAAAAACAATATTGAAACCCCATTCAAGCTGGATCATGGATTAGTAACTAAATTATGTGCATTTTTTAAAATGCTATACCAGATATTCATAAATCTAGTTGGTAGATGAGTGGATGGCAGGTGTATGTCAATAGAACTTCTTTTTATTGATTTCCCTCATGACATTGAGCAGATATTCTTTGTACTATTGATACTTTATCTCTGACATGGACACTGAGAATGATGTTTGCAATAATGTCATGACCTGAAATGAAAATATGAAACTAGGAGGAAAGGTCACATAGAAAAAAAATATCAGAACGAAACAAGCCTGTTATGTTCAATCAAACACCCTTGATCTCAGTGTAATTGCTGAAGACTAAAATTCAAATGCTAGGAATCACATATGCCTTAAGTAGATAGTTGCATTGATCTGGCCAATCACTCTAACTTTCTCAAGCAGAGATGAAAAAATATTTTTTAAGATCATCTCCTGTAGCTGTTTCCAAAGAATTTTATATAGACTTATTCATATGAATGTTTCTGTCAGCTTTCAAAGTTCCTCATTTTAACCAACTAGAGGCATATCATTCTAAGTCCGTATCATATTAACAAGAAATCTCTTTCTAACTATTAATACATAATATTTTTGTTGGAGTGGAAGTATGTAACCTCTTTAAAGAATAAGTTGTCATGGAAAAACCTATTTCAATCACACTTTGGAGAACTTGTCTTCAAAAGTAAAATATTGCTGCAATTTTAAAAATAAATAATGATATGTGATTGTTGATTTGACAGAATTTTTTCTGCCTCCCAATTTTTTCCCTTTCCCCTTCCCTCCTCCAAATTGCTATCATGGTATTCAGTAGGTGAGCAGTATTCTGTTCACATTACTGTTTTGTGAAACCCAAGTAGCACCCTGGGTGAGCATTTTTGGCCTATAATTTCTATAATAAAATCAGATATTTTGTAGATCAATGTTCTATGGCCTGCAAACAGCAGACTTGTTCTCTCTATGTCAGAACCCATTTTATTTTCTTTCAAGATTTTGCTTGGAAAAGCTCTTTTTATAACTAAAAGTTTAATAATTCCTTATGTGTAGTTAGTCTTTATTTTTTGCTATAACAAACAGAAATCTGGAGGTATAGGCAATGTATTCCTACACTTAAAAACTGTCACCTATCTTCATTATCTTTATATTCTTCTCTAAATGATTTTTTCTGATATTTTTCAATTTTACTCTTCAAGTTATTAAAACTTGTAGTGTAAAATAATTAGGTTTTCTAGTAGTGTTCTTTATTAAAGACCACATAACATAACTGCTGTAATACTATAGTTATTTGTTTAGAAGCTTCAGCAGTTGAAAGGGGGCAGAAGGTATGTTTAATGACTATGAAGGAATTTCTTTAGAGAAAAACTGTGTATGACCATTTTTTCAAGCTAAATGGGATACTGGCTAGCATGGAAAACTGATAAACCTGAGAGAAGGTGAGACAATTCCATACTAAGTGCTATAAGTAAAAGATTGAATCTGATTTTTTGACAGCAAAATACTCTGAAATGTTCACTATTTGGAAGTTCCTTACACTGACTATAAAGAAAATGAAGATACTCAGGCTTAATGTAGAAGCAGCTTTTGCAGGTTGGCCAATCATATATCAGTTTAAAAACTCCAATGAGAAAAAAAACCTTTTTGTAGTTATATTTAATATGTTTGTTTTGAATGTTTTGAATTTAAAATAAATGTTTATTTTAACTGGAAATATTTAGGGTAAAGCATAATAGAAAAGTGGGCTTTTAAGCCCACTTAAAAGTCTTGGATAAGTTATCTGACACCAAGCTGAGGGGTGTCATTGATGCACTTGAAGGATTAAATGCCATCCAGAGGTCTGGACAAGTACAAGAAATGGGTCCATGTGAATGTGTGAGGTTTAACAAGACCAAGGGCAAGATGCTGCATCCTGGGTGGGGCAGCCTCTGGTACTGATGCAGGTTGGGTATGAACAGACTGAGAGCAGCTGGGTGGGAAGCACTTGGAGATGCTGGTGGATCAGAGGCTGGACATGAATTGGCAATGTACTCCCACATGGCTACAAACTCTTTTCAGGTAGCTGTAGAGAGTGATAAGCTTGTCCCTGAGCCCCCTTTTCTCCAGGCTAAAAAACCTCAGCTCAGCTGCTTTTCATAAGAGCTGTGCTACAGACCCTTCACCAGCTCCTTTGCCCTTCTCTGGACATGCTTCAGCCCCTCAACGCCCTCAACGTGTAGTGAGGGACTCAGAACTGGGCACAGGACTTGAGGTGTGGCCTCGCCAGTGCTGAAGATAGAGGGACAATTTCTGTCTTGGTCCTGGTGGCCATGCTGTTGCTGATGCAGGCCAGGATGCCATTGGCCTTCTTGGCTACCTGGAACACCACTGGCTCATGTTCAGCTCTTGCTGTCCAACACCCACACGTTGTTTTCTAGCCTGTAGCACAGCTTGGGGCCAGTTTTTTAACCCAGAAAATGGTGCCAAGCCATGGACTGCCAGCTTTTCCAGGAGAATGCCATGGGAGACAGTGTCAAAGGCTCTGCTGAAGACTGCTCTTCCAGCAGTCAGGTCCCTTGTTCATAAAAGGACATCAGGTTGCTCAGGCATGACCAGTCTTTCCAAAACCTGTGTTCGGTGTGGATGATTACATTCCCTCACACTTCGAGTAAAGAATGAAGGTTTTACTCATTTCTTCTTTTGATATTAATGTATTCATAAAACCACTATTTATTATCCTTTACAGAAGTGGCCACATTAAGTTCTAGATGAGCTTTTACCTTCCTAATTTTCTTTCTACATGATCAAGGTTGGGGGAGGTGATTCTGCCCCTCTACTTCTGTGAAACCCCATCTGGAGTGCATCTGGAGTGCAGCTCTGGGATCCCCAGCACAGGAAGGACATGGGCACCTGGAGTGAGTCCAGAGGAGGCACATCAAGATGATCACAGAGAGGCTGAGGAAATTGGGTTTGTTCAGCCTGGTAAAGAGAAGGCTTGCAGGTCATCTAATTGTGACTTGCTAGTACCTGAAGGGAGCTTGCAAGAAAAATGGAGAGAAACTATTTACAAGGGCGCCCAGTTTCAAAGACAAGGGGGAATGGTTTCAAATTAAAAGATGGCAGAAGTGAGGCACTGTAAGAGGTGGCCTAGAGAAGCTGTAAATATCCTAGATGTGTTCAGAGCCAGGTTGAATGGCCCTTTGCACAACCTGGTCCAGTGAAAGTTGTCCCAGTCGTGGCTGGCGAGTCTGGACTAGGTAATCTAAAGGTTCCTTTCAGCCCAACCCATTCTGGAATTCTATGATTCTATGATACTGGTATTCTAAACTTCTCATTTTTTTAATTCTTCACTGATTGCAGAAGGTTGCAGTGGTTGTAGAAGAAATGCATGCCACTAGAATTATACATGAAAACACATATATATAACACTGGATTAAAAGAGTTTTTGAGGATTGCAGGAGAAATAGAGCAGGGAAATCTCATAATATGCCTGTGCATATCTCCCTCTGTCTCAGAAAATAAATTTGACTAAGCTTGTTAATGCAGTTGTGCTCAGAACTCTGAAATGAATGCACTTCTTTTTCTGGCTAAACACAAATCAAGAAACATGGTTTAAAAAACTCACAAAGACACTACTCGACCTGCAAATTTAAGCTTAAAACCTCCCATGTAGATAGCTTGGAAAAGGCTACATTGTCCTAACAAACAAAAAATGTCAACCTAGCCCAAAAATACTGCTAACTCTAGCATACACCATCTGGATGCAAGGTAGTTCATGGTAACTCCTTAATCACATTACTGAAGGACTGGGGAAAAAAATATGCTTTTGAGGTTTTATGCCTTATCTGCTGCATCAATAATTTCTCTGTTTTTATGTAAAAGTCAAAAAGCAACCTAGTGCAAAATGTTGTACTGCCATGATATAAAAATTTTGTTGGTACTGCTGCTCTTTCTGCTTCTTTTTTTTTTTTAATTAAAAAATTACCTTAATTATTTTAATCTGCTCTTGAATGATATAGGATATAAAATATGTGGCAAGTTACAAATAAAGTCTCTCTTACCAGCAATTTATGTAAATGCCTCTGCATTTTCTAAGGCAGGCTTAGATTTGTAGTCCATTTGTGCTTAGAACTGTCATTTTCATGATGAAATTATAAAAGACATGTATGTTGTTATTGCCTATGTGCTGTGGGTAGCCTTGTATCTGCTTTTGCTGTCCAGGGTAACAAGATTTTTTTTTCCTGTACTAAATTTCTTAATTTATTGTTTAAATTTTTATTTTAAAGCATAAAGATTAAAACAAAAATCCTTTTATCTAATTGTTTGAAACTAATTTCTTAGTGTTAGTAACATAAAATTTCTAAAGAAGATCATCTTCGCACTTCTTACTGTTGGGTGGGAAAACAAAAAGATTAATTAGAAAGACAAGTATTAGAAGAAAATTGTGAATTTTTTCATGAGAACTACCAATTGCAGGGGAGCTTCAGAGGAATATAGTGAAATTGCTCTAAAACAAAAGTATGCCAACAGTAAGCTTGAGAAGTAGAAAGCTTGAAAGGTATACATGCATTTTTTCAGATGTTATATACCTAATGCTCTAAGGTAAGGCAGTGCTATCTATTTTAATTTGATTTAAGTGCTAAGAAAGGAGCTGGCCAAATGTTTTTGTGAAGCGTTTCTTGGGAAATCATTAGGCTGGATTGAAGCAGGCACAATCTGAGAGTATGACAAGTTAGGTCTTCTCACATGGCTGTAAGGAAGACAGGGGAAAAGTTTGGTTAACAGGAACATTTGAAGATAAAGATTTCCAATTTGACTCAAAGCTGAATTTATAGAAGAAGAAGTGTTTTCACCCATGCTGTAATGAGACTGGCAGCAGAGTTTATTTCGTGCCTCAGGGATCAGGTTGCAACAGGCTTTGGAGAGGCCAGACAGCTGATATAAACTAATGCAGTCTCCACAGATGCACCTGAGTCTGACTGACATGAGGGATTTCAAACACATTTTCCATCAGGCCTGTTCCCATTGCTAATGCGCCCATGGTGGAGTGATAGTTCTTGAAACATTTTCTCTCCATGAAAGCGGGAACCTTCCACCCTCAGAGAAGAGTCTGCTCCTGTGGCTGGCTGTCTATGCCTGACTGCAGTCAGGACACCCTTTCAAAGGAGGGAAAAAAACCACCTTCTTTGACAGAGTGAAATGGTGGGAAGAAGAGCGGTACAGTGACATTGCTTGCTGCAGCAAGTAATGAACTCCACAACAGAGTTCACTCAGCCAAGTCTTCCAGAAATTTTTGCGTCTATATTATTCATTGCTAGTATCTGCATTGTCTACCTGGTTTTGTCATGGGTTTGTTCACAAGACATGCATTCCTCTTACTCCTATATCCATTGTTTTTAACTTAGTCTAATTAAGTAGCTGTCATCTAAGGCTTTTGGGATTTCCAAAACAGAAAAATGCATCAGCGATATGTGTTAGGATTATTTGAGAGATGCCTGTGGTGCAAACAAGACCACATGCCAAAGTCAACGGGATGTATTTTATTTAACCACAAATGTGTGTGACAGAGAGATGGTAAGAAACAGAAAAAAAGAAAAGGGGGGAGAGAGAAAGAGTGTGAGAGAGAGACACAGATTAGGTAGAAATACATCCACCCTCTCTGTGAATCTTTGTGTCCCTTTATTTCTCTTCACTCTAAGCTCCTCAGGGCTGGAAGTCCTGCAAAACATTAAGTTCAATGGATTAATATATATTCAGGTTTATGTGGGAACATCCATCACTTCCCTGTAAGTACTGGGGGGTAGTTTCACCCTGTCTTTTGTTACAGCCTCTGGATCTGCTGCAACTCTCTGGATTGCATCAGTCCTCTGGTGGTAGACCTTAAAATGCCTTTTGGGGGTTTCTCAGTGGTGTTTGGTGGTTTGTGACCTCTTCTACCGTGTCTCACATGAATGTCCCATGTGAATGTGACCTCCTCAGGGGTGGGGAAGTTTACAGCTGAGCCAATTTGTGTAAGGGAGGACAACTGGCATAATGAAAAACAAAATCCAGCCTCCACAGCATCTGCTTGTAGCCTCTGGTGGTGGCGTTCACCCCTTTTGTCTTAAGCAGATCAGAAGTTTTGCTATCACACCCCAAAATCTCATCTGGGCAATGTGAACAAACTCAGCATCAGTAGAAGAGTCTCTGGCCTATGGCCTCACCCTGACAAACCTAGACAGAGCTGATTTTCTGTACAGCTGCTGAGTTTTGCTTTCTTTGTGGATACATTCTTCTTCACCAGCCTTTACTGCTCCTTAGACATGAGATAATTGGACAGTAGTGGCTTAGCTCACAGTCCAAATTTCCATCCACAGGCATTTTTAGGAGTGAGAGGAGGATGGCTTCAGTGGTCACAGGTGAGCAGTTACTTCTTTGCACAGTTTGGTATAGTGAACAAAGTCCTTTGGTGATTTTAACAATGTTTGAACCAACAACTTTTTCTCTCACAATATGACAGTAATGCTGTTCCACCTAATAGCTAAACTGTTCATCACCTGTAATATATTTCTCCTTCTATAGCACTACTGTCTCCCATGTAATGCAGTCCCCCAAGGCACAAAACAAAACACTGTACCAGACCAAGCATTTAATTTTCTTTATACGATTCAAAGACATCCATTTGATTGTTTTCAAGATGGAATTTTCCTCACTAGTGGTACCCTTTCACAAATAATTGTCATATACCCTTTAAATTCACATCAACACATTTTTTAGTTTTTAGCTATTATCATACATTTAGAGCTTTTAAGTGCCTCTACTAAAATACTATTTATGTTCAGCAACATCAAGACTCTTGGTGATATGCTCTACTCCAAGGCACTTGTTTGCCTAGATAAAGTAATTTGCTTTGACAAATCTGTGATACAAAGAATTCAATATCTGTCTCTGACAAGACAAAAGCTTTTTTATTATTCTTAAGTTTCCTTTTTATTATTCTTAGATTTGCATACACAAAAAAAGTCAATGTTGGCAGCTAATGTTAACTGTTTGTCAAATACAGTCGGCATTGCATGTTAAACTTATTAACAGCACATGACAGGACCTTCAGAGAAGAGAAGAATTTAATTTTTTCCTGTGGTACTTGTTTTCCAGATGTTCCTGTTTTGTTCTTTCTGCTTCTTCCTAGTAGGTAAGAGAACTACCAAAAAATCAGAGGAAAAGACAAACAGCAACTTTAGGAAGTAAAATGAGAATTTTCATAACTTTACCTTGTGCCACTGAGATTTTTTTCATTTCTGCTTGCCAGGAATTTTACAAAGGTTCCCATGGATGCATCACAGAGTAGTATTCCTGAAGCTACCTTTAATATCACTGTTCTAGAACCAGTTTCATTATTAATTGGACAAAATAGCACAGAGTTTATAATGGTCAGCATGGGTAACAGAATGGGTAAACCTTAGAGATGTGATTTTACTGATAATTTACTCACCAGTCATGGTGAAGGGAGATGCAACAAAAGTATTGGGATGAAATTAATTCCTGGATATGAAAACTTATATGAAATTTCTCATCTGCAAATTGGTTTTGATTTAAATCATGATAATTTTTTCAGCTTTTTGATCAATAGCCAAGGATATTGGTTAAACACAACAAAAATAATATTATTTATACATGTTTTACCACCCTCCATCAAAACTAAGAGATAAAATGACTAATAGCAACCAGCTGTCCATAAACAAAATTTTAAAACTGATTCCTCACTGAAATATAATTGTGCATCCAGAGTCTAAACAAAACATGTGATAGGCTTTGTTTATTTTGCATCTACAAGACATGCAAAGAGAGTGCACATGCCATGTTAAACCAAAGAAGTTACACCTGTCAGTACTGGGAGGAGATATGAGAATGAATCAAGACATTTGTGGGTAACTACAGATTCTGTACCTTGGGCTTGACTGGATTAGACATCAAATTTTTTAGCATTCTTTTTTCTAGCCTTGAGTTGTAAAAATTCCGAAAATTGTATAAACAAGTGTGACAATTACCTAATATATGATACTGTGCTCTATCAAGCCAGTAAACAACTGGCATAAGATTTTGAAGTTATGTCTTCTCCCTGCTATCTCTTTTCAGACACAATTCTTGCTTATATGTATTTTTTTTTAAGTCTGAATTTTTGAAGTAAGATTTCTGTATTTGTTGCACCTTACATTATAAATAAATTGTAGAACCTAGTAAATTCTTTAGATAGCTCTACTGAGTTATGTAAACTGTGTACACCTGAAGTGCTCAGTGTAAGTTAAGGAATCAAATGAAACCAAACTGGAACTTAGGGTAATTGGAAAAAGCTGATCTCCTTTCTGACCCCAAAACAATTTTAATGATTTGGGAAGGAAATTAATTGCTGGGCAAAGAAAGCAATCAACAAAAACCACCACCAACAACAAAACAAAAATAAAAAAATTTCCCCATAAAATCAAAGAAAGTTGAACAAGGCAAAACAAAAAAACCCAAACCTAAAAAAAATCCCAAGAGACATAGCCATTTGTGATGCATATGTGTTGTAAAAGTATCAGTGTGGTGTATCATAGAAAGATCTTCACAGTTCCCTGGTGGAAGTGTCACTGCACCCACAGAACCTGGACTTTTGACTGTAGCTCTGCTGGTGCCACTCAAACAAACTCTTCTTACTGGCTCCTTTCCTGTGACCTGTATCAAGCTTTAATAGATCTTAATTTTTCATTTTTTTGGGAAAGGATATTAATCTACTGTCAAGCAGAAGATCAGATTTATTTCAGCTTTTATTCTATAAATAAAATATATATTTTATTCTATATAAATATTACTTGAATATAGAAGATGAATAAAGCTTGTTTAAGAAGTCCTGATGATTTTTCCTCACTGGGCATGTAATAGAAGTTCTTTGCAGACAATATTTCTCTTTTAAATTAAACTCATTCTTTATTTAATCATATATGTTATTACCTAGATTTATTTTATTTTTTAAAAAGCTTATAATTTTCTGTATGTAGCTGGTTTATATTTTAACATGAATACTTCAGATATTTTCTATTGGATAGCAGTATGTCCAGAAATATGGCAAGGTATAATGATATACAGTATTGCACCTCTCATGGATATGATATTTAGAGAAATAGACATAATAAAACATACTCAATAAATTGCTAAATTCAATTAATGAACAATTTCTCACAAGACCAGAAAGATGATGAAGGCAACATTATCTACTTACTTTTATTATATTACCTAAGAGGCAACATATTTCTAATGTCTCTGTATACAGGTTGATGAATCCAGTGGCTTTTAATTAAGTGCTTCATTCTCTGTGAATTTCACACCTGTGCCAAGCTAATACAAAGACTGATTGAGTAGTATTCAAAATTGTTACTACAAGAGGCCTTTAAAGGTTATGAAGATGTTACACTTAACCTCATGATCAGAATAAATCTGAAAGGAATTATAAAAAGTTTCAAAAATTATTCAGCCCCCATTTCTATCATGTGTTCAGAGACTCTCTTTCTACAATGATGCTGGAGGTGGGAAGAGAGGGCTTACTGGTAATCATTCATTGACAGCACAGTGTAGGACTGAGAAATGGGTGGCAAAACATCATAGACAACTTTATTCAGTGACTTTTTATTATTTAACTGTACTGAAATACACCACATCTCACGTAGTGCACACCTTAATTTTTCTTTTCAGAATTCAGATTAGAAACCTTTAAAACCTCTGAGGAAAATGTTTACAAGAAATGTAACCCAACCTCTTGCTAGAAGTGTCTGAATTTTTAATCCTATCCAGCAAATTTTCAATATCTCTGACATAATAGTTTCTTCTAAATTATAATTAATTAAAGTCTGTAAAATCTGGCTTTTTATCTTACTCAGAAATAAAAGCATTATCTACTATTTATTTTTCCTTTCATTTGATCTATAGTCATTCTCTTGAATACTGTATACTGGTTAATTTAATGACATGCTTCAATATGTTATAATAAAGTAACTAAATATGATTATTTAGAGAACATTTGGACTTGTCACATTAGGCTGTAGAGTTACTAAATGTAATATAACCCATTCATCTTGAGCTGACTGCAACATTGTTATTCTTAGTGAGAAACACCTTAATTTGTTAAGAGTAACAGTGAGATAGATATTTTATTTTTGTGACTTCTACAGCATTGCATAAATTCACTACTTCTTAAAATATTAAATTGAGATAATTTCAGATGGTGTATTGACTTCCTTGAAAGCAAAGGGGACCTAGGGTGAGACCTTGACAGATTAGAGTGCTGGACAATCACCAACCATATGAAGGTGAACAAGGGCAGATGCCAGATTCTGTACCTGGAATGGGGCAAACCTGCATTTACACACAGGCTGGGAAATTAGAGGCTGGAAAGGGACTTGGGGGTCCTGGTTCATGTCAAGTTGAACATGAGCCAGCAGTCCCTGGCAGCCAGGATGGCCATCCGTGTGCTGGGGTACATCAGGCACAGCATCACAGCCAGGCAAGGGAGGGATTGTCCTGCTCTGCTCTGCTCTGGGGCAGCCTCACCTCCAGTGCTGGGGGCAGTTCTGGGTGCCAAGATGAAAAAAAGGCATTGAGCTGTTGGAGAGCATCCAAAGCAGGTCAGCGAAGGTGGAGAAGGGCTCAGAGGCGAAGCCTTAAGAGAAATGTTTGAGGTCACTTGCTGTGCTCAGCCTGCAGAAAAGGAGACCAACAGGACACCTCATTGCTTTCTCATGGAAGCGGAAGAGGAGGGCCATATGGTTACCAGTAATATCAACAATCTTCATTCAAACGCTGGAATAGTCTCCCAGGGGAACTGGCCACAGCACTGAGTTTGCCAGAGTTCAAGAAATGTTTGGAGAATGCTCTCAGGCACATGGGGGACTCTTGGGGCTGGTCTGTGTCGGATCAAGAGTTGGACTTTAATGATCCTTATGAGTCTCTTCCATCTCAGGGTATTCACTGGTTCTGTGATTCTATGAAAACAGACAGAAGCAGCTTAATTTTAGAATAGAATAGAATAGAATAGAATAGAATAGAATAGAATAGAATAGAATAGAATAGAATAGAATAGAATAGAATAGAATAATTCAGCAGGAAAATATGTAGAATCATATTTTTGTACAACTGATTGATCTCTTCAGGCCAGCTAAAAGATAACGTTATTAAGGTCTCTCCAAATACCTTTTGAACACTAACAGTCTTGAAGAGTTATCTCAAGGTCCAGATTTTTTCTCTTCATTCTAAGAGGGGTTCTCCATTCAGCCAAACTGCTTTTTTGTCCCATTTGCTTCAGTTAATACACAGTGGAATTACCTGCTCCTGAGCTTTTAAAATTGGTTCTTAGACAACCTCCCGTACTCATAGACTCCCAAGTCCTCAAAGGAAGATTCTCAGTGTTCAGTGCTAAGTATGTTCCCAACTACTTCAAAGTTTGCTCTCTTGAAATCCTGGGGAGCAACTCTGCTGACCTTTGTACTCATTACACTGAAAATTCTAAACTCAATCATTTCATGATAACTGTGACAGACACCTACCACTGCATATCTCACAAGTCCTCTATCCACAAACTAGAAATCCATGAGTGTGTCTTTCCTAGTTGACTCACTGAGTACTTGTGACCAGAAGTTATCTCCTACAAACTTCACACATTTTCCAGGCTTGCTTGTCGCAGCAGTACAGTGTTCCCGTATGTCTGGGAAATTTAAATCCCCCACAGGGACAAAGGTTGCTGATCTCTCTTAATTGCCTACAGAATATTTTACTAGTGCTATCATTCAGGCTAGGCCATTGGTAACTGACACCCAATACAATATTTCCTTTGTTTTTAATCCCTTTTTTTGTACAGCGCTACTCCTCCATCGTGCCTGCCCTGCCTATTCTTTCTGAGCAGCCTGTAGCCCCCCATGTCAGCGCTCCACTTACACTGACTCTCACTAAAATCAATGATATCATAGTCCTGGGAACCAAGCAATTAGCCATTTGGCAGAGAACTTGCTGTGTGAATTCTGTAAAATAAATTAAATGAAGCAGTGATGACTAAGATTTATTTAAGCAGATAAATATAACGCCCAAGGCAGTTCCTCTGACTTAAGATTCTGTAAAGGTGGATAATCTTTGTTCTACTCCATCTACCAATTAGGACACTAAATGCTAGTTATTGTTTATATTGAATGGAGGACTGAGATACAAATGTTGTTGGAATTCAGTGGGGTCTACAGACAGTTTAGAATCCAAATGCCAATGTCTAAGAAGTCCCTGTTGATTTCAATAGGGTGTGAATTGACTTCTAAACCCAGAATCTCATGTACTTGGATAACAATTACAATATTTTAAAGCATAACGTAAGTTAGAGGAATAGTAAAGAAATTAAAAAAAAAATCTTATAAAATCTTAGAGACCATGGAACTTTAATAGAAAATTAAAAAAAATAGGAAAAATAATAATTTTTTTCTGCTTTTTAAGGGATTTTCTGTGGGATTTGTTTATCTACATAACTACTAAGTTATCATCTGGTGTAGACTGCATTACTCATGCAATTTGGCATACACATTGAACATATTTGAGTTATGGATGAGAGCTGCTGATAAGTTGAGTGTCACATAAAGTGCAATTGTTAGAAGTTGCTTTGGAAAAATCAGGTGGCATGAACACATTTTAGTGGTTGTATCAATCAGGCATGATTAATATATTTTTACAGTGGGTCAGAATACTTCTCTCCATTTACATCTAACCTTGACAATGCAACCACATCTCCAGCTTCTGTAATTTGCAATGAAAATGCAAGGGAGTGATCTCATGCCAGGATTTTTTGTACATTCCAAGCTGAACCATCTCAAATATCATATATCTTTTATCTCTTTAACTGTAGATAGACTCATGATGGTATTTGAAATGACCATCCCATTATGGTTCCTCATTCCCAAACTATCATCTTTAACGTGTCTAAGTTGTAGAATGACAGTTGTTTTCTATTTAAAACTTTGACTGCTTCCATGGATATGTCATTCACACAACCCATGGCTCCTCTTCATGTGAAGATTTTAAGAACACAAACATCTGAATTTATTTTTTCTTTTGGACATACAGCAACAGCAGTACTGCTAGAGGTCTTATGTTTCTGTATAATAGATAGGAGCTAAAATATCTAAGCATGGGAAAATTGGTCCATTGGCCATTGAATGATCCTTATTCCTCATTGTAGTCCTTCCTCATTCCTCACAGTGGAGGGTAAAAGATGGAAGGGGAGATGCATTGCTTTTTTGCTACATCTGAATTTGATGTGTCATAGACTGCTAGTTCAGGGAGCTGAGGTTAAAATTTATTTGATTACATGCTTCTAAGTATCCTCAAAATAAAATGTGGCTCCATGTGCTTGTTCCAAATAATATCTGTATATTTAAAGCAAAGTTATTCCTAAAATATGGCTTTTAAGATTACTTTTAAGATTTAATTCTGTAGACTTTCAGTGCAGGAATTTTTTTTCAAATATTTCTGTAGTTTTAATTTAATTTTACATTATCCATTTGAATAACCCAGTACAATTCATTCTTACAGGGAGAGACAAAAATTTGCACAATAAAAATAGACACATTTCAATTTGATTTTTAAATAAGCTGAAGGGACAAAAAGAATAAGCTGCATAAATGACTAGTACATGTTTAAACAAACTCAGTTGCTCCCAGGAGAAAACTATAGCAAATATCATCATCAGTAGGGTGTTGATTTTCCTCCACATCTTACTCATGTATTCACTTGAAACCTGATCTTCATCTTACTTTCTGCTGTGTGAAATGATAGATCTGTCACCTTTTTCAACCACATATAACACAGAAGGAAGAACCAAGCTGCTTTTTTGAGGTGTGCTTTTATGTGTAACAGAGGGGAATAAATGGCCAAAGAATAAGAAGCTCTACATGTCTTATTTCCTGGCCATTGTATTTGGCTAGGTATACAAATATGAGCAAGCTAAGATCCAAGTAGGATAAATAATCATCAAATAACAGTACTCTATAGATTATTTTTATTGATAACTTTTTTCAGTCCCAGGTATATTTTTAAATTTCATGTTGGATGACTCAACAGTCCTTTTGTGCAATTATTTTTGCAACAGGAAAGAATGTATACTATCTGGAGACTCCTCTAAAGTGCAGTGGCACCGTACAAGCCAGGTGAGGGGGCTTCCTGGTTTGCATTAGCAAGAAAATTGTAAGAAGGTCAGGGGAGGTGATCTTTTGTTTTATTCAGTACTGATAAAACACATCTGAGGAACTGTCTCTGGCTCTGTGTTGCTCAGTACAAACTCAGGGACTTACTGGAGAGAAGTCCATGCCAGAAACACAAATATGATGAATGAATTTGCGCATTTCTATGTTTGAAGACAAATTCAGTGACTTGGGACTGGTTCAGTCTGGAGAAGAGAAGGCTTAGATTGGATATTATAAATTTGAGTAAATAGCTAAAGGGAGAGTGCAAAAGATAAAACCAGGCTACCTCTGGTGATTTTGTGACAATGGTCACAAAATAAAAGGCTCTAAATTCCATCTGAATAAAAAAAAAAAAAGTAAAACATTTTAACAGAAAATTATCAGGGTGGAAAAGTTTGTAAAGGAAGAGATTTTGGAATCTTCATCCCTGAAGAAATCAAAGGCGCAGCTGACAACAGACTTGAGCAAACTGTGTGTGGTTGAGTAAGGGGTTAAACTGTATGACATTCAAAACAGACATTCGGTGACCCCATGAATATGAGGGTCAGGTGACAGTATCTGTATAAAAGTGAGAAGGGATTGATTATCTGAGTGCGGTGTGCAGTCAGACTGCGTTCTGCTACACAAAGTGTCACAGATGTGCTAATGTTTACTGCTGAGGGAGGAGATTTAAAAAGAAGAAAAAACGTAAACATGTAAAGAAGAACTAAACCTCTTCGAGTTTCCTAGAGAAGAATATCCACTGATAAAATATTTGCACTACAGTGGCTGTTCATCTAGGGACTTTATTTAGTTTTCTTTTACTTATTTACAAGATTTAATTATGATAATAGCATGAGGAACATCTACAAGAGAGAACAAAACAAATCATAAAGAAACCAGGAAAGATAGTCATTATGAATTTCTTTTTTCTTACTTATGGAATTTGACAGTGAAGAACTCAAATAATACATAACAAATACTGCAGGAGATAATGGATACTTTTTATTTTAGTTTTGGTATTTTCATTAAAAAGACAGCAAGAGTCAAGTGAAATAGATGCTTCCTGTAAAAGTAACAAGTTTTATGATGTGTCACATAATTTTGAGAATGTCTACGTAAGTGCCTGAGTGATTGGAATTGAGGTACTCCTGAAAGATATCAACAAAAGATATTACATCTTTACACATCACATTATATTCTTGATTTTTGGGATTTTTTTAAGCAAAAGGAAGATCCGTGAACTTAGGGATTTTTTCTGAGTTTTGAGCTAAAGAAATATTACCCGTTTAAGTAATTATGAATATTTTTAACCTTGCAAAACTGACTTTTTCACATTGCTTTCCCATCTAGACTTAGTAATATTAAGGGTTTTCTCAGTCAGTTAGAAAACCTCCTAGGTTTGTTTTTACCTTCTCTGCCCATGGACAATGCACTAATTTTCTAAAAAAATAACTTATTCTTCTGTTGGATCAAATTCTTTCCTTGAACAGATTCAATACTACTGCTGGTATTGAAGCTGTGCACCAGCCAAGTTAGCAGGGTGGAGAGAGGTGGCAAACCTAGGCCAAAACTTGTGTTCAGTCTGTGCTCACCTTTCCCACGTGTAACGCAAAAATGTTCTTACTTTTCTCAACACATCTATGGCATTTTTAAGTTACACATCCTAATTTGCAAGGCTGCTTCTTCGTGAGGTTTGGGACAGTTGTCCACAGAAAATGGCTCTGATGGTCACTACAAATTGTCGTACAGTGTGCTTGCTATAGACTGCTTGCATTTGATCTGCACACCTTCTTTCTGTTCTTAGAGTGGCACAGTGAGAAAATCAGACCAAAAGACCAATAGCATATGATACTTTTGTCGAAAAATTTTAGGCATTCAGGGAATTAAAAATGAGGACTAGCTTTTATGAAGACGTTTATAGATATCTAAATTATTATCTCCCTCATTTTTTTAGCAAGAACTAATTTTAAGTATGGACTCTGCTCAGACCCCATTTTCACTAAGGAGAGTGGGAGGTAGGAAGCAATTTGTACAGGTATAAATTATTGTGGTCCCAAATAGCCATGAAAAAGTATCAGTCTGAGAAACTTGTGCTTTTGAAGTCTCTATAAAGGAGAAAATTGTTGTGTCAGATATAAGAGCCACCCTGCCCCAAGGTTGTGGTCAAGTGCTAAATCTGTTCTAACACTTGGTTGTAAATGTCAAATATCTACAGGCTAAATATATCAGCTTGCATTTATTTTGTTCTGTTTCACAACTTTTAGGTAAAGCTTGTGGTGACCCTTCTGAGCTGAGTTTCAGGCCTGCTCTAGAGGCAGACATCACAACCATTTGTAATTTGTTTGTCCTTTAACTATAGAAGGTAGAAATAAACAACTGATGCTACAGCAGTGTAGGAAGAATGGGGGAAAATAATCCTGGCTTTTTAAAGACAGAGTTGCCTGATCCCAAGGGTATGAATAATCAGAGTAACCCAACTATTTTTCAGCAACGATGAGAAGGTACTGCGAGCAGCTTTAGTCTTGTAATATATCTCCACATGCCAGCAGTGCGCCCACTTAAGCATGTGTTAACAAAACTTGTGTGAAGAGGTACTTAATGTTAGCATCTTCAGAGTTGGAGAGGTTAATGAAAAGAGTGAAAATGTCATGTATTTCGTTTGATTTGGCTATTGTTCCCTCAAAACTGCTGAAATTTACATAACTACACCACCATACTCCATCACTCTCCAAGAATGTAGATTATTTGAAAAAATGTAGAAGTAACAGTATTTTAAATAGCCAACCCCCTCCCCTCCCCCAGTTTTTTTCATTCTTTAGGTTTAGCTTGAGGACTTTCAGAATTTTATGATGAAAATGCAGGAAATAATTTTCATTTACATTTCGTTTATTTCACTAGAATATATACTCAAGTTTAAATTACTGTGATTACAGTGCTAAGTTTAACATATTTTTAAGTGTTAGGAGAGTGATACTAGATACATGTGGTGAATAGCTGTTAATGTGTGGAGTGTGTAAATCACAGGTTATTATTCAGCTGCAAAGTCATTACTTCTTTTCAATGTGAATATAAAATAATCTAAAGCAGGAAACTAGAATATCATATTTTGTGAAGGATTGGTGCTGTGTCCCTTGCACACCCAGCTGGGGATAAATCAGGTAGCTTTACTATCAGGGAGATTCATTGAAGCTAAATAGATTAACACAACCAGCAGATTCAGTTTCAAAAAAATACTTGCATACCCATAGATTGATTAGGGTCGAGGGATATTTCTACAGCATATGATTAATTCTAGTGTATTTCTTTTCAGGAAAGATCATACTATATTTTCTGGCATATTCTTTCTGATTATGCATGGAAGTGTATCTTAGTGACCCTCAGATTACTACTAGACTCATTTGTCTCACAGCTAGAGATAAAAATTTATTAAGATTCAGTATACAGTGAAATACATGAATGTTTGGGAGAAGTTTTTGAGGTCAGTCTGAATCTGTAGCTGACAGTGAAAAGATGTTGTCTACTAAAGTTACTTCTATCTTCGAGTCAAACTCCGTAGGGGCTACATGAGATTGACACAAGACGCTGCAAATTTCTTGAAATCAGTTTTGACCTTTACACTTGCAGCACAGTGCAATGTTTGTGTCACAGAGACTCCAAAGGGAGAACAGGGATATGTGAGCAGCAACTTTGAGTGCAAGACTGCTTATTTTCTGAGTCAGCTAAACAATGTTAGTGTCCTTTGGTGATGTACTACAGTATGCATGAACCCAAATCTTTTGATCCCCTGCAAAGCATGTAATCGCCCACATCTATCTAAGTGCAATGCAAAACAAATAAAAATCTCCTATCCCAAACAATCTTGAGTCTGCTAGGAAAGCTGGAAGAAAACCAGCTCTTTCTAATCATTAGTTTTCATACATACCCAACACCTAAGTCTTACATGTTGGCCTTTTTGCAGACAATTGTTTTATTCAGTAAAATTTAATTTCTACTTGATGTGGCAACATTTTTTTAAACTGGCTTCTAATACTTTTTGAAAGGTGGGCAACCACCTTCACTGACACAGGTGAGACCAGTGCTGTCAGGGGTAGTGCAGCAGGTTTGGGTAACATATGACGAGCATCTTGCTCACTGTTGTCTTCCGTGTCTCACAGCCCCAGTCAAACTAAGGCAAAGCTATGCTGATTTTGTCAAAAGGCCACATAGCAATGCAAAAACTTCTTCAGCTTTGCAAGACCTGCCCATGTTGACTTCTCAATCATCTTGGAAGTGCCTCCACAGACCTACTACAGCTGGCATTAATCAACATACCTGCAACAACTTAAAAATAAAGTTTAGTTATGCCAGTTAAAGTTACACATCTTCTCTTATTATTATTTTATAGGAACTGGCTTAGCACCAGAAATTCAGTTTTCATGATCAGGTGTATCAACTTTTAATGATATAGCTTTAACCTTCAACTGAGGTTCAGAGCTTTAAAAAAAATAGTAAAGCAGGTTCCTCTACCATGTTTCCTGAGTTTCAATGTACTTTTTCTTGGTCAAAAATCTTTTCCAAGAAGTTAAAAGCAATTTCAGTTATAGTTTAAAAAAATCCCATACTGTCATACACATGAGCGAAAAAGCTAGGTTTGCAATCTATCTAGCCTCTAAAGTCACTTGCAGGCCTCTTTTCTGTGCACTACAAAAATAATTATGGCATCCAGAAAATGCTTTCATGTCCTTCAGCATGGGGCTTGGATGTCGGTGTCTGGTGTTAATTTGAACAGTTTTTCTGGAATGCCAGTTTGCTTCTTTAGAAATCCAGAAGTTTATTTCAGAACAAACTTAGATATTTTTAACCCTATAATTAGTAGAAATACATGTCAGCAATAAAAAAATCTGTGAAACTCTTTGTTTTCAGAGATTATTTACACATACCACTATTGCATCTGCTGTCATTTCTAAAATAAAGTTAATGCTTCATGCACTGTTTGAAAACAATATTGAGCCTCTTTGATGACAGTACTGTATACATACAGTGTAATTCCTTAGAAGGCTTCTTAGAAATCAGTTTAGTGTAAACCTGTCTCTGGAAAATGAGCAAAATCAAGTAATAAGTGGTCAGATCATATGTTTATGATGCATATTTTCAGTAGCTGGGTACTTGGAATAGTGTGTTTAAGAACTTGGATGCTGTCTTTATATCCAGCATTAATTACAAATATTTTTTAATTAGTGTAAGCCATGACTAATGCAAAACATGGAAGGTAACATATGTAAATGATCTAACACTGTTTTTTTTCTCACCTTTCCTTCCCAAGTTTTCTTTCATATTTTCTCTCTCCATACAAATATAATAGAGTAATCAATCATATGATATTTTGCTTTTGACAGTTTTGGCCTCTTGAATACATTTCTATCATCAGCCAGCACCTCCTTATGCCATATTCTTTGTCTTGCTATATCTTGCCCAGTGAGCCATCTACCATTCACCTCAAACAACATTCTGCAGCCACAGCCACTCAAAAATTATCATCTATCTGAGAGATCAATAAAATGAAGGTCTATTAATAACAAACATTGTAAGGGGCATGGCAACATGACTGTCACATTCTCTTGTGTGAGAGCTGCCTTAACATAGAAAAAGCTGTCAGAAACCCATTAGAAATAATACATTCTGACACCATCATTCTGCTTTTTTAATAGGGGGGTGTCAGCACCTCAATATTTCTCTGTTCTGATAGATGGGAGGGGTGGGGAATAAAGTCCTCTGTCAGTAGCTAAAGACTTTCAAAGCAGTAGTTCTGGTATGGCACAGAAACACAGACTTGCTGAAGAGTCACTGTGACAGGCTAGTGGTGCTAACACACTGATGTTTGGAGCATTTGAAAGTATGTCTACTTAGTTTCAGTGAGGGACTCTTGAAAATATTCACACCAGAATGTAACTAAAAACTGAGTGGAATCACTTCAATTTAAATCCATTCCATTCCCTGGATGTCATATGTTTGCTCATATCACACAGGGTCACACTGCATCTTGTGTAAGAAAAAGTCATGACCTTAATGACTTTACGTCCTGATATGAGTAAAAAAATCTGCTTACTCACAATCTACACCTCTGTCATCCGTTTCATGGGATGATACAACTGAAGAGTTATGATTTCCTGGTTTGCTCTGCATAATACACAAGTCTGCTCTGAATATTACACAAGAGTCACAGTGGTCACAGCTGCGATCAAGGGTGTGGAGTTATGGAATGAAACACTTAACAAGTGATTTAGGTTGCTCTTTAAAATAAATAGTATAGGTAAAGAAGAATCTAGGGAAAGCAATTGTAGTATTTTCAGTCATTGTTGGGGCTCTATTTCATAGTGGATGGCAGTTATCAGATTTGAAGCCTGATTTTCCACTTTTTGCATTGTTTCTCAAGACTGAACAATCCTTTCAGAAATCCTGCCAGTAATCAGGATCTGTTTATTTAGCTTCTTCTCAGACAAGGTGTACACAGAAAATAAATGATTTTCATTTGCATCCTTATGTAGTGGAAGCTTGTGCATTATTGTACAAAGCTGGTTATATGCTTCTCATTTCTGTGGGAGAAATCTCCAGAGGCCTTTCTGTGAGAGAAAGAAAAACAACTACAGAATATAGTGTGAGATAAAAACACGTACAGATTAGGTGTCAATCTGTTTGGCTAGATAAACGAGTTTGAAAATTCCTGACCACAACCTGAAGACAGAAAAACTTATTCTAGTTTGTGCAGGTAAGTATCAAGTAACTGTGTCACATAACTTGGGCCGTGGTGCTGTGCTCTCCCTACATTTGCTAAGCTTCTACACAGAGTTTTCAAGGACTCAGAACAATGTGTTTGAAGATTGCAGTGGAACTGATGTTCCAAACACTGCTGGAGATTTGAGTCCAATAAATTTTTAGTACAACGAATAAAATAATTTGTTTTTACTGGTAGAATTCTATGCAGAATTATCTGCTTTTAAACTTTAACAAGTAGACAACTGACAATTTCAACTGGTACTTCTTCTGACATGGAAGAAGTGATGAAACCCCCAACTGGGACACAAGACAATTGAAACAAAGAGGAAAATGATACATTAGTATCTGTGTGCAGAAAACAGGACAATTTACATACTAATTAGCAATCATAGATATTAGTGAAATAAAAACTAAAATACTGGAAAACGTGCAAGTTCAAGAGAAGGGTTTTGATAGATCATTTGGTGAAACATGGACTTTCATGGACTTTAGTTCTCTCCAAATTCTTGTGTAGCTGCCAACTAGTTGTTATCCTGTCTCTCAGTTGTGGATGAGACACAATTTCTGATTGAGGTGCTGTGGCTTCTCTCCAGTTTCTGAAGCTGATGGGTTGGAAGTTGGCAGTTCGGTGTGCATATTTCTCTGACCATGAAGCAGAGAATATCCTATAACAATTCATAAAGGCAGGTCAAATTTACCTCTTGCTGAAATGAAAAGTAAAAGGGGGATGAGTTAATGCTATGCAATCTTAATTTTGAATTCATAGCCAGCCTTCTCTGATGTGCATATTTGCGCTTTCTCTCTCAAGCACGTGTGTGTGTATGTGTGTATGTGTGTGTCTGTGTATGTTTGAACATGACTATGATGACATTATTGGTCTACTATTTGTCTGAAATCTTTACTGGTAAAATTTCAGAAAAAGAAAAACACCAAAAATAGAATCAGTCCTTTAGTTTAGTCAGTATTCAATTTGTGCAGTTTGTCAATGCATCTTTGATATGATACTGACATTTTTTCAGTGTCTCACAGTCTGCAGGGGAATGTGACACAGGGAAGTGGTCACAGCACCAAGTCTGACAGAGCTAAAAAAACATTAGGACAAAGCTCTCAGGCACAAAGAATGATTCTTGGGGATGTTCTCTGCAGGGCCAGGAGCTGGTTTTCAATCCTTTTAGGTCTTCCCAAGTCAGAATGTTCTACAACATTCTTGACAGATTTTTTCCGCCTGTAAACGGACATATTATCACTCAAATTCAATCAGATCGCAATTTTTAGGGTAATATCCTTCACAGATGCAGATTGGTGCAAATGAGGCCATGGGCCTGATAGGGATAAGCTTATTGTGTATTGCCTTAGAATCTGAAACAATAATCACTTTTATGGAAGTAAACTGTGTTTCAGAACTTGAAAATTGAGAGGAAGTAGCCTTTTATATCAGTACACTTAGAAAGAAATTATAACCTCAGCATATATGTGCACTAAAATGAGAACCTGGAACCAAATAAACCCTCCAAAAGCTATGGAAATTCTAAGTTAAATCTGCCTGAAGAATTTTATTGTGACTTCCTTCATGCATGTATGCAACGCAAACTGGTGCATTGTCTTGTCCCTAGCCATGTTCACTGCTTCAGACCAAACCATAGTAAAAAGCCCTGGATTGCTATGCTGCGTTTTGTTCTTTTTCCCATTAGTCAGTGTGTGGTCCAAGTCTTGTCTTCTACACATTGTTCAGAAGAATTCCTGACAGTAAATTTGTTCCTCTCCTCTTCAAACCTGAGTGCCTCAGTGATGCACGTCTATTTATATTCACAGTTTCCTTGGAAGGAGATTTATTGTGTCCCACTCCTATGTGGAAAGGACCATCCAGGATTCAAAGATGCCTGTGGTTGAAACAGAATGGGAGAAAAGTCTAAAAAAAAGTTCTCAAAGTTTTATTAGCAAACTACATGTGGAAATATATTTTACACATAATAATAATAATAAAAAACTATAGAATAAAAAGAAATGGGGAAGAAAGAGGAAATAAAAGAGAGAAAAAACAAAGAGGGAAGTGACACAGGAGAGGAAAGGGGATCAGCAGTTGTGGGTGTAGCACTGATTCAGCAAACAAAGTGTCCAGAATTCTGGGGTGTACCACATGGGCTTTGTGGGAGTAACTTCCCATAGATCAGTTTTCCCTCCTGGGCTTTGATTTCTTGCCCTTCACATAAGGGAATTAGCAGACACAGTCCAGTCCTCTGTATCCTTCTGGAAATAGTTCAGCTTTGAGGGCATTTTGGTGGTCCTGATCCCCCTTGTCTGCTCTTTGATCACATTTTGCACTCGCACCATGTGTTGCGCAGTCACCATGACCTGAAAATGAAAACTGGTCCCAGAAAGTACCTTTGTACAGCCCCCTTTATAGGCACATTCTGTTCTAACCAGCCTGCTTGAGTGGTCATCAGAAGAAATTTTTTCATGAAAAAATTTGTTAAACTTTGGAATTGACTGCATGGGGGGATGATGGAGTAACCATCCTTGGAGCTCTTTAGGAAATTAGTGGATGTGGCTAGTGCCACTAGTGCCATGGTCAAGTGGAAAAGGTGGTAATCAATCTAAGGTTGGACTCAGTGATCTCAGAGGTCTTTTCTAACCTAAAAGATTCCATGACTTCATCAGTAGTGTTCGAGGAAGAGCAGAGCATTAACTCCTTACTACTTTGGCTTCTAGAGAGGAAATATGGTAACACAGACATTTCAGGACTTTCAGCTGAGAGAATTAAACTTTTTGTTTTTCTCCTCTAACAAGCTTTTTGTTTTCTCTTTTTTTTTTCCTAAACCAGAAAGGCTTAACTGTCTCCAGAGGAAAGATTAATATTTTATACAAGAGTGATCAAATGTGTGCTGTGGGTACCACTGACAGCTTTGTTAAAGGAAGCATATAAAATGGGTATCAGACAAAAAACCCCAAGCCTTAGCCACACACTGGGTTTGATTTTGGCTACCTTTCTTATTTTGAGAAAGCGTTGCACTGGATATTTTTTGAAAAAACCTGTGGGATGATTTGTCCAAAGACATGATGTCAATCACTTATGTGGGTGTCCAGAAGTGTATGTACTGCCACCAGATAATCTGACTAAGGCAATGTGACCAAACCAGCACTGCTCCCTATGTCAGCCAGGCTCTGTGCTCAGGGTCAGGTGAGACCTCCTGAAGTGGTCTAACTTTTCATTCATATCATCCACAGTTCTAGGATTACATTCTCCTCCCAGACACAGACCAACACCTTTTTCTCATTTGAATCAACAGGGCTGCATGCAGGAAAGTGTGTCAATGGAAGTGGGGCTATGTAGTCGAGCAATTATAAACTCTTTATTATCCTACAATAGAGGTTTTCAATAAGCAAACATAAAGGGAAAAGGAGTAAGAACCATTGTACCAGATAAGATTATTCTAATTAAATTTAATTAATGTATTCTTGCACTACAGTATTTAAATTCTAACTAATTTAATAAATACATTAATTATGTTGATTAAATGGAAATTAATATGGTAATTCACTATGCCCTTCAGTTTCAAGAAAAGCGTTAAGTCTTTTACTAAATGATATGCTCAGAAAAGAAGAGACTGGGGAATAATATAACTCAGCATTTTTGTCCTCTCAGAATCTTTCACGGTTAATAAGTCTTTTTGTAGAGTTGTTTTTCTTAATTTTTCATTCCAGAAGGACCACTTCATTTTTAAAAACATCCATAGGTCCATAGATTTCCCCAAGTATTTTTGTCAGTTGGAAGGGTATGTAATTAAATGCTTCCTTATTATTCAGGTATTAGAAAAGTCTGTTTTTTGGTACAAAAATGTAGTGTGTTATGATAAACACAGTTAAATGTCTAGATGGTATAAAAACAAAAAGAACAAAGTAAACGTGTATCCATCTTCAGAATGTGTTGCATATTTTCAACTTTCCATATGCATGTATTTTTTCTTCTTTGTGCATTTATTTCCAGTTCATACATGAGCTTTTGGGAAGGAGAACTGTTGATTCATGAGACCCTATTTATGACTGCCAAAAGACTGAGTAGTACTGTTTTAAGGAGTTCTTCTTCAGTCATGAAATTTCTATATGGTATGAATTTAAATATTGAATTTGAGTGGATTGTTGATGCAGTAGTCTACTGGAAAGAATATGTGCTGTTAATTAATCTTTCATTCAAACCAGCCTAGATACTTTGGATCTTCAGTGAGTGACTAAATCTCATTGTCTTAACAGTGTTTGTGAAGCAGATCTAGCCATTCAGATAATATCTTCTGTAGATATCTGGCAAATCTGCTTAATCTATGTGTGCTGTGTTTTGCATCTTTCAATCCTGACCTTTGCACTATCCAAAAGGGTGGGCATTTTGACTGACTATTTGTGTACTTAATTTCCTTGCAGGGAGAGTGGGGTATGTACACAATGATCTCATCCAGCTGTGCAACCAAAGTGTGGCCATGGTATCTGTACTGGAAATAGGACTTTAAGACAAAAAAACCTGCAACAGTGGAAGTCTTCATCAGTAAGTTAATGATTTTTGATATGCTACCTCTGACTTTTACAGTTTGAATTATTAAACCCATAGCATATTTCAGGGACTTGCAGACTGGGGACCACATTCCAGTCCTGAAAAGTGAATGTGTGTCTCATCAGGTGGTCCTCACAGAGACAGACAAGCAAATGGGGCATATGGTTTATACTTCTCATTATCTCGTGTCTGACAGTGAAGTGGAAGATACAAAAAAACACTTCTGTACTTTAATAAAATAGTCTTCCAAAATAGCTGATAAGTTGAGCAGAGCAGTCACAAAGTTAAGGGGCTCTTTGGAGAATCAGAAATCATTCTCTTGGATAGCCTCACTATGTCACAGCTGAGTATAACCAGTATGCTGTGGAAGTGTCTGTGGTTTGAGACCCACTAAACAAAGATCTGGCAGTGGTGTGACACAGCAGAACAGAACTTCTTGCAGCAAAGCCAGCAGGCAGAGCTCTGCAAGTTGAAAGCTTGCAGTGTGACCTCAGCTACAGGGATCAGAGTCGGGAAAGAGGACCAAGAGCATTCTGCTCATGTTTAATGTTTGTACTGAACCTAATGAATCTAGGGTTTTTCTCGCTGTAGGATTAGAATTAAGTCAGAGGACCCAGAATATCTGGCTTGAATGAATAACAGGAAATTACTTTTTAAAAGTCTCTGACTGTACCAGAAACAATTGTTTTACTGTGATTTTATAGAACATGTGTGTATATATATGTGTGTGTATATATATATGTGTTCGTGTGTGTTTGTTTACATATATACATACACACATTATGGACTTATGGAATACATTTCAAATATCACATTTTTCTTGAGTTTTATATGGAGATCAAAGTTATTTCTCATATATATCTATAATTCTTGTTTAAAAAGTAGATCATGATAATTTTTAAGCATATTTTAAGAGAAAAGAAACACCATGTACAATTCTTTATAAATGCATCACAATTTTTCTTCCCCCTACTCCCTGTGTTTTGACAGTATCCTTTAGAAAAACTATGCATTTGAATTTAGCCTCTGAAATGAATCCATTTCATGAATGTGGATGAATAACATTTGACTTTCTCTATGGTTGCATGCTGTCCTAACACCTTATAAAGCCAGGCTAACTACATTACAAAAGCTACTTAAGGGAATTGCAGTATTTGCAACAAGAGTCTCATTTTGCAATAAAGTTCTCATTCTTAAGCTCCCCAGTAACCAACAGATTGGTGTTTTGAAGCTGCCTTTTCTAAGTATTTATACTCTAAGTGCAGCCCAGATTTACAATACAACATAAGAAATCCCAAAGAAAGGGTGTAGAAATATGTCTAAACAAATTACGTTATGGTAAACAATTTTGCTGTCAAATCTGTTTCCTCATCATGCCTTTTGAAAGATAGCACGTCACCATGGGTCACTTTGAGAATAAGAGACAATGTTGAAGCAAACTACTGAAGGTTTTCTGTAGTGATAGTGATATCATATAATTTTAATAAATAACACCTTACTGTCCTTAGTTAATTAAATATCAAATTTCATTTCTTGTAAAGCAGAAATATATTATGACTGTTATATGAAATATAACTGTTATTATGAAACATATTGTTATACTGTTATTATGAAATATGACTGTTGTTATGAAATATATTATGACTGTTTACTACAGCAGAAAGCACACACTTATTATCTTTTATTGAGTCTTTTCTGAGTGTTTTATTGAGTGTTGTGTTGGATTTGTTGTTGTTGGAATGGCTCCCGAGGTATTAAAGAGTCTTTTTTGTCAGCCCTGCACTCGAAGAAGAAGTCAGTATTCCTCGGCTCTGGTTTTCAAGGTTGTTTATTTTTTTTGTCTGTAACATTCTTTCTCTGACCTGCTGAGGTGTGTCTGGCAGGTTGGTTCGAGGCACAATGAATGCCCTCGGGGTGGTGTTATCTTTTAATGCTAAAAACTACGTGTACTTTATTTACAATAATTTTCCAATAGCTATCACCTATATTAGACAGTTTGTCTCTAAACCAATCCAAACTGCCACCATCACAGCAGAAGGTGGAGGACAAGAACAAGAAGGAGAAAGACAGGACACTCCCAGATTCCTCCATCTTGCCTCTTGAACCCCCATTCTACAACCCCAAAATTCTACTTTTTCACTCTGTGATAAATTCACTAATTCTACTCAAACCCTTGTGGCTTGTAACTCTTTGCACAAAGTTGGTAATTGCTTCCATGGGCTAAAATCAAAGGCACAGGAGTCTTTGACCTTGTGCCAAAGTCTCTGAGCCCCGTGCCAGGTATTGAGTCCTCCAGGCAGTTCGAGGAATGTCCTGGGTTCTGACAGTGTCGTATTAAAGAAATTTAAATTTAACTTCAGCCTCTAACAAACTATTGTTGGTGTTGATAACTGAACATTGCTAGTCCAATTATCAAAAATATTTAAAAGTAATTTGTTCTGAGACTAGTTAACCTGGTGAAAGATGAAAAGGATTAGGCATGGTCCTTACATTTTTTCTATCTCTTCCTTTAGTTTCAATTTCGTAGTTTTGCTGCTTTCACTTTATAAGATGGCAGAAGAAATCTTTTAAGAATCATCTGGTATTATTTTCTTTTGAGATACATGCCAATTATCAGGATGATTTTTTGAAGAAGACTATTGCAGAATTCTTTTTTTCCCCAAAATAATATAAAATAATATTAATAAAATTATTTAATAATAATATCTTTTCCCCAAAAAATTATAGGTCAATATTTTAGATGTTACTGTGGGGTTCATTAATAACGGGAAATATAATACTTCTTATAAATTTAATTTTTAGAGACTGTTCTGAAAATACTCTTTAGTTAAACTGCTAGATTCAGGTGGCAAAACTCTTTTTCCAATTATTTTCTTTCATGTGATGATTGTTTCATAAAAGAAATATGAACTACTGGGTCAGTAAGGACCAGAACATAGGATTCTTTCTTTCCAAACCATTGAGTTGGTGCCTGAAATAAATGGAACAGAGGCTAGATAGAGTTAAGGAGAATAAAAGGATACTTATTGAAAGTCCTTCAAATGCCACACCCTGGCAGTACCAGAGCCGTAGCTTTGGCTCTGTCTGGATGGCTCCAAGATGGAAGCAAAAAGAAAGCTTGGTCACAAGATCTCACATTTTTATAAATTTTGGGCCATGAGCATATTGGACCTAATTGTCCAATTACAGCCTCAGCCCATGAAGTCCCGTCCTTCTTGTTTTTTCTCTCTGCAGTCCACATTCTTTATACTCTTGGGCCTGAGATCTGGATCAGCTGTCCTCGGGTCCCCAGCTAGAGAAAGAATTGTTGTGTCTGCTACTCTGCGAAGAGAACTTACTATCCCCCATATGAAAACCCACACCTTACTGTTCCCTTATATGAAATCTAGACCCACACACCAAAGCAGCACATAATCCAAAAAAAAAAAAAAGAAAAAACCAGAAAGCTAAAACCCAAGGTATCAGAGTCAACTCATGTTGGTCTTTTTTCCCTATTGAAACTAATATTCTTTGCTGCACCATTGCTTCAATAGGAGGGATTTTTTTATCTTTTTACTTTTTTTTTGTTTGGTGACCAAGCAGTGCAGTAAATAATTTCTTTTCAGGGATGAAGAGAGAGTATATTATCTGCCAGTCAAGAAAAGACCCTGGAAGATGGACAAAGAAGATCAATAAAACAGAGAATGTGTCATCTCTCTCAACAAATTGTGCAAATCTTAGAAAAAAAGCAGTTTGTCTTTTCCTTTCATGAGCAAATTTGTGACTGGATGCTTCCATCCTGTTCTACTACTGGCTACCGGTTTAATAATTCTTCCAGGAAAATGACATCCTTTCATTTAAACAACCTTTTTCTTACTTTAAAACAATCTATTTTCTATGTGGCAATAACCAATCTTCTTTCCTATTAGTTATAGACAGTATGAAGGACAAAGGCTGGATGATGGCTCCCCTCTAGGGAAGGGTAAATTCAAGGTTTTTCAATGGTTCTGCAAGTGACTCACGACCCTCCAGTTTATTTCAAAAATAAAACTAGAAAACTCTAAAAACTAATTTTTTTCAGCTTCTCAGTGGGTTGACAGAATTGACTCAAAAAATTTTATCTTCTGTCGCACAACAGTTTAGTTCCCAAAAGTTACTATATTCAAGGGTATCTTAAGAACAGAAGGGAACCTGAAATGATGCCTAAGCTTTGAGCAAATAAGTACAAATTTAAGTCTGACTCTGTGAAGCTAGAGGACAAAGCATAACTCAATTTTTTTTCATGTGGAAACAATAGGTTCTTTTCATTCATGAGAAGAATACTGTGTTTCTATGGGGTTTTGGTTTCAAATTCTGGAGTTGTTTCAGTTTTCAGAATTTTTCCAAAGACTGATTTTATGTCAGAAATATATGGTAGAAAGAAGACAAGTTGGCATAGAAATACTGAATTATTAAAAAAAAAAAAAAAGAAAATAAAAGAAGCATAAATAAAATTACAGAGATGCTCCAGTTTATTTCTTTTTTCTAAAGGACTGGTAAGCAATATTTAATTTTGAAGGATAATAGTTATTACTAGATCTGTTTGTCTGACTCATGTTCTTCCAGATACACATTCCTCCAAATTATGGCTACTTAGGGACAAATCAATCCGAGACTATGCATGGCAAATTGGACCTTGCTTAGCTAGCACCAGTTGATAATTGTGCTTTCACAGAATGTGATTGGAAGTGATGAACCAGGTAGGCCACAGGGAGTCATCTGGTCCAACCTCCCTGCTCTGCCCAAGCAGGTTCATCCTAGAGCACATTTCATAAGAATTGTGTCCAGATGGCTCCTAAATACCTCCAGTGAAGGAGAGTCCACAAACTCTCCAGTCTGTTCAGGTGGAAATTCCTGTGCATTAGTTTCTGCCCATTACCTATTTTTCTATTGCTTGGCCTCATCAAGAAGAGCTTGGCTCTATCCTCTTGGTGCCCTCCTTTCAAAAACTTACAGGCATAATTAATCAGGTCCCCTCTTGGTCATCTTTTCTCAAGACAGAAAAGCTCCAGCTCCCTTAGCGTCTTTTCATAAGAGAGATGCTCCAGTCACCTAATCATCTTTATGGCCCTCCAGAGGCCCCATTCCAAGAGTTTAATATCTTTCTTGTACTGAGGAGCCCAGAACACAAAACTCCAAATGCAGCCTCACCAGGGCTGAGAAAAGGAGCAGGATCACATCGCTTGACCTGCTGGCAATGCTTTTCCTAAGGTACCCAGATTTGCACTGGTGTTCGTGGCTCTCAGGACACACTGCTGGCTCATGGACAGCTTGCTGCCCACCAGGACCCCCAGGTCCTTCTCTGCAGAGCTGCTTCCCAGCAGGTCCCCCCAGCCTGTGCTGTGCCTGCGGCTGTTCCTCCCCAGGTGCAAGACCCTGTATGTGCCTTTGCTAAATTTCAGACAGCTTTTCTCTGCCCAGCTCTCCAGCTTGTCAAGCTCCTTCTGAAGAGCTGCAGAGCCCTCTGGGCTACCAGCCACTCCTCCCAGCTTTGGGTCATCACTGAACTTGCTGAGAAGGCGTCTGCCCTCCACCCAAATCATTGATGGATAGGGCAAACAAGGCTGAGCCCAGTATTGAACCTTGGGAAACAATACCAGTGACAGACTTCCAACTTGTGACCACCATTCAGCCAGTCCTCATTGTCCACTCATCCAGTCAACACCTCCTGAGTTTGCCTATGAGGATGCTGTGAGAGACAGTGTCAAAAGCCTTGCTGAAGTCCAGGTAGACAATTCCCACTGCTCTCCCTGCATCTCTCCCGCCTGTTTTCTTGTTTCAGGACAGTCAAGCATGATTTATCTTTATTGAATCCATGATGACTACTCACCACCTTCTTGCCATGCGCGTGGATAAAAATGTCTCCAGAATTAGGTGCTACATCACCTTTACAGGGACTGAGGTGACAGATCAGAAGTGCCTTAGGTCCTTCTTCTTCCTGTTTTTGAAGGCTGGAGTGACATTTGTTTTCTTCCAGTCCTCAGGCATCTCTCCTGGTCAAAAATGACTCTTCAAAGGTTTGTGAGTGGCCACTATGGTATCCACCAGCTCTCTCAGTCTTTCTGCTTGTCTTTATAGAGGGACACGCTGTAGCTCGCACAGACATCCCTCCTCATCTCTGGAGGCACAGACACTCCTGTTAGTCACATTTGGATCTGTTTTCTGTCTGCTCTCCCCAGAAGGACTGGTCAGCAATGGCTTCTACTCATCTTGACCTTTATAGGGTGGTGATGAAAAGATTCTTCATGTTGTCAGGTTTCTTAGTTATCTGTGTCTCATCTGGTACCAATTTAAAATATTCAAATGTCTTATTTCTCTTCTGTCTCTAATTGAGGAAATTATATTATGTACAACACCAATAGGAAAAGGTCATCCTCTCAGACACAGAATTATACAATGGTTTGTAGACAAACTTAAGACTAAGCATCTTTCCCTTGGTTGTTGCATTAAAAAAAATCTTGCTAATATTTCTATTCTGACAGTACTTCAGAAGTTGAAGGAGATGTGTGCTGTGTGGCACAATATTGTGTGTATGTGCGTGTTTGTGCACACAAGTGTGTGTGTGTAGGGAGAGAATTTATTCTTAAAAGGAATACAACATGAAGGAGGTGCCTGCAAAATACATAATACAAAAGGAGAAGATGTATTTTAACCACTAGGAGGACTTTACTTTTCAAGTAGCACTTACAGTGCTAAGCAATGTAATTGGTGTGTCCATTATGGGATGAATGATGGTGTACTTCAGCCCTGGCAAAAAGAAATCCTTGTGTTTGCTCCTTTACATAGGAATTTACAAGGGGGTGGGGACAAGGGGAGGGAGTTGGATATGAAGAACATATGGGTCAACAGTTCCCACAAATGAAAATGGCTTGGAGTTTGGCTGACAATCTATTAAAACCAATTTATTTTCCAGATATATAGGTTCTATAAAATATTAATTAATATTGTTATTTATTGAAGAAATAATTTCTCAAGGTTATGGGAACTGGAAAGAAATCTATTGTCTAAATTAGTCCTAAAAAGAGATTCAAGTTCTTCCGGTGCTTTTAGGATGCATTTCAGTTGGTGTCTGATACTTTAGGCTAAGAAATGTTTTATGTACAACAAAGTTTGCCATTTGATGAACTCAGTAATAAATAGACAAAAGAAGTGTTTAAGACCCACAAACATGTCAGTATTTCTCTCTTTTGTGTTATGCCCTGAGGACAATACCATGGTCTTTTGAAGAGTGGTATTTTATACAGCATGAGATTTCTGTTCAACGAGGTTTGAAGTTTTTATTGTAGTATGCTTTGTGAAGTGTTTTTATACTTGTGGAAAGGCCACTTATGGTCATGTAGCACTGCTGTGCACAACCTCCCAAGGGACTGCATCAGACTATGCTGGTTGAAACCACCAGACACTGGCAGCATAGGATTATCTTCTGCATTTAAACCCTCCTGCCCACCCTATAATCCTTCTCCAAGTGTCTGGGATGTGAAAGACAGGAAAAATCGCATGCAGAAATTAAATGCATGGATCCTGAGGTTTTGAGCAGCAGCAAAACAAAAAACTGGAATATTTAGCTGTCTCCTGGGGATAACATGATAATATTTTTGTACAGTTTAAGAGTTATTAGGTTTCCTTAGCATCTGTTACTGAGATTTTTGGAGTGCTCTAGGATGCCCAGAGGCAGATGAACTGCTTGGATATACATACACAGGTTATCGTGTGCAGTAGTTTGGAAGATTTCTGCAGGGTGCAGTTAGTGCCATGTGGAGAGGAGAAACCTCTGTGACGTGTAGCTGCTCCAGAGAAGAGAAATAACTTCATATGAGTTACATTTCATAACAGTTACAAATTTCAGATGCTCCTAAGCTTTGATCCTGACTCAGATACCAGGTCTTCTTGCAAATTTCTATTAATATGTGTCCACTTTCATCTTTCCAATGGCATAAAAACCCTTGCTGGATTCAAGCAGAGGGAAGACAAGCTAGCTGATATTCTTAATTAGTTTCCAAAGTATTATGATTTCCCAAGAGATATCTTTTATAATCACGGAATATTCGGTGTATGTCCACATTGTTACAGCAATCGGATTATAAGTAGTTGTTTAAAGGAAGCTAGGGGTAGAAATAGATTAACAGGTCAGTCCAGGAGGAAATTTATCAAATCCCAGTAAATTTTTCAATAACAGAACTGCTAGTATTCATCAATTTTGTGGTGGATTTTTGCGCTGTAAAACACATCATGCTGCTTACTGAAAGAAAATGGAGGTGCTTGTCTGCAGTGAGCACCTGTGTATGTCTCACTAGCAGAAGATATATACTAGTGCATTGACTACTCCCTAAAGTAACAGGAGATTATTTTAGTTAGTGCAGTTCATTTCTTATTAAGCACAATAATTAATGAAGTACCTAGGTTAACATAACAACTCTCAACATCTGTTCCCTAACCTCTACAGAGCTGTAAAACATGAATTAAACTAAAGTTAACTGTTATCATCAACACCTGCAGTTCCCTACACTTTTGATTCAAAAAATACATCAGTCAGAAAATATTTAGAAATGCAAATAGAAAACATAAAGGGTACTCTAGTAGATGAGTAATACAGGATAAATCCTCAATGAAATTCTGCTCTGGAGTCTGATTTACTCTGATTTAGGACAAATGATGGCAGAAGGTGGGAAATTAAAGGGAAAGAAATAGAGAAAGATAATTAAAAAAAATTCATAGTCCTAAAATCCTCTTTTCAAAAATAAAAAAAAAATGTACAGTGTTTATTTTAAATTACTTAGTGGCTTGCTTCCAAATTTCTAAATGGATTTATTTTCTATAGTGATGTGAGTCAGGTTTTTTTCTTGAAAATACTATTTCCTAAATTACTACTCAAATTGATATCTGAAAAACGATGTGAAACAGCTGTCAACAATCAGCTGAGATTTTACTTTATTTTTCTATTGGAAAAAGCTGGGTCCTTAGCCTGTGCATCCTCTAGAAATCATTAATTGCAACTGCAGTAAATGTCATTGGAAACGATAATATGAATACGTTTGTATACATATGTGAAAAATAATAAACATATAGGCTTTCAAGTTTGTAAATCTATTGTCAAAACATGAAATCGAAATCATAGCTACTGTATTAAATGGAAGACAAAAAAACATTATTTGGATTTGATCTTGTTTCACTGCATCACTGTATTTGGTCTTATCAAGAGGGTTGTGCATTCTATTTGTTCATATGGTCACTCTCAAAGGCATGTTCAGAATCATCAGGAATTGGACGATGGATGGATTTTTTGGGATTTTGTTTGCTTTGTTTGCTCTTTTTGCTTTATCATTTTCCTGCAGTATGATCATTTCTTCTGGAACTGGTCACCACAGCTCCCACACATATCTCATATATTGGTGTCCTATCTTATGCTGCTGATAATTTAGCTGTAGTGAAAAAGCATAACATATCTGAAAATTATAGTCCAAAAATTATTAAACAAATAATTTATTTGCTTAATTTGATCTCTGTTTGGAGGCAGAAGGTGATAAAAGGCTCAAAGAGAAAGTACAGTTTGCTTGAGAGGTAGTTAATAAATAGATCCTCCCTTAGTGGAGAAATGTTTGACACAAGCTCTCTTATGCTGGCAGCTAGAGGTTGTTTTGTTATTTTTATAATTTGACTTTTGTATTGACTTTTTTTTTTTAGACTCATTTCCTGAACAGATAAGGTTTACTTTGAAAATATTGGTCTTCCCTTGGAAGGAAAAATTTCAAAATTTTTAGGAAAAATCTGCAGAAATTATGGGATTACAATGGGAATAAAAGCAGGAACTGCATGACAGTTTTGCAAAATTGTGGTATTTCTGTGGGTTTTTTTATCCAGGATATATGTCTAAAATATTTTTTTTCTAGGTGATCAAATAACATTTCATAAAAAGAGAGTGCACTCAAAAGCAGAGTTTAAATGATCAAAGATACTGGGCTATTATAATGAATAGTGACATAATAGTGTTATTTCTCAGTATGGGTGCCTCACTCCAAGCTTGTCAGTTGTAAGACAGCTAACTTTTTCACCTCTACAGTAATTAAAAGAAAAAAAATCCATTATGTGAAAGTTTTCCAAGGTATCTTTATTTTGTTCACATAAATCATACAACAATGAACAGTATTCTGTATTTGGATTAATATATTGCCCCAATGTGTGTGATGGCATCATATTGAAAGTTTATGCGTGTGCTGAGGTTTGTTGCATTAGTGCAACCTGTTGTATGCAGGTTGATTTTGCTTTGTTTTGTTGAGTCAGCTTTGCAATCAGAGTGTTTGAGAAGCTGTTTCTGGATGTCCCATGTTGTGAACTGTGCTGACAAGCATATTTGAAGAAACAGCTGTTCTGGAGATTTGACATTAGACTTCCCCCGTATTTGGAAAGAAAGAGTTACTTGTCATGAGCACAAATGCCAGTATAAAGAGGGAGAAACACAACAAAATTCCAACATCTGAAATGTCTAATTTTCAGATGTTAAAAGGACATGTTACCCACTGAGGTACTAAAGTATTTCATAGCTACTGTGGAGGCAGTGCATATAAATGTACTTCAAAGGAGAGAATCCCATACAACTCTAAGATTTCTCATGTATTATTAATACTCAGGTCTGGATATTATTTAATCATAGTGTGAATTTGAAGTACTAAAAATACTTTTGATTTTAATATTATGCAGGCTTGCAAAGGCATTGCACTGTTCAAAACAAGATTTTCTTATGTCAGCTCCTTGACAAAGTTCCGTTCATGGTTTTGCTGCTGGGTAAAAACTTATGGAAATTATAGCTTTCTTCCCATGAAAGCACTACTGGATTTATTTGGATCAAGATTGTGACCCCCTCACCCAAATTTTATAAAAAACCTATTTAATATTCTAAAATTACTCTTTTGAATACAACTATACGAATAACTTAGAAATGAATACTAAGAAGTAGACCTTTATTTGGAGATGTCCAGGATTACCTTCTGAATGGACTTTTCTGCCTGTGCTTATTTCTCTATATGAGTTTAATAATGTAACTATATCTTCACATGTTGAAATTATTAATTGAGGCAATTTAAGTTCACCCCGCCCCAAGCCATAAAAAACACTCGAAGACACACAAAATGGGTGATAGCTGAAATAGAGCACCTGGAAACAGAACTATGCTCAATACTCCAATTTTTATTTAATGCTTTTCTACAGATATTTTTGTGGGGTTTTTTTTCAGCACCTTAGTTTTGCAAAGATACTGAAGGTCTTTATGATAGTGACTCTCTCCTTAACTGGAGGGGGAAGAAAAGGAAAAGAAAATTACTCATTATCAGAGTACCTATAATTCCATATGAAACACAATGCCAAAAAATATTTACCCTATTTTTAATAACATCTACTAAAAGTACTGAGGATGTTGTTTCTCACTAGAAAAAAAAAATCACAATACAAGACATGTAAAATATCTGGTGATGAAGGAGTTTAAATTATAATAATTGTATTATCAATTTTCAATTAATATGTTTCCCCCCATTTTTAATAATAAAATTGTTTAGGATTTAAGCCTTACATGTGAAGAAAAAGGGAAAGTGGTGCCAGTTTTTTTACTCCTTTAAAGCTGAAAGGCATGGCAGCACACAAACAGTATGGTAAAAAGAAAGGTGCTGCAAGCTTAAAACTTCAATTCAGGGATGGTCTTCCCTTTTCATGAAGATGTGGCTTTCTAGCATTGATTTTTTTTTTTTTCTTTCTTTGTACTGCAGTACTAAGAGGAAGACCTAGAAGACACATGGTTGCTAGGGGCAACTCATTGCTGTAGTGTTTATAGCAAACCTTGTAAAATTAATCCATATTTCAGAGTAATGTCTTTAAATGTCAAGGACATTTGGACATGGATGTATAGTTTTAAGCACAAAAGAATATTATAAAATGTTGTGGATTTCCTTTCTTTATTTTTCCTTCAAATCTCTATCATATCTTACTGAGATGGAGCTAATTTTCTTCATAGTAACCTGTATGGTGCTGTGGTTTGGGTTTGTGACTGAAACATTGTTCATAGCAAAATGATGTATTTGTTATTAGTGAATTGTGCATGCACAGCACAGAGATTTTGTTTTTCCACACTCTCCACCAACATCAAAAAGGCTGGAAAAACATTGGAGGTTGGTAGGGAACAACTGAGGCAGAGGACCCCAGCTCACAACAGGAATATTCCCTGTCATATGACATCATAAAATATATGCTAAACTATAAGTTAGAAGAAGAGTATATAGTTTAATCAATAGCTTTTTATTCGTACATACATTTGTTATTGAGACTGTTTTATTTTCTTTAAGCCTGTAAAACAAATTTAACTTTTGTTCTGCACCAGAAAATTTTTTTCTCCATCATAAAAGGTCAGGTAGAGGGATTAATAACTTAATAACTGATTATAACACTGTACTGGACCTGGCTATCAAATAATTGCTTTTCTTCATAACAGAATTTTCTTTATAACATAGGAGTTATTGTCTTCGTAACATGCTAGTTTGTTTATTTTATATTGAATTACTATCTTAGATTTTCCTTAATTTACTGAGGGAGACATGACTGAGTGGCTTTGGGGTGTTTAGGTGTTCACTGGTGTTTACCTGCAAAAGCAATTCTTAATAATTGAAATACTATATAGGAGAAATAATACGGGGCAGCTTTGACTTAAACACAAAACTGACATTTATGAAAATGAGTGACTCGTTGTTCAAACACAGCTTTTCACAACAAGCAATCAAACAGAAGTATGAAAAAATAAATAATTTCTTTCAATTTAAAATAGAAAAAGAAACAGACTGTCCAAACAAAATGCTTTTTCTATTTCCCACTGTAGAAAGGGCTGTTAGTGTTCTTTTCAACTTCTGCTAACTGGCTATTAAGCTGTAGGTGTAAAATATTTACATAATTTTTAATCCTTTCCTGTAATTTGAGAATTGTAGATCCTTAAGAGTCTTGAAATATTTCAGAAATGCCGCATCTGTGGATGATATTATACTGTTCTGCATTACTCGTCTATGTTATCCAGATTTTTTTTTGCTCTAGCATCTTCAGGAAAACTGTTGGGTTAGGTTAATTTTTTTTTTCTAGGAAATGCCATCTATATTAATGTTTTTAGGAAAACTCAATGTCTTGATCTTTAATAATGCTAAATTCTCATTGTCGATGATGTGGATGGTATAAAAGCCTTATGAGTGTGAAATTCAGTTGGACATTACAAGCATGCCAGCATAGGCTGATGGAGCTGATGTTCAAGTTCACAGTAGGCAAAATTATTTTTGTAAACATTTATAGACAGACTTTACAAATGCCAAATAGATTTTATAATCCAATATACACAGATCTATTCAGGTCAGTTTTCTCAGCTTGGGAGACAAATGCTTGGGCTACAGAATCAAGATTTTTAAAGAGCAGCTGTTTCAAATGCTTCTTTTCTAAGACAGTATGTTGACTGAAAAAGTAAATTGACTGTAGGAATAGAAGGATCTGGCTCAAATTTCCCTCAAGGATCTGAAGAAACGCAGAAATTACTAGGAATATTGGTATATTTTTTCAATGTCTCCCATATTGCTTTTTCAGTATTTTCCCATCGTTTTGTAACCTAGAAGAAGGAGTTTCTTCCTGGAGAAGAAGAAAATTGTGAGCCTCATAGACTTACTAGAAATGGGAAATGTTCTGAGACCATTGAAAAGCTAGACTCTTCCTGTATGAAAGCCCATTTCACAAATGATTTTGCCAGTACTTTTCTGCAAAATGATTACCTTTTCCTTTCATTAAATTTTGTTATATTTTCTACTTCTTCTTTCCTGATGCCATGGGCTAACTTTGGTTTCAAGGCTTAGCCCTTCCTTAGTACACAGCTTCTTGGCCCCCTAGATACAAAAACACTTTACTGATTTTTCTTGGCTGATTTTGTTTCTTCTTGCTCTGTGGAGTGCAATTCTAATTTCAGAGAATAATCTTTATCTGTTCAGGCATATTAGTTACATGGGGAAGTTAGATTTTCTGTAATTATTTCCCTTTTTGCCCATGCGATATGCAGGGGATTTCCGATTTAAAGGAATATTTCCCACTCTTTGCCTCTCAAAGCACTTTTTTCCCCCCAATTCCGTTTAAGAGAAATAGAATACATAATTCAGTGAAATTTCAAAATATTTCCATTCAAAATGAGAATGATAAAAGAAAAATATATTTTTAAAACTATCCAAAATCCACAAGAAAAACAAATCCTATACACTCACCTTCTTCCTTTACTGCTGTGAGATTAATAACTTGCATTAAATTGAATTTTGTCTATTTTTATGTTTAATTATGAAAGTTGTGCAGTTAGGATTTTGCATGTATTGTTCATTCTTTTTGTGAAGAAAAGGGCAAAGTGGATGAATTTTTTTACTACAAATTTTGTAGATTATCTTAAGCTTTTTTTCCAGATTTTCCATTTGAACTTCTGTTTGTTACAAGATAACAATTCAAATACTCAGAGATATATACCTTTTACATGCAAAAACACAGCACTGCTGTCCTAAAGCTAGGAGTAAACAGAAGTTTACTCCAAGAAGCAGAAGTTTTTTGCTGACTCATTTACACTGCTAAAACCTCAAAGACCATTTTGCTTTGAAATAAAAATATGTGTTAAATACCTTCAGAACTGTGTCCCAGATAATCTTACTCATGAATAACTGCTACAAGAGAAGAAAACAAAAGTAGGGTTATTTCAATTGTTGTGAAAAAAAAAGGATTCATATAGGTATGCAAACAAATGAACAAAAGTTGAAAATTGCTACAAGGTATCAGACTAGATTTGATAAAATATTGCTTATGCCCTGGGACAGAGTCACAATGACTTTAGATGCAATTCCTTATTATTCACCAAAAACCAGTACTTAAAGCATTTACCTTGCCTTAATCTTTGAGTGCATTGTACAGGCAGGGAACACATACAATTATCTTTTTTTAATAAATGACTACTTGCTATTCAGAACATCTATTTATATCTTCAATTTTCCTTACTCTTTTTGTTCAACCAGAGTTGTAGTTGCTGTCCTTCTAATTGCATTACAGTGGTTTTCTCTAACCTACTTAGTCATATACATGCCTTGTTTTGAAACCTATTAATATTGAATACTTGTGAGAACCAAAGGTTCTTTTGATGAGCTGGATGCATGCATGGCTAAAGACCGTATTAAACAAATGTATGTTGCTGAGAGAAAATAAGATAAACATGCGAATATCAAAAATTTTATCTCCTTTGTAAAATTAAATGTCTTATTCTGTAAGAGGAAAGAAATTGTCTTCAGAAGTCTTATATTACTGACAAAAAGTAGATGGATAAGTGATATAGGGAAGAAGTGAAACATGAAAGAAAGCTTAGAGTATTTGCACACTTTTAAAGCCTACAATATTCATGGCTACAGTAGTATATTACTGGAGTATTTGAGTTCTAGATTGGTACTAAAGATGACTACGACATGAGGGATGATCTCCTTTGGGCCTACTTATTCTTCATTGAAATGTTGACCAGGCATTGGAATAGGCTGTCTAGGGAAGCAATGGAATCACCATCCCTGCAAGTGTTAAAAAGAAATGCATGGATGTGGGATCTGAGATGTGTTTCAGGAGTGAATATAGACATACTAGGTTAATATTTGGATTCAATCTTAGAGGATTTCCAACCTTAATGATTCTATGATTCTGTGATATCCCTTGTGTCAGCTTAGGTCAGCCACACCTTGTGTGTCCCCTCCCAGCAACTGGTGCACCCTCAGTCTCCTCACTGGTGGGGTGAATGAGAAGCAGAAAAGGCCTTGGTTCTGTGTAATTCCTGCTCAGCAATAATGAAACCATCCTGTGTTACCAACACTATTTCCAGCACAAACCAAACCCCTAGATCCATGCCAGCTACTATGGAGTAAATTAGCTTTTTCTCAGTCAAAACCAGTACATTCTTCACCCTGATTCTATACCACTTACATCATCCTCAAATCCCAAACTATCCACTAACCATCATTCCCCTTGCCATTCTTTGGTAGAATACACAGATATCATTCCCTTAATCAGGGAACCAGTCCCATGAAGTATCACTAAAATGTCCATAAATGTCAATAAGTGTCCACAAAACATCCATTGAGTCAATTTAGTCCCCGAGTTCAGGCCCCATCTCTGATGATGGTCATTCAGGACAGGAGAGCTAGTGTCAAGTTGAATTACTGGGCGCCAAAGCCAGCTCAGGTGAAGTCACTGCTGCACTTGCACATGTTCTTGCAACACTTCTCCTCCACTGATTCAGTTTGTTTCTATTATAGTAATTTGTATAATATATAAGTCAAACCATGGATCACAATAACTTAAAGGTACATCCACTACTATCTCCGCTACTGATGATTTCTACAGATATTTTGAGGTGTGCCTTCTTCAGCATGGGCTTACCATAGAGCCAGAACCGTATCAAAGCTATATCTGCTGCCACACAGACACAATCATCACCACAAATACTTTGAGGTGTTGCTGCTCTGGTACAGACTTGTTGACGGCCAATGATATTTCAGGGCGTCCTGCTGTGCTGTGGACTCACTCACTGGTCACAGTCCCTTCAGCTGAAATTGACACTGGAATTGCAGCCTGTTCAGTGCAGCAGCACAGGGACAGCAGCTCGGGCACAGCAGCGATGCCCTGGCCACCTGCCAGCCCAGGCTCATTGCCGTGGCTGCCATCAGAACATTCCCAGGCGCAGCAGAGGGAGGTGATCAGCAGCACAGCACTGCAGTGAGTGGAGAAGGCAAAAAGCAGCTGCTAGCAAGCTCGAGAGTCCAGTCTGCAGTCAGACAAGTGAGCCCCATGGCAAGCACAGGAGCTTGCTGATTTACTGCTAAACAGCAATAACAGCACACCCCAACCAAACTTGTCATTATCTTGAAGCTTTAAGCCTCACACTGGGTGTCAAAAATGCTTGTTCTCAGCAAAAATACAAAAAAAACGTGAGTTTTACTTTGAACATTCATATGGGACTCTGAAAACTTAGTGAACAAAGCAAAAATAGACCAGTTAAATTTTGCTTATATGATTTTGATAATCTCTTTGTCCTACTGTTACTTCTTTGACATCCAGAGACAGTAATTTCTCTCTCCTCTCTTTGTCTCTATTGATTTTAGTGTTTCTTGGAGATACTGTCTTTTACAGTTTCTTTCACATATAGTTTTTAAATAGGGTTCTGGCACTAATAGTCTGTGCTCCTCTGAGTATCTTTTATCAGTGTCTGAGTATATTTTATCAGTATTTGTTCTTAATACCTCCTATTCAATTTATGTAGAGGGTGAAGAGAGGGCAGATCATTAACATTCATTCAGCTTGTCCATTAAGTAGAATATACCTGAGGAAGGTATACAGGACACACAGGTCATTGAGGTCACACAGGTGTTGACTATAAAATTTTTCATCACTTGAACAAAAATGGCAACCAAGTGTAGACCAATATTTAACATCTCGGTCCTTATTAGCATTTGATTTGCAGTGTATCAGGATTATGATGCTTGGCTTCTCTGGTACAGGGCATAGGAAACCATGGAAATACAGCAGCCACGGAGTTCCTTTGGGATAACTTACTTGCCACCCAGCTTGTGAATGCCAAGCACTATATAACAAACTTTTACCATTATTTTTTTACCATCCAATTTTGTCACTTAGTGCTGCTGAGAAACATGGATATATGTTGTTGTTTTAATGATTTCTTCATGGAATTTGGAATGTTACCATGATAGATTTTGTTCCTGTCCATTTCTTTATTCCTGACTAGAACACCAATTGTCACTAAAATTTTTTTGTTTGCAGCCTGCATGTTTTGCAACTAAACAGCTTGGTTTTTCTCTTTCCAAAGGCCTTGCATATAGACTGTAATAGAGAGTGTTCCTGGGATTATTTCTAAGAACTGACTGCTTTATTTGGGACAAAAAGCTGTGGTCTCAAACTGAGTGTTCCTTCCTTTTTTAACACCTGTTCTCTCCTTTTATATCAGGCCTTTGTATCTCCTTGTGCTTTTAAACTGAAAAGATTTTCAATCTATTTAAATATTCCATTCTTATAGATCTTGGTTGCAATGAATTCCTTCGCTTTGCTCCTAGCCTGGACTTGTGACCAAAACCTAAAATTACGACCATAAAGATAGAATTATAACTTAAACATGACTTAAAGTTTGCAAAGTCGTTTTTACTAACAGAAAATCATTACAGCTTACAGGACAACTTGTAAAGCAGACCACTAGAAAGATATCTTGCAGTCTCTTGTTGTTTTGCCAGATATTTATTGCTTAGCTACAAAATTTTAGCAACTGTACATCAGCCTTGTCCTGATGGCTGATTAAGTCAGATCACCTCAGCTCCATTTTCTTCCACCATTGGAGGCACTGGACTTCATTGCCCAGTGTCTTACTGTGTTATAGTGCTGAATCAGCATCTTATTTTTTGAACACTAACATCCCAAGGAACAGGGATTCAAACAGACATAAAAAGATGAAGAGAAAAAGAAAACATTGACTTTATTTTGTTCAAACTGAGTAGTATCTGATTTTCTGTCTTTCGAGAACATGTGGTCTTGGTCTGGAAGCACAGTGCCAACTTTTCAGTTTTTAAATGTCAGAGAGTACATTGTAAACATCTTCTTCCAGCAGAAAAATATTTTACTTGATAGAGAAATTTTCTCAATATGGAAAACTGTGCCTATATGTAAAATAAACTTTGTTTCTTGTCTTTCTTCTTCTGTGCTTTTCAGCTCCTACTTGTATCTTTCAGATCCATTGTTTTTAATATATTCAACTACCATGTCCCGTTATGAACTATATAACAAATAGCACTTGTTGAAGATAAGTTCCCCTCACACAGGGAATGCTACCTGGACACACGTACATACTTCTTTCTGTAAAAAAATATCCTAATTTTAAGGATTCCCTGAGTAGGGAATTGTTTTTTTTTTTGTTTTGTTTTGTTTTGTTTTGTTTTTTTTTTGGGGGGGGGGGTTATTTTTTTTTATTTTTAATTTGGTTTGTCTGGTATTTTTGTTTGTTTGGTTGCTTAAAAGAATTTATGGAGTTTCTTCCTCTCAGAAATCTTCTAAATTGTAATAGTTCTGTGATTCTATTCTATAATTCTTTTCTCCTGGTTGCTTCTAGTACTTGCTGAACTTTACATCCTGCAAATGAATTCATACAGTACAATGTATGTAGCATGTGCAGCCACATACATTGTACTATACCGTTTTTCTAAAGCCCATGTAAAACTTGCTTGCTACAATTACCTGAAAGAAAGTTGTAGGAAGGATGAGAGGATGCAGCCTCAAGCTCTTTGGTCCTCTGAAGGAAATTCTTTACAGAAAGCATTGTTAAACATTTGAACGCCCAGGAAGATGGTGGAGAGCTGTCCCAGGAGGTGTTCACGAAATGACAAGATGTGCAATTAATGCTGTGATCTAATTGACAAGGTGGTGATCTGTCAGAGACTGGACCTGATGATCTCAGAAGCATTTTCCAACCTGTATGTTTCTGTGATTATATGATTCTGTGATCTTGAAAGGCTCTAAAGCTCAGTTAAAAAAAATGTAAAAGCAGAGATACTGAAATAAAAAAATAAAAGCAGAGGTACTGAGGTACTCATCACTCTGACTCATTAAAAAGAAGAGATTGCCTACTCTGCTGAAAATTTTTGTAGGTACTTCAGAAGGCAGGAGGGATGCTCTCAAACTACAAGAACCAAATGTATCTCTGAAAAATACACTTCAGCCTTCACTCTGCAAAGGTTGTTCTTTTTGCAATTCACTACAAAATGGAATCTTTTAAAGTCCTTTACTAAAGCAGTATTAATTAGAGTCCAAAAGAGTATGTAAAAATGTCAGATGTCAAAGCAGAAATATTAGCAAAACTGCTAAATTCATGAACTGAAGTAGGAATTGCTCTTAGCATACAATATTGTGTGTTTAACTTTCTGACAGAAATTGCAGAAACCGGTTTATTTTTTTTAACATCTGCCTTAGAGAACTGCTTTTGCTAATGAAGGCTAGAAGTCTTTCCATAAGTCCCAAGAGCAAATAGGTGTATAATTCCTACTGAATTTTTGAAGGTATTTGGATGTATTTTTTTAAAAGTGCAGAAATGAACACCTGCAGGTAATGTAGAATACAGGCAAAGTCAAGCACTAGCAAGACATAAACATGCTGAACACTAAAGGAGCTTGGTGCTTAATATGCTTAATATATAATATCTACACTAAACATTTTTATAAGGATATATAGATACTTTGCCATTCCCATTTTCCCCACAATGACTTCTTAAACAGACATCCTCAGCACTCTCCATGCGAGATTTCAGTATGCACTTGTCCCACTTATCTTTCTACAAAATTTACCTGTCTGACTTGCAGAGGGATAAAAATATCCAGGGCTGCCGCCATTTACAGAGATGACATAATGCATAAAAATAAGAAAAGTAGGAATGAGGCTTAGACTTATGCTTACTTCAGAAAAGCACTGCTGTTTCAAAATCATTGTTAAGTTAGGGCTGTCCTGTCAGAGCCATACCTCTGTATGAGGGTGTGGCTCTCACAAGCCCCTGTATGAGTTTACTTCATCTATAAACCTGTTTCTATCAAAAAGGATGCCTACAGAGGTAAATCTTTATGAAGTCTAAATCTGAGATGTATCTCTGCAACTTAGAATAAGTAGAGGAACATTAAATCCCAGAATTTTTCATAGACCTCTTCAAAGATTTTACATGACTGTACATTGAGGTTAATAAAAACACGCCTAGTTAACGGCATTTTGTGCTTGACCTTCATAAAATACCTTGTAAGGACCTGAAACACAAATTCTGCCTGTGAATGTTCAGAGAATTAGAACAGAACTAATTCACAGATTCTGTGAATTAGTTCTGTTCTAATTCTCTGATAATTCACTAATTCTGTTCACAGAATGGCTGAGACTGTAGGCAGTACCAATCATTGCACTGTCCAACCCCTGCTGAAGCAGGGTCCTGGTGATCATGCTGTCCAGGATTGTCCTCAGACACCTTTTGCCACTTCTCTCAGCTTTGTGTCATAGTGAACTTGGCAAGGAGGCATCTGCTCTTCACCCAAGTCATTGATGGATAAGTTAAACAATGCTGGGCCCAGTATTTAACCTAAGGAGGCATCACCAGTGATAGGTCTCCAACTAGATTCTTGTGCCACTGATCACCACCCTCTAACAATTCACAATTCAGTAATTTCTCAATCCACCTCACTCTCCACTCATCCAGCCTGCATTTCCTGACCTTGCATATAAGGATATCATGGGAGACAGGGTTGAAAGGCTTGGTGAAATCCAGGAAGACAACATCAGCTGCTCTCCTCTTATGAATTCAGTCAGCTGTCCCTTCCTAGAACACAAGCAGGTTGTTTAAGCATGATTTCTGTGATTCTTGTGGAGGGTGCTAACCCTTGGAACGGGCTGCTCAGGTAGGTGGTGGAGTCAACATCCCCGGAGGTGTTCAAAAAGCAGCTGGATGTGGCACTCAGTGCTATGGTCTGTGTAATAAGGTGGTATGGTAATCAGTCAAAGTTTGGGCTCGATGACCTTGGAGGTCTTTTCCAACCTTAGCAATTCTGTGACTTTCCTTTGGTGAATCCATGCTGAATATTCCTGATTATCTTGTCTACCACATGCTTAGAGATGACCTCCTGGATGTGCCATCGCATCACCTTTCCAAGAACAAATGTGAGACTGATAGCCTCTAACTCCCTGTGTCATCCTTCTGTCTCTTTTTGAAGACTGGGGTGACATTTACATTTTTTTCCAATCCTCAGGCATGATGGTCATGACCTTCCAAAATTATTAATAGCCTAGAAGTGGTGTCATAGTGCTGGATCAGATTTCTCAGGGAAGTGGTTGCAGTACCAAACATGGCAAATTTTATGAAGCATTTAGACAATGCTCTCAGGCACATGGTATGATGTTTGGAGTTTGGTCCTGTGCAGGGCCGCAAGCTGGAGCTCTATGATCCTTTTGGTCTTTTCCAAGTCAGGATATTCTATGATTCTATATTTGCCAGTTCACTCAGCACTCCCACAGAGGCCCATGGTATTGCTGATGTGAAGTTTAACTAAACAGTCTCTAGCTCAATCTGCCTCATCAAAGGAAAGTCTTCCTTTCTCCAGACCTTTTCCCTGGTTTTCTGGGTCAGATAAAAGCTGACTGAGTCAGCTGGTCTGGCCCAGTCTGATCTGGTACCTGGAATTATTTTATTCCAAGAAGAGGATTTCTCATTTTCCTTTGTTGAAAGTCAAAAGGTTACTGCCAGCCTATTTCTCCAGCCTGTAGCAGTCCCTTTGGATGACAATACTTTATCAATACTCTCATCAACTCTATCAGCAACTCCTCTCACTTTATATGAGTCAACTTGCTGAGGGTAGGCTTTGACTCACCTCAGATTCATGCAGAGATTAGACAGTACCGGCCTCAGTATCCTCCTCTGGGTTACACTAGTTACTAACCTCAGCAGCACTTTGTGGTTTTGATCATTGCACTCAGAGCCCAACAGGTGCATCTAGTTAGAAGGCACCTCGCTTATCTATCCCATATGTCCTAGATTTGTAAGAAAGCTAAAATAAAGAGGAATTGTAGAAGTAAATTTTTTTCAGCTACGGATCAACTTTAAAACCCTTTCCAACTGATATCTGTTTTTTCAAGAGTTTAGAAACCAGAATAACTATTAAAATATTAATATACAGAAAATAAATAAATCAGTTTTTAGAAGCCCTTTTTCCTGGCATTCTGAGGGATTGTGTTTCTTAACTAGGGCTCTTCTATGTAATGAACAATTTTTCAAGCCCTGTGTCTGAGTCTTGACATTTGTCTGTTTTGCAGAATATACGATATACTTCTAGTGTAACCAACAGACACTGAGTAACGTGTTCTCCAGAAATCACTGTCGTTTCCTAAGCCGGTTATTGTATTAACTTATATGACAAACCTTTAATAGTTCTTACAATGGAGCTTGAAATATGAGACTTACATTGACAGGCATGTTATGGGAAATCTGTGTATAATTTAACATTGTCTAATGTACTTAAGTCCCTTGTATATTATGGGAATGCACTGTTAATCTGCTTGGATGGAAATGAAAATTCTCCTCATTACCATGCATTTCATGGGACTATTACTATTTTTTTCTTGAAAGAATAAAGTGATAATTTTTCTGTGGTGTTATTTAGTCTATTGTACTATGGGTAGACAAGTCTTTGTATTCTCAAATTTAGATGTGCAATTATTTTTCTCTCAAGTATTTACTGGATTGAGACTGATTTGTCCATACTAATTTTCTCCTGCTGAAGCACTTATTTCTGAACAGAGCAATATGACCTTGTCAGTTCAGAAGAACAGTGTTCAGCTTAGAATCTTTTGGAGCTTATTTGCTCTGAAATTGAATTACACATTGTACATGAGAGTGTTCTCATATACATTACAGCAGAAAAATTGAGAACAACAGAGATGCTTTTTATTTAAACTCTGAATTTGCAAATGTATTTCTGTCGTTATGGTGATCAGTAATGCTTCCACATGGAGCTTTACTTCAGGTCTTATTTCTCATTTTTTCTAATAAAGACAGATCTAAAATTATGGGAGGAAATTACTTAGGATTATATATTAAACAAGACAAAACCAACAAGACAAAACAAAACAATCTAGCCTTATAGGTTGTAAATAAAGAACAGATATGCTGGGAAGCCTTAACTGTGATGTTATTTGAAAGACAGAAAAGCAACATGGATCTTTGATATACTGATAAATTTTAAAACAGTTATGTTGTACAGGGTCATTTGATTGAAATTATTATGTGCTTGAAACTGACAATTCCGACTATTATTTAAAAGGGGCTTTTAAAAACTCAGTTTTTGTTGTGCAATTCTCTCACAGCAGACAATGCATGCATGTTCAGGTTAAGAAAAAAGAGGAATGGCAGCTTATATAACTCTATCCTGAGGTATGATGCAAATATTTGGAATAGCATTGTGCAGAAAAGGACAGTTTTCTTGGATTTCCTTCATGCTAAAACTAGATATTATCGTCTATTTAAAATGTTCTCTGCTGAAGAAGTGCAAAAAAAAACCTTTTGACCTATTGTACACTTTTGCCCATCTGTGTTACCTGCAATTTTCACAAATTTCATAAATTTGTGTCGATAAAACCAGATCAAAATTATTTTATCTTACAAGTTTGATTTGTCAATTTTCTTGGTTGCATTCAAATTTGTATGGCAATATTTAAGTTTTTTGTTTTGTTGCAAATACTGGAAATGTCAATTTTTTTCTGGCATTTATAACTTTACATCTGAATGGTGTAGTGATGAGAACTAATTTACTAAAGTATATTAAAAATATTTTTGTTTTACCGTATATTTAGTATCGACCCACAGTAATTTTTAAGGATGTAGACTAGCACTTCAGGAAATAGCTGGAAAAGTGTCCACTACCATGAATATTGGATTGAGCACTCATTTGAAAGGCAGCAAGTACAGAGGCATGTCTGGAGTCATTATATTCTGGAATGTATATATCTGCTGCTTATTTTGTTGCAGAAATAAATCAATGCTCATTTAATGCCTGCCCCAAATTCTACCAAAGTTGATATAGCAATGATATTATCTTCAGTATTCTTTGATTGGGAGCCTGGAGAACCAAATTAACCACAGAACTACACAGGGTGAATCTACTGTCAATTGGGGGCTTTTTTTAGATGCTAAAAAAATCAGATTTTTTTGAATGAAGCAGTAATCTCAGGCTTTAAGGGGCCAATACAAAGAGCAACTAAGTAACTACTAACTTTACTTTTGAAGTGATTTACTAAAATGAGTATTTTATTTTTCAAAAGACAGTGTCTCTAGTCCCAAAAATGAGTCCTCTTAAGTGGCAGCTTGGCAGCTCCTCCATTTACTGGTTTTCTTGACATTGTTTCCTAGAAGAAGTCTTGTAATTTTGTGAGGCTGAACCTAGGTCTATTGGATCAGTTATTATCTCATAGAGAGGGAGTCAGTTTCATTTTCAGTGCAATTAGTGAATGACAGCAAGAGTGCATGTAGTTTCCACCTACAGCAAAAGAGATCAGGCAGCACCACACTTAAGCAGTTTTAGCCTTTTTTTGCCTCTGGCTCTGTGGAGCTGAGGGGAGTAATGGACCACAAAAGAAAGGATATGACACACCAGAAAATGACAAGATTTACACTGTTTCCTGTGTCCTGCCTCCTGGCAAATGTCTGTTAGAATAAATGAACATGTGCATGTCTTGCTAGTCTGTAAAATATTCACTCGCTAAGATTTAAAAGTCTCTAAATCAGTATATTCTGTCTTAACTAACTTGGAGGTAAGAAAAAATTCCTATTTAAGCAATATATCAGCCAGGTCAAAGGCCTGTAGTGACTGTGCAGTTCCAAGATTTCAAATTTCAGGTAGAAGGTCACTATCCTCTGCCCACAAACTTAAGACAATATATGAGCAATATGTGAGTATTTACTTACACACAAACATACACAAATAAAAAGGTGTATTTAAATGTTAAAATTTAAATCACAATTCTCTCTTTAATAAAAGTGCAGGTAGATTGATAGTACTGTGAAATTAATTTCTCTCTTTTCCAGTTGAAACATAAAAGATTATGGCATAGGCTGCAGTTATGTTATTTTGCCATAGCATTTCAAAAATCCTGAAAGCTTGTTTGGAAGGAAATGTTCATTAGTATACTATAGATTTGCACTGAATCTGTATGATTAAGGCTAATAATCTAGCTATTAAACATATTAAACATAAAATCCTAAAAGTGTGACTGCTATGGAAGCTGTTTTTCTACAAATGTCTCTCTAAAATCTGTTCCCTATGGAAGACAAGTGTCTATCATAAAAAGGAATTATTTTTCTTCAGAAAGTCCCTTCATAATTTCCTCTAAACTCATATGCTACATGAACAGTTTATACAGGTTTAAGTATTTGTTTTTTCATATTTATTCTGTCATTTTCACTCTTTCTGTACTGTAGGCACATATTTTAAAGCATGTTTTTCTCCATATCCTTCTGATACTGTGCTGATTCATCTCAGAAACATCAACGTTTCTTAGGAAGATGTGAGTCGGGGAAAATCAAGAAAGCCGAAAAAATTTTGGTGTCAGTATGGTCCAACATTATTCTGTACCATCCTTGCAGCAGTTTCTCTTTCACTGTTCTAATGTATCTTCCAATCCTGGCAGCCAGAAATAAAATTTCATTGCAATACGTGTGTTAAAAGTGATAGTAGAAAGATGCACTAGGGAGGCATGTGTTAATCTACTCGATTCCACAAAGAAAAAAATGTACATGACTATATCTACATCTTAAGGTAGGGATGCCATAGGTGAAGGGGAAAACTAAATAAGAAGATTTCTGTTTACTATAATTCAAGAGTTCATTAGTTTAATTTCAAATTAAATAAAATTTATTTTAAATATGTAAAGGAATTTTGTTATTCTTTGAGGATCATGCTATACAGAGGAAGTGTAACCAGTGACTCCATCCATCTCTGACCAACTCACTAACCTATCAGAAAAGAGCTGCTCTCAGTATTAGGATAAGTCTGGATCCTGAAACAGCAGTGCTGTCAAAAGTAGCCATGTTTGCAGGAGCAAGACAAAGCATCACAAAGTTTATTCCTGCAGCACCTCTAAAAGCTGGGAAAAAATGTTCATTATCAGCAGTCCTTTTGTTGATTCTCTAATGGGGAAATCCTGTCGAGAGAGGCTCAACTCCAAAAATATTAATTTTTTATATTGAAGATGGAGTTTTATTTCTCTTAAGCAGGTAGTGTAACAAAATGTTTCGGGATTAGCAGCCCTTGTTCTTGTGGGTGTTCTGAGACATCTGCTGGGAACTTAATACAGTGGAAAAGAGGCAGTCCAGGAGGTTCTTAGAGTGTGTGGAGGAGAAATTTTTGTTACCGCTGGTGAGTGAGCCCACTAGGGGAGGGGCTATGTTAGACGTATTGTTTGCAAATAGAGACGGGCTGGTGGGAGATGTGGTGGCTGGAGGCTGCTTGGGGCACCGTGATCATGAAATTATAGCGTTCTCAATATTTTGTGAAATGAGGAAAAACATCAATAAGGCTGTTACATTGGACTTGTGGAGGGCAGACTTTGGTCTATTTAGGAGATTTTTCAGAGAGCTCCTTGGAAAACAGCCCTTAAAAACAAAGGAGTTCAGGAAAGGTGGGTGTGCTTCAAAGCAGAGGTCTTGAGGGCACAGGAACAGACTGTCCCTGAGTGCCACAAGATGAGTCAGCAAGGCAAAGGCCCAGCCTGGATGGGCAAAAAGGTTTTGAAGGAACTTAGGGATAAAAAGAGAAGGTATCATCTTTGGAAGGAGGGTCAGGTCTCTCAGAAAATATTTAAGGGGTTTGCTGCGTCATGTAGGAAAAAAACTAGGAAGACCAAAGCTCAGTTCAAACTTAAATTGACAACTTTTGTAAAGGAAAATAAAAAATGTTTTTACAGATATATTAATGGTAAAAGGAAGTATAAGACCAACCTTTGTCCTCTACTGGTTGCAGTAGGGAACTTACTAACTGCAAGTGAGGAGAAGGCAGAAGTGCCTAACACCTTCTTTGCCTCAGTCTTTAGTGGGAGGACAGCTTGTCCCCAGGACAGCTCTCCTCCTGGACTGGTAGATGGTGTCAAGGAGCAGGATAAGAGGTCCCCCTGTTACCCAGGAGGAGACTGTCAGAGAACTGCTGAGCCACTGATGTGCATAAATCTATGGGCCCAGCTGGGATCCATCACCCCAGGGTGATGAGAAAGCTGGCAGACGAGTTTGCAAAACTGCTGTCCATCATTTACCAACAGTCCTGGCTCACTGGTGAGGTTCCAGATGACTGGAAACTGGCCAATGTGACTCCCACTCACAGAAAGGTTGGGAAGGAAGATCCTGGTACTTACAGGCCAGTTAGCCTGATCTCAGTACCCAGAAAGGCAATGGAAAAGTTTATACTGAGTGTCATCACACAGCACTTACAGGATGGTCATCAGACCCAGCTACCATGGGTTTAGGAGGGACAGGTCCCACCTGACCAACCTAATCTCCTTTTATAACCAGGTGACTCATCAGGTGGATGTGGGAAAGGCTGTGAATGTTGTCTATTTGGACTTCAGCAAGGCCTTTGACACTGTCTCCCACAGCACACTCCTGGAAAAGCTGGCAGCCCAGGGCTTGGACAGGAGCACTCCTTGCTGGGTTCAGAACTGGCTGCATGGCCGGGCCCAGAGGGTGCTGGTGAATGGTGCTGCATCCAGCTGGTGGCTGCTCACCAGGGGTGTCCCTCAGGGGTCTGTGCTGGCGCCAGTCCTGTTCAATACTTTTACTGACAACCCATGGATGAGGGTATTGAGTCTTTCACTAGTAAATTTGCAGATGACACTAAGCTGGGAGTGTGTGTGTATCCACTGGAAGGTGGGAGGGCTCTGCAAAGGGACCTGGAATGGTTGGATGGGCAGAGTCCAATAAGATGGAGTTTAATAAGTCCAAGTGCCGAGTTCTGCATTTTGGCCACAACAACCCCCTGCAGCATTATAGGCTGGGGATGGTGTGGCTGGAGAGTGCCCAGGCAGAAAGGGACCTGGGGGTGCTGGTCCACAGCCGGCTGGACATGAGCCAGCAGTGTGCCCTGGGGGCCAAGAAGGCCAAGGGCTCCTGGCCTGTGTCAGGAATAGAGTGGCCAGCAGGAGGAGGGAGGTCATTCTGCCCCTGTACTCAGCGCTGGTGAGGGCACACCTCGAGTGCTGTGTCCAGGTCTGGCCCCTCAGTTTGGGAAGGACCTTGAGACACTTGAGCGTGTCCAGAGGAGGCAACGAGGCTGGTGAGGGGCTCAGAACACAAGCCCTGTGAGGAATGGCTGAGGGAACTGGGCGTGTTTAGCCTGGAGAAAAAGGAGACTCAGAGGTGACCTTGTCACTCTCTGCAACTCCCTGAAAGGTACCTGCAGCCAGGTGGGGGTTGGTCTCTTTTTCTGGGCAACAATTTACAGAATGGAAGAACACAGTTTAATCTGCATCAAGGGAAGTAAAGTTGGATATTAGGAACATGTTCTTATGAAAAGAGTGATAAAGTACTGGAATGATCTGCCCGGGGAGGTGGTGGAGCCCTGGGTATATTTAAAAGAAGACTGGATGTGGCACTTGGTGCCTTGGCTTAGTTAAGGTGTTAGGGCATGGGTTGGACTTGAAGGTCTCTTCCAACCTTGTGATTCTATGATTCTGTGAAAAGGAAAATGAAAGATCGTTCAATCTCAAAGAAGTCATGTGAAGGAAAAATGACATTCTGTTACTTTCCTTAAGGGCCTTTTGGCTATATTCACTCACCTATATCAATTAATATCGAATCAAACCAAGAAAGTCAATAGAGTGGGTTCATCAAACTCAAATGTAAAGATTCCACTACTACATTCAGTGCCTTGAGACCCAGGTCAGATCCATGGCTCCCTGTGGCACATTTCCTGGTGGCACCCATGGGAGAGGAAGCAAGCAGAAATTTGCACAGTGCCACTTGGTAGTGAACACTGCAAAGTTATCTCCACTAGCACAGCAAAAGAGTGTGCCGGATGGATCCATAAATCCGTATCTCCTGTGCTTAGGTCCTGAAATCCACACTGGTCTTCCGTAGTAAAAGTTCCCATTATGTCTTTACTCATCACTTCAGAAGCATTTTATTCATGACTGGAGAAGACAACTTGAGAAATTTCCTGAGAGCAATAATTAGTGTTATTATGTTGCAGTGCTGTGAGTTTGGAGTGATGAAACCTTTCACCATAGGAAATTAACCTCAAATCCTCATAAGTTCCTCAAGGTGCTACTCTTTTCTTCCCGCATACTAGAATATATTAGATTTTCTCTGAGTAATATTTATGTGATTTCAAACTTAGAAATGCTACAGCTTCTTCAAAACTGAAGTCTGTTGATATAAATTAAGGCTTTGTTTTCTCTAATTGTTGGTGTTAAATATGTGTGGCATACCAGCAGATGTGTGAACACAATGATCCTGTTTTTTGTTTTAGTCAGGATCAAAGTGTCCTGTATAGTCTGTTGATCATCAAAACTTGTCCTGGATAAAGTATGGAAAATAAGGATACACAAAACATAGGACCACACTAATTGTTTGCTTAAAAGTCTAAAATGTGCTACCAAAATAGTGCAAACTATTACTTAGAATGGCTCATTGATTAAATCAATGGATAGGCTAGATGTGATGGTTGATTTTTTGCTAATCACTGGGGGAAAAATAAACCCCAAGAAAATGGAAATACAGTGGAAATATGCATAAGAATAAAAAGTCTTATATAAGGCCTGCAACATGCAATAGATATATTAAATGTGTGTCAAACAGCTTCTTTACATACCCTGAAATTTCTCAATGGGATGAAATTCTGTGAGAGTAATGTTAAGGATGGTGAGAAACCCAGATGCTCTGGTGATGAGTATAAATAGAATAAATAAAATACTTGGGTTACAATTAAGGAAAAAAAAAAGAAAAATTCCGATGCACAATAACATCTTTTCCATAGTTCAGCTGATGATGCCAGTATTTACGAATATTAACTTTCCATATGTTTCTCAAATACTGTGTTCTAAATCAAAAAAATGGTTTTCATGCCAAAGGAGTGGAAGTCTATTAAGTCCACAAATATTAATGTAGATCTGTAATTTTGGTGCGAGTGGGATATAAGCAAGAGGGCAGCTGGTGCCAACAATAAACAGAGGATGGTGTGCAACTGAAATCATTCAGTGTTTGGAATCCATATTACATGCTTCCAGGGAACACCACATGGACCAGCTTGACTTTTTATAGCAGAACTTTATTTTCTGGGAAAGGGAGTAACTGCATTCTCAATAAAATGTGCTTCTATTTTTTGACATCCTGCAGGTGCCAGTAATATGTTGTAATTCTATCTTAGAAAAAGCAATGACTGTACTCATCTGCATAGATATGTAGCTTGTGACAGGTTAGGATTTCATTGCTGGCACAGAAGACCTAGAAATGTTTTTCTTATGACATTAAGTAAACATTTCCTACCTGTCACTGTGGTCTTAGCATATTCTAACATATTCTTGGCAGAAAAGCACTTCTGAGGATCTAATCCAGTGAATCTGTCTGAAAATTAACATCAAGTTTCTGTCATTGTTTTATATTTACAAATAATCAATATTTGGGGTGTTGTTTGGGTTTCTTGTTTGGTTGGTTGCTGGTATGGGTTTTTTTGCTGTCTTTATTTTGTTTGTTTGTTTATTTGATTGGTTGGTTTGGGCTTTTGGGTTTTTTTTTTGTTAGTCTGTTTTGGGTTTTTTTTGTGAATTAGTCCCTTTTTCTAGACAATGCTCAATATAGCATTTTTAAGATGGGATTTCAAGTAAATTTTTGAATTCCCCGAATAAGATTGATTTCAGCCACTTTTAACTTTCCTAGCTTTCACCATTTCTTTGGTAGGTTTCTGGATTTGATTTATATACAGAAAGGTGCTATATGGAGTTAATGTAGAAATGAAAGAGCTTTGAAATCAGTGCAGATCCACACAGAATGCACAGGATCTGCTTAATTTTGCATGAGTAAATACTGTGAAGTCTTAGTCTAAAAAGGCATAGTCTTGTAGGAGAAGTGCAAATAAAGCTACTGTCACGTTCTACAGAGTCATCTTCAAATGTCAGCTTGAATAAAACCTTCAAGTATTAAAGAAAACACCAGATACATTATGAACACTTTTAGACAGTTCTTGTTTCTTGTATTTCATCAAAATCACCTTTCTTTTCCAATGCCAAAATCCCATTGCAGCCAACAAAACCCAGGGTAGGTGTTATGATACCACTCATTCTCCAGAGAGCCTCCTGTGATTCAATTACATGTTATATCTTGTTTGCAGGGTTTTACAGGTCTATATTGTAATACAAGTAGGTAGTACTTGTATTTGAATTTATTTAAAGGGCTTTAAGGTATCTATAGTATATTAATTAATTTTTATTAACTGTGTAGGTTATTTTCTTCACATTCCTTCACTTTTCATTTCTAATTTCAGAATCAGACTGTTGATGAGGTTAATAGAAACCTGTTCAGAAGTTTTGATGGGGTTTTTGAAACAGTTCGTACCTTTACAGGTCAGTATAATTTAAATATAAACATATCAAAAAACTTCTTTGGAAGTGAGTATATTTTCTATTCCTAAGTATGCTGACATTGAGATAAGGTTGTTCTGTTCACTTCAGCTGAAGGAATAGAAGAGGCACCTGAAAGAAATATTCTGAGTGGGAAATAACATATGCTCTGTGTAAGTCATTAGGCTGACAATGCTGTCTCAGAAGGGAACTATTAATGAGAAAATTTTACACAGGAGAAAAAAATCAGTTTTCTGAAAGTTTAGTAAAGACAGCAGATCTTTACATGACAAGCGGTCAAGAAATAGAGATGAAATTGAATTGTCAGTGCCGTGACAAGCACTGGAATCAAATTTTTAAGTTTCTGCCTGTAAAATTTTGACATTCAGCTGATTTTCCACATTTCTGTGAAGCCAGATTCTTCTTCCAGTTGTCTAAGTTATGCTGGTGTGTTTGACACATTTATTGTCCATTTTTTCAAGGGGTTTACTGCCCAAAATAGAAATACATGTCATGCACTTCAAATCTGTGATTTCGGCAGGTTTCTCTATCTGCTAGAGGTTGTGTAAGTTACTGTTTCTGTGGAGCATGTCCCTTAAAGGACAGTTGCTAATAAGGACATAGGCAGCACTTTCCCTGCAGTATTCTGAATAGAACACAACAATTCTGGCATTGGTAGTACTTTTGTGGTGGTTCTCATTCTACATGTGTGTGATGTCATGTCACATTGAATTGTCAAAGTTTTTGGAAATAATCAATTGATTTTCATTTATGTGGCTGAAAGACTTATTAAGCAAAAAAAAAAAAAAAAAAGGAAAATTAATAAGAAAATTAAAAGATTTCTCGATTTCTTCATCTCCTTCTGGTGGTCTGATAAATGGCATTTCCAGCCGTGCTTTTTTGGTTGCCATAAAAGCCTTGTTTGATTTATGATAAATGTTAATTGCCTTCATATAGCTTCCAGCCTGTCCAAGTAAGTGTTCTAAGACAATAAATGCCATGCTTATTCAAGCACACTGTGTACAGAATATTATCTATTAAAGACACTGAGGATTAAATGAAGCAGATAATATGTGATTAAATGTTTATTTCCCTCTTTTTGCTCACAAGACAAATATATATTACTACATAGCTAGATATCTTGCCTGAAGAAAGAATTTTCCTTTGCAACTGTGTGGCTCTAATGCACTGCTTTGTTTCTTTGCACTGTTTTTTTTCATTGCACTGCATGTACATTACTTTTTCACTGGTGGAGCAGGAAAGCACACACTTAGCTGGAAAAAAAATTTCTTGGGGCAAAGTATTATTGCAACCTGAGGTGAAGCAAACTGGGAAAGCAATAAATTCAAATTAAGAATGCTCTTTTAAAAGTCAACAGTGGTGCCTCTAAAACAGATATTATATTGTCAGTGTATTTTCTCACCCAGTATGGAAAAACGAGAAAGTTTACTGTATTTGACTTAAATACACCCAATATCCTCTTAGAATTGTGAAAACTCATACTATATTCCTTTCATGTTCATTTTTTTTAAGACACTTTGCCTTGAGGGACTTGGCATCAAGTAAATCCATCACAGGAAAATATCTGCAGTGACACCTCTATGGCTGGATTACATGATGAAAGATTATAGGTTGTGATCACTGCATCTTCTTCAAAGTGTTGTTACCAACCTTCCTGAACCTCAGGCAAACTCTGAAATACCATTTAACCTCACAATTTCCTACAAGGTTTACTTAGAATATTTTTATTATCTTTGTTCTAAGGGAGGCACAGGATTTCTGTCTGCATTTGCATGCTACCTGTATTACCTCCATTCCTCTCTTTCTCTCTCTCCCCTCATCTAATCTCGCCTCCATCTAATCTGTATCTAAACCTATACAATCTCCATCTCATCTATATGTATAATAATAGAATCTTTAAGTTTGGGAAAGGACTCTAAATCATTTAATCCAATCATTAACTTAACACTGCCAAGTTTACCACAAAACAATGCCCTTAAGTGCCATATCAAAATGTTTTTTAAATGCTGCAGGGATGGTGATCCCACCCCTTCCCTGGGCAGCTTGTTTTAAGGCTCACGATTCTGTCCTGACACTAATATCTTAGGAGTTATGGAGAATCCACAGCCTCTCTGGGCATCTGTTACTGTCCTCAGTCATCCTCACAGTGAATTTTTTCCTTTTGTTCACTTCCCATGTTCCAGCTTCTGCTCATTGTTCCTTGTTCTATTGTTTGACATCACCAAAAAGTCTGAATCTATCCTTTGGACATGCTCCCCTCACATACTTATAGATATTAATGACTTCCCCTCTTAGTCATATCTTCCAAAGAGATCCCCCAGCCTTTTCTCCTGAGCGAGATTCTCTAGTCCAATATTCATCCTTGCAGACCTGCAATGGACCCTCTCCAGTAGTACCTTGTCTATCTAGAGCTGGGGAGCCAATGCTGCATACAACACTCCAGGTGTGGCATCCTTAGGGTGGGCAAGAGAAGCAGGTTCACCTCCCTCAGCCGGCTGGCCCCAATACTGAGCCTTGGGAATTCAGCCACCACCTGGCTGTGTCCCTATTCACCACCACTCTTTGGGCCTGACCATCCAGCCAGATTTTAATTCAGCAAGGAGTGCACCATTCCAAGCCATGGGCTTCCTGCTTTTCTGGGAGAATCTGTGGAAGATGGTGTCAAAGGTTTTACAAAGTTCTAGGTATACAGGTGCATGTATCATTATAAATATTACAGCATGCATGCATGTATTGATGTATAACTGTAGCACCTCAATCTCAAACTCTGCCATTATCTCTATCTGGATCTCTCTCTTTATAATCTATATCAAATCTATGCCCTTTTTTTTTTATATTTTTATCTCCATCATCCTTATCTCTATCATGTCTGTCTCTACCTCCATCTCATCTATATATGCTGATATATATATGTTTATATACACACACATATGTACCTCTTGCATCAATTTTTATACCTATATATCTCTATATATTATCTATATATAATCTATATATATCTGTTTACAATTATCAATCTATATTTGCTCTATATTGTACCTTCTTTTGCATTTTTGAAATATGTTCACATGTTAAGTAATCCGGCATTGGTGAAATTTAGAGGTATTGGCAGAGAGAACAGGCAAGCCAGTTTGGCAAGTATCTGTATGAGAGATTATAGCACAACAAGTATTATTTATTTCTAGGTGAGAGATTAAGATTGGCCTTCTTTTTAATCTCTCTGGTATTTCTTCAGAACAGGCATGTTAGGTGGAAATCAGGGCATTTCCAGTGCTCAATATAATTTAGTTTGTGGCTCACCATGGCTGTTAACAAATAAGGAAGGCTGAAAACTGAGATATATACTAACTGAGGTCTACATTTAAAAAATATTTTAAGTAAATGGAAGTAAAATGCACATGTAGAACAAATACTAATAGTCTGGATTGCTATATATGTATGAACAGGTGTCCTGGCATTAGTGGGAGCAATTTAATTGAGAAGCAACTTGATTTTTGCTTGCAGAATAAATGCACCTTTTTGTTGCATTTATGTTGTAATATATTTTTTGTTATCCTCTTCACCCTGATGGCAAACTGTCAACAGGCACCAAACTCAATCCTTAAAGACTGTGGTATATTCCATGTATTTCATTAAACAATTCATTAGACGTTTTTTTCTTCTAGCTACTTAAAAACTTCTGGCTACATAGGCAATGACGTGGTGTCATGGTTTAGCCCTGGCACAAAGCTAGTGCCTCCATGAGAATACCCTCTCCCTGGTGTCTGCTGTGAGATGTGACCAGGAATAAGCAAAACAGGCTCCTGCTTAGAAATAAAGAAAACTTTATTAACTACACTACAAGAAAAGAAGAGGAAAAAGAAAAAAAAAAAACTATAAGGAAAAAAAAAATGAAAACCTTACAAAAAGCACTTTCCTCCTCCTCCCCACTAAAATTTCCCAATGCAATACGTTCCCCCAGATCACCAATTCTCAGTCCAGCTCCACCCTTTAGAATGCTCAAACTTCAGTTCATGAAGAGGAGAGGAGTCCTTCTTGCACCATAGGCTTCCCTGGAAACACCGTTGTAACCTCGTGTGCTCCCATGTCACTCAGCACTGCCCGGAAAGTCCTTTGCCATTGTGACATCTTTCTATGCCCAGTGTTCTCACCACTGTGCATGGACCAGAGCTGCTTCTAGGCTGTCTTTCAAGGATGCCTTGTCTCACTCTAAAAAAGGTACAGTCTCTCCTTCAGGACATCTGTCCCCCCCATTTTTCCCACCCCCTGGGGCCCAGGGGTACCCACAATGAACCCTCCTGGTTCTGAGGCACTGCCTCTCCCTAAATGCAGTCTCTGTGTCACAGGAAAAAAACTGGTTCAGTCTATGGCCACACAAGAAAAGTCCAGCCAGAAGGCCACTCCGTCATCTCTCCCCCCACTCAAGAGTCTTCTCCACTTCCCTCGTGGGCTATTCCATCTTATCTCATCTTGTATCTCTCTTCTCATTCAGCTCCGAGGAGGATCAGCATTTGCAAGATTTCAATCATGCAGGAAAAGGGTTAAAATTTTCAGTCTCTGCCTGTCTCAGAGCTCTGAACTCCCACGCTGTCCTCTCACTCCCCCACCTTCTCCTCCCGGGCCAGCACCGCTTTCACATTCAGACGCCGTCTCTCTCTCTCTCTCTCTCTCTCTCTCTCTCTCTCTCTCTCTCTCTCTCTCTCTCTCTCTCTTCCCTGGGGGGGGCTGCCCGATGTTTCTTTGTGCTCTTCCACCCTTCCATCCTTGGACTAGGCCTACCTCATGGCCGTGTGGCTTTTCCCCTGCCCCTGCCCAGCCGGCAGCTGGGACAGGGGGAGAGATCCAAAGCCTCTCCCGACAGAAGTCCCAAGAGGCTCCCGGGGCGCGCAGCTCTGGGTTTTAACCCCTGTGTTTTTCTCAGAGGCGGTCCTACAATATCTGAGCATCCATTGGCCTGATGGTAGTGACCACAGCATCCCAGAAATGCCATTTCCGGTCCAACCACCACACGTGGTTTGTTTCTTTTAATTCAGGGGGGAATTAACTGCCACATTCAAGCGCGTGTGGTTTGAAACTTGGCTTCTATCTAGGTTTACATTTTTTGCAACGTATCTGTGATATCTTTGGTCTTTATACCCAACTTTTTGCCATGTTCCCTTTACCTTTATAGACTGAAGTGTTTGCTTCTCCATGATCTTTTCTTTTGGTGTGTGTTCTTCTTTCTGTATGCAAATGTGCTAACCAATTTATACCAAATAAAAGTACCAGGGTTTTTTTCCAGAAAGTGTCTTGCTGTATACAAACTTTCCTCTTGTGAGAATTTAACACTGCAGTCTGTGCTCAGAGGTTCAAAATATCATAGAAGTTACAATGACAGATTTCAGTCTATATACCATGATCACTACAGAATGTGCTTGAGTACTTTGTCCCTAAATGTACCAGGAAAGTACCTTGAAAGCAAAGTCTACCTCGCACTTTCTTTTCCACGTAAGATAAAGTATCATTTGACTCAATCTTTCATAGGAAATTAATGCTGTGTGTTTTTTAGGCAGACACATAGCAGCTTTTGTTTTCTGCTTTAGCAGTGTTTCTACTAACATCATAAGATTTCCTTCTATGTAAAACCACACATTTTATTATAAGGCTTGTGAGTTTGTCCATTTCTCACTTTTTTTTTTTTTTTTTGAGTGAAAATGTATTTTGCAGAATTTATCATTTTCAGATAAAGAGGATATATCATATAGCTCACAAATGCAGGTTTTTCTGTGGTCCACTGACCTTGCAATAGATGTTAATGACAGAAGAAACCCCCATACTGCTTTGACTGATGTGTTTTGTCAATTTTCTCTTAAGATTTGCTGTGGTAAGATTTTCCAGTGTTGACATCCTGATGTTCAAAGCTTGGTGAAACAAGATTTCTGTATTAAGTCAATTCATTTCTCAGGTGTAGTCTATAGATTTAGAGAGCTACTGCTGTTTTTGAGCTTTGGGTCCCATGCCTTATTGTACAACAAATGTATTTCCCTATAAATCAACCTTTTTTCTAAGTATTTAAAAAAGATATGTTGTTTTTGCAAAAACTTGATAGTTATTGAGGCAAAAGTATTTTCATAGAATTTTTGGTGCATTTTTACAATGTGTGCATAATAACATATAACTGATTTCTTGGCTTTGAAATCTGGTCTTCTAAACAGATTATATAGAAAACTTATTTACCTATGCTCAGTTTTAATCATGCTGTGGTAGATACACTTGAAGACAAGCTCATATTTGGGATTTGAATGCCTCTTGATAGGTAAAATAAAAGAAAAAATAATGTTTTTAATTTTTAATATTATCTCAAAAGCTAAAGTGTAAAATGAATATGCATAAAATCCGTTTTTATTACCTTATTCATTAGGATTTTTTAAATTTTTTGAGACCTTAATAATCTGGGGCTGTTTTTGTTGGGGTTTTATATTTGTCTGGTATTTTGGTTTGAGTTTTTTTGGGGGGGGGCATTGGGTTTTTTGAGTGTTTTTTTTGGTGGCACATGAGTATTGTAAATGCAGGCAACCCTGACGAGGGGAGAGAATGATGCATCTGACTCCATGTTCCTAGAAGGCTAATTTATTATTTTACAATACTATATTATATTAAAGAATACTATACTAAAAACCACAGAAAAGATACTGAATGCTAAAAAGATAGCAATTGAAAACTCATGACTCTTTCCAGTCCTGACACAGCTTGGCACTGATTGGCCAATGAGTCAAAACAACTCACACCAGAGTCCAATCAGGCTCTGAACAGTCTCCAAACACATTCCACATGAGCACAACACAGGAGAAGCAAATAAGATAATAGTTGGTTTTCTTTTCTCTGAGGCCTCCCTCTGCCTTTCAGCTTCCCAGGAGAAAAAACCTGGGTGAAGGAATCATGTTCAGGGAATGTGAATGCCACACATGAGAATAGAAACATTATATGTTTTTAATTTCTCATGGAAAAATAAGAGTCAGAAATGCACTTTGCCCCCAGTTCTGCCTCTTGATTTGAGTTTGTCGCTCAACCCAGACAACAACAAATCTGTGTTCTAGACACTAGAACAAGGGCTCTTCTAGTCTCCTTAACAGCTAGAAAACATTTTCGTACTGAGTTTAATAGAAAAGATGTGAAGTCTTGGCAAAAAAGACCTAATATGATGAGGACAAAAAGTAACTCCTGTGAAAAGTTCCCAGTAGGCATAGTAGTACTGTTCCTTAGATAAAATTGTGCTGATTGCTTTGTGCACTTTGGTTTAAGAGAGTGGTTGTAAAGATTTTAAATGGTAATAGCCAAAGAGAACATTTAGAATGTAGAGATATCTTGAAGGAATTTGAAGCTGTGAATGGAAAACATTTTGTAACCAATGCTTGTCACAGGTTCTGTATGGAATTTCAGACAAATAAACTAGTTTCTGTCTGAGTCTTAATCCAGCAACTGCAATATTTGTCATATTATCCTTCTCTTATAGACGGTGTGATTGAATCTATATATATTTGTGAACTATATGTGTTTCAGCACTATATGAAGGATGTGAAAAACATGTAGTACAAAGTCCTACTAAGCAGAACAAAGAAATGGCAGAAATTTCTTACCTGCCATGAGCTCTGAAGTATACCATCTTTTTGGAAAAGAGTCTCTCAATCTCCAAAACCCAAATTTACCTACATGAATTTATTTTCCTTCATGTGTGTGTATGTAATTCCCAGACTGTGATATAAAGAAAGACCTATCTGTTCTCTTCCAGCAGTAGGTGACTGGTACTGAGGGATGAGCTAATCCAGTAATCTCTGTTGCCTAGTGAGTAGTTTAAAAGTGAAGCAGCTATGCTTGCTTATGCACAAACAATAATCTCAAATGCACCTAGTGGTCTCCAGGGCAGAACAGCTTTGGAAAATCAAGATTTTGGTGAATTGACTTTTCACAATAGCACTCTTAATTTAATTCTTACTCTATACTATAAAATCTTCAGGAAATTTTTTAAACTTTATTATTTGGTAATTTTCTTCCTCCCAATTGATTTGTACACTACCACAACTCTACAAAGGACAATGTTTCTCAATGTAATCAGGAAGGATTTGTGTATGTATTACTTTAGAACTGTCAACTTAAATCCATTTATACCCCTAGTTACTCCTCATGGAATGTACTTAATTTCCTATACCCCTAGTTACTCCTCCTGAAATGCACTTAATTTTCTATACACGCATATCTACATCCTATTTGTATCTGCCTGGAAGTCTTGGGATATGCACTAGGGACGTACATAAGAAAATAAAGTGGGAGATTACTTCAACAAACATGGGCTATGGTCCATACACCAGACAAGGTGTGAAATATAACTGGCCTGGTAATGTTCCCATTAAGATATCTGAAATAAGAGAATGGAGCCAGGCTCTTCATGGTGATGCCAAGCAATGAGTTGAGAGGAAACCGGCAGAAATGATATACAGGAAATTCCATGTAAAATATGAGGAAAAACTGTACTGTAAGGATGAGAGAGCACTGGAGCAGAGTGCCCAGAGAGGCTGTGGAGTCTCCCTCCTTGGACATACTGAAAACTTGCCTAGAAGGCGATCTTGCGCAAGCTGTTCCAGGTGAACCTGCTTTAGCAGGAAATTAGGCTGCATGATGCCCAATCCTTTTCTGTATTGAGTATACTTTGTGTCATCAGAAAAGTTAATTGACATGTGTTACTTATCAAAAGACTAATAAAATTAGGCAGGGCTGGTTTCAAAGCAGGTCTGGAGGAGCTCAGCTGTTGATGCTGCTTCACTCTTCTCACTCCATTAATTTTATGCTCTGTCCTATTCAGACCCCTACAAACTCTTTGGTTCCTTAATGTCTTCTAATGTTTTCTTTATCTATTTCAGTGAAGATATTGAAAATTTGCCTTAGGCATGACATCTTAGGCATATGCAGATGCTGTATATCTGAGACTTAAAGAAAATGGGTCTGTGAGAACACTCAGTACAGAGGAGAATAGATACACCTTGTCCATGGTTAGATCAAAGAGGTACTTAGCAACTGAGATTCTGAAAGAACAGCTCCAATCCCACTTGGAAAGTTGCCTGCTTGGGAATTTTTTTCTCAGTGGAGAGAGTGCTCTCTCACCAAGTCACCCAACAGAAATGGAAAAGAACAAAACTCAGCCCTTACTAGCTGAATAAGAGAGAATTTTCAGAGTTTTAAGAGAAGAATAAGTGGAAATGTAAAGGTGGTAATTGGGAGCTAATTGTTCCCAGAAGCACTTTCTGTACTTCCTAAGATGCATGCATGGCAAAAGACTGGAAACGAAAGATATGGTTACTTCAGTTTGACCCTTAAGTAAATGTGTAAATAAAAATATCCCAAAGGGAATATAAATCCCAGTGTAATGCTGTATTCCCAAAGGAATATCAGTTAACTTTGGATTCAAAAGTATAAGGTTGATCTCTGTGCATCAGGTTTTTTTTTTACCTTTCTATTGAAAAGAAAAAAGGAAAATAATTTCTCCAGTGTTTTGAAATATATTTTTTTATGTTGCACTCATGCATTTGGTATTGCATGAGTTGATAAATCAAAAGAATCCACATAGTGTATTAATAAAATCATGTCATATAAATAAACCCGGATTTATTATGACAGAGCAACCCAGTATTCATCTAACCATGTCTGTTCTGTTACATGAAGCCCTGCCAAAAATAGCTGTTTTCTAAATAATTTTCTTGCTAATCTATGCACATCACCTACAGATGACTGATGGTTTTATTTCTTCATGGTGTACTAGTTTTGGCTAGGGAAGAGTTAACTTCCTTCAGCGTTGAGTATGAGGCTGTATTTTGGATTTGTACTGAACACAGGGTTGATAATATAGAGTTATTTTAGTTATTGATGAGCAGGGTTTACTAAGAGGCAAGACTTTTCTGCTTTTTATATTGCCAAGCTGGTAAGGAAGTTGGGGATACTAATATATATGAGTAGTTATTGCCACCTGCCAGATTTTCTGTTTAATATTAAAAAGCAAGAAGTAATGCTGAACTGAGAAAACCATAGGTCCACTACAGAATTCTTTGATATAATCACAGCTGGGAAGACTAGAATGTGTGTGGTACCATTCTGAAAATTAAGTATAAAAACCAGGAAAAGGCAGCTATTTAAGGCTGTGTGATATATTCATACTGTGCAGTGAATCTCCAAGATCTGTTTTTTTTCCTATTCTCTGGATATTTTCACTGACCTTTTTCTCTAATAGAATTCAACAAAGTATTTTTTCTCTTGTCTGCTGAAGGAGATATATTTTTATTGTGCTGCTTTCTGATGCAAAATGCTTTATCAGGGGAAGGCATATTTTAAGCCCAAATTTAGCCTTAGAGATAAAGAAACAATGGGAGGGTAATGAGTGATGTTTCAAGGTGGTGGTAATCACAGAAGTCAAGGTGAGACATGACTTCATTTTTTACAGAGTAATATGGATGCTTCTTAAAGGAATATGGACTCACATGATATAAAAATAACCGATTATTCTTTGGAAAGTGGTTGAACCCCTCTGTCTTTCTGATATGGCAAATCTGTTCAGGTGTTTTGCATTTTGTTTATGGGCCAAGCATAATAAAAAATTGAATAATTAACTGTTTTTTTCTAGAATATTGAAGAGAAAGGATGACAAATGCAGAAAAAGAAATGAACAAAGCAGCAAAAGAAATTAATGGGAAAAAATTGTTCAAATAATTTGTATATTTAGCTAAATGTCAATTTAGTGAGTATTCAGCCCAATAATTTAGACCATCATCAGGGAGGGGAATACACATTTACAAGAGAACACATCTGACCCTCTGGATAATTTCACATTTTCTTTCACTGTATATACACATGCCAAAAATAAATCTACTTCTAATTATATATTTTATAATGAGCAGTGAGATTTTTTTTTACTTTACAGAAATGTAATTCTGTAATAACTCATGCATCTGTAATCTCAAAAATATTGATACTGGTGGTTTTGTTTGTTTTTCTGTTTGTTTTTAAAAATGCCTCCCTTAAACTTGGAAATTTAATCATTAGGAGGAACATATCTGCTCAAACTCTACTTTCAGAATTGAGGAACTCAGTTTTGGTTGACTTTAACTTTAATAAGGATAATATTTTCTACTTTGACTAGAGTGAAATTAGTTAAGTTAGAAAAGAATAATTCATAACCCTCAGTAAAAAAAGACTGAACAAAACAAAACCGATTAAACTGCAATAAGAATTTATAGACAGTATTAAATGTCAAAATTTTATTTATCTGAAATTCTAACAAAAAACTTAAGTATTTGTTTGTAAGAGAAATCTATCTGCTGCAACCCTGAGTAGAATGCAGGAGTTCAGTCTAGAACATTTCTATCAGTTTGTGGTGACTTCATGTAGCTCACTACTGTTCAGAATAAGTTTCTATATTGCCACGGATATGAATGCAAAAGCCACTTAATTACAGGCAAATAGCCTAATGCTCCTTCTTGTCTAACTTGTTCTCCTAAAAACTGTTGATGAGCTGTTCAAGGACTGAGACAATGTACACTTACATATGTAAGATCCTTAATATGTGATTGGATTTTTATACATGGGCTTCATAGAGAAAACTAACTTCCAGTACTGAAGTGATTCCATTTCCTTTTTATTTTATTCTTCTTTTTTCTTCCCTTAATGGAAAGATTCAGAAAAGCTGTGTTTCATCAAACAAAAGTTTTGATGACCTCCTCTGCTGAAGAAAGCAGCATGTTTTTCTCAAGGAAATGTTTCTCTATCCATATTTTGTACAAGTTTTAATTTGTGCAGAATAACTGACTGAAATTATGAGAAACTGATTAGATTTCTACCCTAGCTTTTTTGGTGGTATTGTATGTGTGGAATGGTAGGGACACAAAGGGAAAAATTTCAAAAATGTCAAGATTTGAACTAAGGTTCCACTCTGCACAATTTTAAAGAGATTTGAAATATAAAATTGTATGATGCCTTTCAGCCACCCTCAGGGAGATCAGTCTTCTGTTCTAGGATCAGGTCACCATTCTTAGCTGTATTTGCATTCCTGTAGGCTTTACTTACAGATATTTAAATACTTTTACTTAGTCCTTGTACAGTTGTATTCTTCAAATACAAGCACAATAATTTTTGCTGCTCAGACCTTAGGGTTCCGTCTGCCCTGATCCTGTCCTGTCCTTATTAATGATCTGAAAAGGTAACAAAATGTATTCCATTAGTTTCTCAGTTGACACCTGGTTTTCAGAGTGGAATTTGCTGGGAGAAGGGGCAGCTTTGGGACACTTAACACCAGCCTACAAGGTGTCTACAAGGAGGGAATTGAGAGGACAGGGATAAAGAGTAGTGTGAGACTGCTGCCTGGACAGGTAAGGTTCAGACTGCACATGTTGAGGTCAATATGTCACCTTGAGGATAACTAAGTGGTGGAACAGAAATCTCATCTGTGGAGACTTCTGTATGCCCTTGGACAAACACTGTGCTTTCCCATCTGAGTTCCCTGTTGGCCCTGCTTGAAGCAGGGGATCACAGCTGAGACCTTCCAATGCCCCTTCCAACCTGGATGATCCAGTGGTGCTGTGTACAAAACAGAGATGCTGAAAACGGTTTATGCCGTTCAACAGCAGTTTTGAGATGTCACTTATAGGCTGTATAATGAGTACGAAGTACTCTGTCAGTGAAGCAGAATTCTAATCACCATTTCTGTTTTGAGGCTTCCTTTGCTGTTTTTAGTATTCATGTAGGCACCTGTGCTGAACAGATGGGCTTCCTCATAAGTGATATGAGTGACCTTTTAGTTTCATCAACTTTCCCATACATTTTCTATTATATTTCTTCCTTTTTTCCCCTTGCTCTTCTCTCAGGTGCATAGGTTTCAATTGCGAATGAAAGTCATTAACAGACAAAGAGAGATGAATTTTGTCTTCCTAGTGCTTCCTAGAACATCTAGAGAATGTTCTAGCATTCTCTAGAACATATATTTTTAGTAAATATTCTTGCTGTCTCTGCCTTGTAATTATCACAAAAAGTTAAAATTTTACTTTATAAAGAATAATTTTTATACTCTTAAATAAAAAAGGTATTTTATTGGATTTTTGTTATTTACTGCAAAGGAAAAATAAAATTTCTGAAAAAAAATTTTTCAATGTATAAACAATCATTTAAAGGAAGACAGGAGATCCTCTCTTTCACCATTCTGTTTCTGGGAGTGCTCAGTTACAAAGATCTAAGAGAAGTGCAGACATAGAGCTGATCTGTCTTACTGTGTCAGTCATGTAAAACTTGGCATGCTGGTGCACTTTGAACTGAAGAGTGGTATACTGGGCAGGTGAAATGGATGTGTGTGAGAGAGGACAGCTTCTAGTAACACTACTAAATCTGAGAACGAGCTCTTCCTGTCTATAACAAAAGCTGCCTGCATCCAAGCCATGCATGAGTGACCTCAAAGACTTGTTCATAACAGACTTCCACATCCCTTTCCATAGCACTGCTCTCCAGCCTCTGATTCACCAGCCTGTCTCTATGTCCAGGGTTGCCCAGCCCCCTGAGCAGAATCTAGCACTCTCCATTGTTAAAATTTATATAGGTGGTGATTGCCCACCTCTCTAATTTGTCTAGTTTGAACTTGAACTTTAGGTTTATGAATTTGAACTTTACCTTTGTGAACTAGAAGTTTGTAAATTTTAGCTTTATTTTACCTTTAAGTCGCTTGTCCTATATGTAATGTCCTATTACTAAAAATGTAATCACATGAAAAGATATCTTATTTGGAAGGTAACTTCTTTATATGTTTTAAAAAGATCAAACCAAACCTTTTCTTGCTGGTAGGTAATGTATTTATAGGTTATTAGGTCTGTATTAATATGCATTAGTAGGTACATAGTCATATTATTGATCATCTGTCTGCCCCACAGGTAGTTTGAAGCACTCTGAAGTATTTGGCCCTATAGATTTTGTCCAACAGGAGTTGGAACAGGTAGTCTGTGTCCGTAGTGTTTTACAGGACAGCTTCCTATAAAAGAAATCTATTATTTTCTTTTTCTTCCTTGTCATTTTTTTCAAAGAAAAAGCAGTCCTTAGGAAAGGGTGTGAGGACTATACATTCTCTTAATTTACAGTGCCAAATGGCTTTTAAAAGAATCATAGCAAAATTTTTAAATTTTATTCCTTTCTAATAATTCTTTGCATTTGATTTTCTTTTCTGCTGCTGTTCTGTTATGAGATGGTATTTCCAGTGATCTATACATAATGACACCAGTATCATTTCACAGAGTGAAAATAATTCAGCAGCATATATTTGTGAATAACTTGATTTTTTTTTCCTCTTCTTTTTGTTTTATTTTGAACCTAAGGACATTAAGTCCATATGTCATTTTCTGGCCGAACCTTTGGCACAGTAGGAATCTTCGGCATGAGTTCACATCAATTGTCATTTTGCCTGTCTTGTAGATGTTATTTCACTTAGAAGTTTTGTCATGGTAAAATTGGTCTCCTTCTCAGGACTTTAAGAATAATTTGACATGGTACTGCAAGGGAGATAAAAACAAGTCTTCTTCATGGTTGTGATACATGGCCATATATTACTACAGAATAGTAATAATAACCAGAATGATACTAACCTACCTTTTTGTGGCAACATTGATTCCTTTTTCTTCTTGGTGTTTCTAAGGTCTCTTGCTGGGAAAGCTTTCTAAAAAATTCAGGCATATTTTTGTCAGACAGATTCCTATAGTCTCTTACCTTTCTAAGTCCTATGAGGTACACCAGCATAGTTATGTGACATGATTTCTTTCTATAAAAAACATGTTAACTGTTTCCCAATACATCATACTTATGCATCTCTGTTATGCATGTCTCTATCTGTTCTGCAATGACTTAAAATTGTCAAAGAAAGTTTCCTGATGGACTATCCAGGAGCCACTCTGCAAGTCAAACATGCATGACCTGAGCTGGAAGCCAAGTCCCTCTCAGCTGCCGCCCTGACTCTCACACAGTCAGACCAGCTTTCCTTACCACCTCTACCCCAGGTTTCCCATATCAGTCTCAGTGGTCTGGATCCTTCCAATAATTTAATCATGGCGCAACAAGGAAACAACAGCTCAAGCTGGTGCCTCCAAGAGGGACCCTGAGCAAAATAAAATCTGGCCTTTTATACCCTCACAATCTAAGCCTGGGATTTTCCAGCTGAGTCACTGTCTCCTGCCCTGTTTCAGTGTGTGCTCACCTGGCTGGGCCACAGGGCCCTGTGCCTTTTGTCATGCAAAATGCTGGTGCCAGCTCCTGGCCTCTTGCCTTAGGCTCCTGTGATCCAGACCTTTGGAATTTGCATCTCTCACTGCAGCTGCACGCTGAGCTACCTGCACTAAATGTTCTCCTCAAGAAAATGTTGGGATAATTTTCAGCATTAATACATGACTGAGTTTCCCCCACTTACATGTTAAATTTTCTGTAATGTCTTTATCTTCACTTAGATCAAAATTTCCAGCCATTACAAAATGGAAGTGTTAATTTTTGCTTAAGAAGGTCAATTTTGTAAAGTTTAAAAGTAAGGGAATAACTATTGTACCGCCAATATTAGTAAGGTAGGTTAACACTTCCTAAGTTGAGTATCTTCTTCTTTGTCTTAGGAAAAGAAAGAGGAAATACTTTGCTTAAGAGTACAATACTCCTTCAGCATGTACAGAAAAATGTTGTCTGTCTTTCTAAATAAGTTTAGTATATTAAAGCAATCAAAACATTCAGGTGTTTTCAGCTAGTTTTAAAGATCTGTCTTCAGTTAGGAAGCTAAAAATTAATGGTTTTTTGCATATATTGCCCTAATAAGACATTTAATAATAACCAGTAAACTCCATTTTTCCACTGAAGTTGACTGCCATATGATCAAATCTTTGGAAAGAGACAAAATTCTGCCATGAATAGGAAAATCAGAAAGTGCTTGTGACCTGGTTGTAACCCAAAAAAATTTTTCTTTGCACTTGGCTGTTTTCATGAATGTTAAATATTCATGACCAGATTTATTCATTACAGAAATGCTCACTCATATCATTAAGTCATATAATGAATTGCTTCCCCTGTTGAAAGTAGTCATTAAAACTTGTATCTCATCCAATCTCATATTAAATTTTCCCTCTTCTGTTTGCTGAGGTGCTCTTTTTAATTTTTTTCTTTTAATTTTTTTTTTTTTTAAGAAATAACTCTAGGACTGATATCTTACAGGATTAATTACAACCTGCACCATGTAGTTATAGGCACCTGTTAGGACTTCGAAATAAAGCAGCTACATAAGAGATTACAGATTGTGTGTGAAAATCTGCCTTATCAAATGAAAATGAGCAATAGTTTCCAAACATCCTTTATACGGACTCTCTTGTTACAATTTATTTCTAAATTTGGACCTTGGACTTTCTCCTGATCAGATCCCATTTGTGTCCCCAGCATACACTAATTCCTCTGCATTCTCAGAAAACAAAAAAACACCATTTATATTTTTTGGTTCAGTGACATGATATTGCATCAGGAAACAGAACAGAAATCAGAAGGAATAGAAGTCCAGACTCAGGTGAATTCTCCTTTTTTCCTCCATTCTCAGGACCAGGGCTCCAAGGCTCCAACCTCTACCATTTTGATGTTATGTGAAGATTTTTGTCAAAAGTATCAACCAAAGCCATCTCAGTGATTTCAGTATGGCTTGTGCTTTTCTGCTACTCACTTACAAATCTATTATATTATTTGTAGTAAAGATTTACTACAAGATTTATGTCATACACAGCACTGCAGTGCTTTTAGGTGAGGTTCATGGCTTTCCTGTTTTTTGTCCTATCACTAATTTTTACGATCTGAAAAACTGGCTAAGTTTTGTAGATATCATATTGTGGGCAAAACTGTTATGAAATACAGAGGTCAAAGGCTGAGACGTGCATGTGTAATTCTGACTGTGTACATGGAATCACTCTGCAAGAATTTGCCAAACTTGTGTATTGGTTTACATGGCAAAATCAACACTCAGGAAATTCAATAATAAGCCTGAAAATTAGGCTCTTTGAGTTCTCCTTTCTCTAATATCACATGGAATTCATAGAAAACTATGGGAATTTGCAGGATTTTTTTTTTTTTTTTTTTTTTTTTCTGAAAAATGTACTCCACAGAGTGCAAAACATAGACTTTAGACCTGAGTCATAATGTTCTTCTTTGGAATTGGAGAACAGTAGTAGCACTGAACTTGTATCACTGCAAGGACCTGAAAGGAGAAGTACTGAGCACAAACACAGTCCTCTCAGATTCCAGGTGGAGTGTCTGACACCAGGGGTGATGTGGTGTTAGGGTGATTTGTGAATAGCCTTCATGCCTTTTTGTGTGACTGATGATCTGACACAAACTGACTTGGATACCAAATTATGCTATGTATTGAAGGCTCTCAAGCTTACTTCTTCCACGCTACTAAACAGAATTAGGAACTTCAGAGACATAATAACGCATAAGAATTTGAAAAATGTTGTTTAGTTCTACATTTAAAGCGAACAGGATTTTTTATAAATATATTTATGAACAATTTATAAATTCAATTATAAGGAATTTACAAAGAAATAATAAAAAGGACTTTTTTTTTCCATTTAGATGCATCAGTTCACCAATTTGTAAAATCTACTGACAATTTCTACTGCAATGAAATTTTTCATTTACTTATGATGATGGAATCAGTGGATCTGTGAAATAATTATAGAGTAGAAAAATATTTAAACACTGCTTACCAGTGTTATCTTATTTACAGTGGCTTAGGCAGAAATTCTTACACCTTTATTGATGTAATTAAGGGGAAATTTTCTGATTGTGAACTCTTACCTTCTGATATCCACTTCCTTTAATTTTGCCTGTATGCAGAAAATAAAATTAAGATATTTCTACATGATAGTAGTTAAATCCATTGCATATTGTTAACTCTTATTGAATATTGTTTTTCAAATTTCATCTGGCAAGGCTCTGAATTCTTAATAGCCTAGGAGGAAACTGTGCTTTATGATTTATTCATTCTGAATATTTAAAGTTTATGTAAAATTATAATTAAAATTTTGCAAGGAATAAATTATTCTACTCATATGATTGTATTCATTAGACTGAGAATTAGTGCTGGAAATAGTTGCTATATTAACCAAAAATTCTCTCTGCCAGAATTTTCTATTACTGTATTATTAATATTATTTAATTTAATCTCTGTTTAATGTTAAATGAAACAAAACAACTGCCATGAACTATTCTTTGCTAATACGTGTCTTCAAGGGGGTGAGATTTTTCCTCATTTAACTCAGTAGGTATTTGAAACGTAATCCCTACTGTTCCAAAATAAGTAACAGAATTTATGGAAGTCAAGAATTACCTGGGTTATGCAAAAGCTTGGTGATCTCCTTATGGCACACCTAATGATAGCTTTTTGTTTACTCTTGCTACTCCCCTAAAGTAATAAATGGCACTGATTTTCCTAAATATCCACTATTAAAGATACAGTCTATGAGAGTGGAATTTGGGGTGTTTTTTTTTAGAATAATATAAGGATACACTGAATGCTTCATTGCATATACTAAGTATTGCTATGCTCATTTGGATGACAAAGACAATTTAATTATCAACAATTTCTTCACAAATTATTGAAGCAGCAGAGCATCCAGTCCAGGCTGAACAATTGCTGGTACTAAATGCTATCTGTCCAATAAAAGAAATCTATTGAGAAATTATTTGCATATAAAAGAAAAGTAGCTGCAATCCCGTCTTTTCGGTTCACATCAATTTTAAGCAAAGCTGGTTGGAGAGCGAGGACCCAAAATTATCCATTCAAATGGCTAACTTTGGATTTTGAAACAGGTAGCTTTTCTGGATATAAACTTAGCAACAATATACTGTATCATTGCTCCATAGTGAGCTAGTGTAAATTAAATTATTTTTGCCTGAAGAGTGAAGTAAATAAGGAGTTTGTGTGTACTGCTGGTTTAAATTTTTTACTGAAACTTTCAGCAGAATTAAAATATTGAAATCTCATGCTTTGCAGTTCTGCTGAGATGAAATGGTTTTATCCAAACTCAGGATCCCGTTATGGGCGTAATATTGCTTTTAATCCTGAAAAAAATGAAATCTTGCAAAACTAGAGTATTTTCAAAATAAGAATGTGAAAATGTGAAGCTTATATTGTAAAGCATTGAATCACTTGAAAATAAAAAAGTCTGTGTATTGTTAAAACCAACCAACTTTATTAATTATTAAGAATATACAGTGTACATAAACACAAATATGAGTATTAATGTAAACATAAAAATAAGTGTGATTTCTTTAGATTAAAAACCCCAAAACTTTGGTTTAAATACTTACTGGAACAACACTTTGTTATTTTATATATTTTGGGGGCAGTGAGGGGATGATGGTGGTGGTCCTTTTTTTTGGGGGGGGATGGTATTTTGATCCCCAATTTGTTTTCACTATCTGTACAGAAATTAAAGAGCATTAACAAAATTAAACAAATTAAAAGCATTAACAAAGGTAGAAAGTTGAAACATCAAAGACATCTGTGGTTACTGTCAGCAAAATTTCTATCAATGCATTTCCTTACATAAATTAATGACTGTCTAGGAGATAAAAACTTTTTTCATTATGACAAATGTTAACCTTCCTTCACCACTTAAAAAGGCATGTGTCATGATTCCTGTCAATTCCTATCAGACAACTATGAAGAAAAAATAACTTTAAAATACATTTATTACTTCAGAAGAAGCAAAAATATTAGGTTTTTCTATTCAACTTTGCCATTCAGTTATTTTTCTTCTTAGAGTTTCTATACAAAATTACTATTCTTCTCAAATAAACTAAAATATTAATATTGTAATTTTTTCAAGTATTAGTTCATTATACTAGAAGTAAAAAAACCCAAAAAGCAACAGAATAGATGGTAATGAGTGAGAAAGAGGTCAAAGATTTCTTCTCAGTTATTTTGATTCCTAATATATTTATTGAGAAGAATTTATTTTTTGAAGAATATTTGTGTTTCTCCCAGACAAAGAAAACTAAGAAATCTGCTTCTTAATAGATGACTATAAAATTTTAAAGTCTGAAGAGACAAGATAACTGCATACTTGCCACACTTCTAATAATTAAATAAAAAAAGTAGTTAATATACTGACACAGAGCTATCTGTATGTAGTCTTATGCAATAGTTTTAATTTTTTTTTTAAGGAAAGCATCTGTTCATGATGATGGAGCAAAGCCAAAAGCACAAGGAAAGACAAAGCAATGAAAAAAATAAAAGCAAGAGAAAACTGTGAATTAAAAGAAAGCACAAAATGAAAATTAAGGAAGTGGGAAAAAAAGAAACCACATAAAAGAAAACTTAAAAAAAAAGAAAATTAAATGGAAAAGAAAATGGTAAAAGAAGAGGAGCATGAACATAAGAATGAAAAATAGTTTAAAAAGAAAAATGAATAGAATAAGAAAAGAATAAACAGAAGAGGAGAAAGAAAAATGAAAAAGATAAATAAAAAAGAGAATAGTTGGTCTCTGATTTCTCTGTTTAAATTTTTTGTTTTAGTTCAAGTCCTTCTGACATTTTTCTGCCCAATTTTACAAAAAAAAAGAAAACTGAATTTATACAAAATAATTATCAAAAAGTAGGGGCTTGCATATTTTCATATTGCAGTGTGGTTTCCTTTTTGTGGAATAGAAGAAAATCTGCCAATGAGTGGAGCAAATGGCTGTTGCAACACAGGACAGGAAGTGTAAGAGCAGAGTCACTCCCATGAAATACACATATTATCACAAAGCTGAATTTCAAGAATAACAAAAAGTCAGTTGCTGTTTTAATTCTTGTGTACAGAGATATTCTCACTTTCATGTGAGTGTTGAATATGTTTTCTTTCTTCATAAGTGAAATAAATTATTTTGTCTGAGTTTTTAGAATTAGCACTATTTTGGGCAGGAGAAATAGATTTATTAAAAACATCATTAAGCTGATTAAAGTTCTAGGATTCACTGTCTTCCTAATTGAGTTATGTACTACTGATCTGCCTTGTCTTTAAATGTTTCATTGCCTGAACATTCCTCAAAGGAACATTTCTTCTTTCTCTCAATGTAAAATAATTTAGTAGGAGTAATAAGGTTTTAATGAGGGAAGAAGACAGTCTGATTTTTTTTACATTCCTTCTTGATCTCTAACATGCCAGACTTGTGTAGCTTACTGAATTAGTCTACTAAACCAGGTGAAGAAACTTAGGTTTGAAAGATTGGCAGGAGTTTCAAAGGCTGAATTCATGAGAGTTGAAATGGTGACATGCGCAAATATAACATTTAGATTCTCAAAGAACCCAGTAAATGCTACACAAATGTCAGTTCACAAAACAGAGTGTTCATCTGTATCATCCCTCTTTCTTCCTCAACATTCTGTAGCAGGCGCACACAGAACCGCATAACCTCATCCGTGCGGAACAGATTCACACGTGCTCATGTCCACATGTTGCCTGACTATTTTGTGTGTGGGGCTTCATCTGGTAAAAGTGCAAACTGCAGCTCTCTCCCAAGGTTTATTTTTGAAAATCAAGCATGGCTTGCCTGAGAAACTGTCACTTACCTTCTCAAGAGACATCCCAAATGGTCATCAGTGGGGTATTTATTGTACTGTTCCATGATGTGGATATTTGGACATTTTCTACAGATTTTGCCTGCTCCTTCCCTGCCATCAAAAGATGCATGAATTCCTCACTGGGGTGGTGGCACCAAAACTTAACCAAATGGTTCCCTTCTGCATGTGTTGTCAAAAAAAAAAATTCTAACTTGTCAATATTCTGCTTGAAATCTCTGTACATACAACAGACAAAGCTCAAACAAATGTGTACCCACTTCTGTAATATATTCTCCACTTAGAATCTGCTAGCTTTGATCTTTTTTTTTAACCTTTTCTCACAAAACAAGGTAAGCTGCCACAAAATGGGCCTATAGTCAGCTAAACAATCCACTGTTAATCATTCAGCTTTCGTGCGCTTATTACATGTCCACAGTCCATCTCACTTTCCAACTATTGTTAACAAAAAATTTACTAACAGGTCTTGCCAGCCAGCAGGGCTCCTGACAATTTCATACATTTTATTGAATCAAGTAATTTTTGAAACATCCTATTTATCTTAAACTTGGTTGGTTTGTCAGCAAAATTGTTGTTAGTACATCTTTGTTAGACCACAGCATGGGAAGCACAGTGTGTTGTGTGTTACAAACTCCTTGCAAGTGGTTTTTCTTACACAAAGCAGTTTATATCTAGATAATTACATTTCCTGCACTGTGGGTAGATTAATGATTTTTCAGTTACTTGCAGATTATTTCAAAAAAATAAAACGTTTCTGTAGTGCATCCTCTTTTTTTTTTTTTTTTTGTTTCACAAAACTCGTCCACTACTCTTAGCCATTTTGTAATGAACAAAATTTTAACTAATTGTCAAGTCACAAAAATATCTGAATTCCCACTCATGTAATTTCCAAATGGGTTATTTTTGAAATGTAACACTATCAATGTATGTCAGCTACTCTTATGACATTGATCGCATTCCTTTCTTGTCCTGAATTGGATGAGGCAGATCTCTACTTAAAGCCAAAAACAACTCCCACAACCAAAATACAAAAAACCCCATCTTTTATTTACAAATAAATCTACATCCTTCTATTTATTTTAGGATTATTTTTTAAGAGTAAAATCAAGTGATTTAGTGATTTTACTACTGTCTTGAGAACTTACATCTCAAAGAAGCTTGAAACAGTACTCTGTTCTTAATCTATATGGTACATAGAATTATCTTTGCAAACTTAGTATTCATATGTTCAGATTCTTTCTAATGTCCCTGTAATATTTTGCGCTAAAAACCAGAATATTACAGCATTGGAAGATACATAAGCATACATAAGCATAATTAAAGTATCATGTACGTCTCTGGATTTTCCCTATTTTTCAGTCAGAGGAAAACCATAAAGAAATCTCCATTTTAGGCCATAGATGTCATTTACATATCTCAAAATTGCTTTGCCATTAGGCCTAAAATCCCAGTATGCTAGATAAAGCAATTCTCATAAAAAATATTTGATGTCTGTATTTGGCATGCATATGTATGAAGAGTCTTATTGAAGTCTTATTGAGCATTTGTTTTATTCTTTTGAAATCAATTCCACAAAGCCCCTACACAAAAATGCTGTGGAGACCCTGGGAGACATCTCCTACGTTAGGAAGACACAAGAAGCTTCCCTCAAGCAGCTGTTAGGACCCCATTGGCTCCTTCCCCTGTTCCTGTGCACCTGGGGCACTCCCTCCCTGCTCCCTGATTGGCGCTCACCTTTGTCACAGACATCTTTTCATAAAAATCCTTAGGATTTCTCCCCTTTCTGAGAAGCTGTGGCCTCAGCAGCAAAATGTAAACAGTGGTTATCTCCTGCTGTGGGATGCAACAGGTGCATCCATGATTGGTTGGGTGTTTGGATTTACTGACCACTCACGGCAGAGCTGTTCTTGCTTTCTGGCTGGACACAGAACTTAGTTATTCATTCCTTTTCTATTCTTAGCTTAGCTAGCATTCTGAGAATTTTCCTTCTATTTCTTTTAGTATAGTTATAATGTAATATATATAATAAAATAATAAATCAAGCCTTCTGAACATGAGGTCAAGATTCTCGTCTCTCTCTTCACCCTGAAAAACCCTTGCAAGCCCTGTAACACACCTTGGTGCTGCCCCGAGACCAGGGTCACCCCCTGCCCCTCTGGGGAGAGAAAGAACCTGGAGACTCCCTGTGGGTGTGCCTTGGACCCTGAACATCTCACCATGTGAAGGAATTAAACATTTGTGGGTACCAGGCAAAGGCCCTTTTTGCTTCCTTGCCCTGGACTTGATTAGCAACTATTCTGGCTGCAAAAAAAATGCAACATTCAGGCCACTCTTTTTAAGTGATACATAGAATGACATTTTGCAATAAAACCATACAGTCTTTTTTGATACCATAATTATTGAAGTCACAGGGTGTGACGCTATAATTAATAGTTAATATAGGTTATATTTCCCTCATCTCAACAATAAATTGCATTTTTCTATATGTGTCTACTACAATGTTTTAAGGGAAACACTTTCACTTCACTCATTTTATTAGTGAAACAATACATTAACTTGAGTCATATTTGCTTTGTACTTTCAAAAAATCTGCCATTATTTACTTTTAATTTTCTCAGAGCATTCAATCCAAATATACAAACAGTGAAAAATTCTGCATGTAAGTGAATTACCTGTACTCTGAAAAACTAATGCAATAGTATCCTTCCTTTTTTCTCCAGAAAACTACCCTATAATTCAGTAAACATATAGAGCATCCAGGAGAGTTTATCAATTGCATTTTCCTAAAACCAAGCCAACCTAAACCAAAAAGAAACAAACTAAACAAGACCATCAAAAAACTCCACAACCCTGATTGTTTTTTAAACTATTTAATGTTCAAAATATTTAATTAAAACTTGATGGCAGCATAGGTTTCTCAAAAATTCCAAGGTTCGAACTTAATTTAGGTTACAGCTTACATCATTTGCAATACTGTTGTAAGAGGGTTTGTAACATTAAACCTCTTCTTTAGGACTCTTCTGAGTGTACTAGGTAGAGGTGTCTACTTCTGCTGTCCCAGTTCTACTTGTGCTTGTCAGAAGCACACATTAAGCCTTTGATTTGTGAGAGTTTGAACTACAAGTGCAAAAACCCCCTAATCGAGAAGGCTGACATTTAGGCTTTTTTCTTTATACATTTCCAAAATCAGAGGCCTTTGAAACATCTCACTGGACAGATCATGGTGGGCAGTCTGTCACCTACATTCAGATAGTACTGCACTAGTGAAGGATAGATAACTTTTTTGGTAATGCACTGAATTAATATTTAGGTATTCAGAGTGCAATTTATTTCCCTGCTTGTTTCTATTCTCTCATGGAAATAAGAGGAAGTTCACAGTTGTGTGGTACACAGTTGTATGGTATATATTGGTAGTGATTAGGTAGGAAATGTTTCACATGTGTTTCAGGCTTAACTGCGCATACTTGGAAAAAGTATTATTTTTGTTATTTTTCCCATGGGGACATTGATCTCTCTAATGGTTTTGACAGAAAATTAATCCTTGCTGATGCACATTATTTCTTGTCTAATTATTTAGAATTCTGTAGGATTGTATAACCAAGGAAAAAAAAAAGAGATTAAATTCAGAGAGAAGGCTTTCCTCTTTTTAAACTTCAGAAGCTGCAACACAAAATATCTTTTCAATGCACAAATGGTTTCTGACTATTTATGCGGCACGAGAGAAACAAAAGTTTTAATTTGATCAGAGGTACTGCTCATACAGAAAGAGACAGCAATTTTATAACCCAGCAAAAGCAGAGAACTATTTAATCAAATAACCCAGATTTTAAATTTTCACAGTAAGTGATAAAGAGCAAACTCAAACTCTGTTTTCCTTCATCTACAGATTTATCCTATCTTGATCTCTACAAAGAAAAGTGATAATATCTGTGTCATCCTGATATAAAAACAAACAAGCACCCATAGCCTGTGAGTTCTGAATGAAGCAAGACATCTGGATGTAACTATGTCAGAGGAGACAACCTACTGGGCCAGAAATTAATCTGAGAAAGAAATAACACTCCTGTAATAGCACCAGTAGTGCACAGCTGTGGCATGTGTTTTCTCAGAAATACTCAACAAAACTTTGTGGTTAGCAGCGATCACAGCCCACTTATTTCCTTTCAGCAAAGACTGCACTTTTGCAGCTTTCCACATTAGTGTACAAAGACAAATAAGACAAGTATCTTTATCTTACAGATCCTGCTCTCATTCCATTAGTATATTATTCTATTGTACAGCTATTAGACTAGAATGCAGCCCTTCAGGGCTTTAATATCTCATTGGACCAAAATAATGGAATAGCTATTTCCTGTGGCTAAATAAAAAAGAAAACTGATATTTTGTACCTTGAGCTTTGTGCCTTTTCATCTTGGTAGGGAACTTTTGTTTTTCTTTCCCTTTGCAGAATAAATATAAATGTGTTTCTAAAAAGCAAAAGAAGTGATTTCAATACCACTTGAAAATTAGGAAAAGTGAAAAGATCCTTATCTATTAAACCCTCTGTGTACTGTATCTGTATTTTTGGGTGATTTCTAATTTACTGAATGATCAGAAGATATTACATTTAAGCATTTGGGGGTGTTTTTGTCTTTGAGGCTTTTTGTTATTGTTATTATTGTTGTTATTGTATTGTTTTGTTTTGGTTTTTTTTTTTTTTGTTTTTTTTTTTTTTTTTGTTGTTGTTGTTGTTGTTGTTGGGTTTTTTTGTGTTCTTTTTGTTTAGGGTGTTTTTTGTGGCATTTCTTGTTTATTGTGGGGGTTGGTTTCCCAGAAGAAAACTTACTAGTTCTTTAACCTTTCTTTGTTCTACTTTACCTGCAACTTCGACTATGAGGATGTAACTTTCTTTCTGATAGGATGTAAGACTTTTAGAGAAAGTAATTGGTATTACCTCTGCATTATGTTTTTTAACCTATTCTAACAACAGTACTGTTTAAATAGCAAGTTCTTGGTAAAAGTAAATGATATCTGGCTTTGATTAAAACACCTTTTAGATCTTTATCATAACAAAAATTATTAAACTGGTGCATTTACCCAAGTAATATATTCAAGTGTTAAAAACTGATGAAACAAATTAATAGTGTCCTGGGTTGACTATATGATGCTTTTATCCCCAATTGTCTCATTCTGTTTATGTTGAATAATAAGTTTTGCACCTTTAAGAGTGTTCCAGAGAGTGAAGGGGGGAGAGAAGAAGCACACAGTTTGTTTTCAGACACTGCACTCACTCCTACACATTCCTGCTCCTGGACTGCGTTGTCTGTGGACAGACCGCGGGACAGAGAACTCTTCTTTTGCTTTTTAGTTAGTGTTAGTTAGCTGAGGCAAAGAAGTTCCCTGGATTGTTTTTTTTTCTTTTCTTTGGACCTCTTGAAACTGCTCTGGACTGAACACTCAGCACAGCACCGGCAGCTGCAGCTGTGGCCAACTGGGCCAGGCCTGGCCTGAGACAATTCCAGCACCTGAGGGACTGATGAGAGACTGAGTGAGCTGAGCTTCAACCCGGGGTTTTCTCAGTTTGTCATCTCTTTTAGAGTGGCAAGAGGTCTCATTGTTTCATATTGTTTTGGTTCTATTGTTTAATAAACAGGTTTTTTCCACCTTTCTCCAAGGAGATATTTTTTTCCTCCCAGACCAGTTGGGGGGAGGGGCCGATTGGATCTGCTTTTCCCACCGGAGCTCCTTTGGGGGATTCTTCCCCAAATTTGCAGTAAACCTGGACAAATACATGAATTGGCGCCCAATGCGTGGCTGGAAATGGGGGAAAAAAACTCTATTAATTGTGTGTTTGTTGTTGTTAAAGCAGTTAGCAGCCATGCTGCTTGAATCCCTGATGTCTCTGGAGTGAAAGCCTTCGTGTGGCTCTGGGCTCTAGACCTTTTTGAGGTTTCAATACCTTTCTGGTCACTAGGATTATTGTCCTTAACAAGTAATTTTTACGGTAGAGGGGTATGGATTGGAATACGTATTGGAATACGTGCCAACTGTTGTGCTGGCCTTGGTGATAATGATTTATAAAGCGTTTACAAAGATACTGGCATCAGTTTACGATATGTTTATGGTTTATGGTTTCTTCATCCTACCCTGCATCCCAATTCCAGTAGTACATTTTGGGAATTTATTAGTAATTACACTCAGTCTGTTAGAGGAGGAGCCGAGAATAAGACTTTCCAGCCTTCCCTTTCCTTCTTCTCCTTTGGATTGGTTATGTCACTTTTTGAGAATGTTCAGTTTCCCCTGAATGTTAAAGAGACCATCTTTCTGGTATTTAATCTGGTAAGCTTCCTCTATATGGTCTGCAGCTTCTCTAGAATGAGGGCTGAGGTATCCAGAGGAGCTGGTGAGACCCCTGACCCAGAAGCAGATGCAGGCATGAAAAATCCTGAGTGGTGTGGAGAATGGGAAAATATAGGCCAAACCCTGAAGGAATTTTCTGATCCTCTAGACTGGGATTTTCCATGGGACCAAATTCAGAACACAGCAGAAGTGGGGAAATACCTAAAAGAGAAGTGCCATGATAATTCCATGAAGAAAAGGCTAATTGCAATAAGCTGGGCCCTGGCCTATGCTTATCGCACTTTGTTAGATAGTGTAGGGCAGCAGACATAGGCAGGGGGGCAGGGAGATAAATCAGCTATCCCAGTCACTCAAGCTGTAGCCAACAGCTCAGGCTCGAAGCCAGCAACCAGACCAGACAGTGAACCTAAGCCAGCAGCTAAACCCATGGCTGTTGCTACCAGTACTAGAAGTGGGAAATGCATGGAAAAAACTAATCGACCAGTGGATGATGATGATGATGGTGATACAGGAGAAGGAATCTCAATGCCTCCTGACATAAAATCAGGAGTCAAAGCAGCAGGTGCAAGATCAGATGCAAATATTGAGTCCTTTTCCCTGAAGGACCTTCGTGGCTTACGGAAGGATTACACCCGACGACCTGATGAATCCATAATTAGTTGGCTGGTCTGTCTCTGGGATGCTGCAGGCGAGGCTACAATTCTGGATGTCACTGAAGTGTGGCATTTGGGATCCCACACACAGGATCCTGTCAAAGACCAAGAAATTATGAGGGGGGCCAATCCACTCAGCCTCTGGTCACGGGTCTTGGAGAGTGTTGCACAAAGATATCTGTGTGCAGATGATCTTTATATGCAACAAACTCAGTGGAAGACCATAGAGCAAGGGATCCAAAGCCTGAGAGAAACGGAAGTGGCTGAGATTATCTTCTCAGATGATGTGACAACTAAGAACCCAGACTTAGTATCATGCACGCCTGTGATGTGGCGAAAACTTGTGCGACTTGGGCCACATGAATATGCTTGTGCCTTAGCCATCATGAAGAGGGATGAGAGGGATGAGACTGTGCTTGACATGGCAAGGAAGCTCCAAGCATATGCACATGCTGTGCACAGCCCAACACATGCCAGAATTACAGCAGTAGAAACATGTCTGGAGAACTTAGAGGATAAGATAGAGGAGAATCACAAGAAGCTCAGAGAGGAGATTAAAGAAGACCTTCTCCAAATCTCGGCAGCACGGATCAGAGGTTCTGGTATCCAAGGCAGACATCTCCCAGATGGTGAGAGAAGGTATACCCCACAAAATGAGCTGTGGTTCTACCTGCGTGATTGTGGAGAAAACATGGGAAGGTGGGATGGAAAACCTACTGCTGTTCTGACACGACGGGCGCTTGAATTGAAGGAAGCCACCAGAAGGAAAGCAGCTCCAGTTGCCCATAGCTGAACGGCCAGGTATGATGATGATGACATATCCAACCACCTTGAAGGAACATCCAAGACATATGCCCAGGGAAAGAAGGATAACCAGGCTTAGAGGGGCCCTGCCTCTAGCCAGGTAGAGGCCAAGGAAAATTATGTTTTCTGGTCTGTGTGGATTCGTTGGCCTGGCGCATTGGAAACACAAGAGTACAAAGCTTTAGTTGATACTGGTGCGCAATGTGCATTAATTCTATCAAGACGTGGGGACAAAGTCTGTCTGCACTGCTGGTGTGACAGGGGGATCCCAGGATTTCACTTTGGTGGAAGCTGATGTGAGCCTGACTGGGTATGAATGGAAGAAACATCCTATTGTGACTGGCCAGAGGCCCCATGTATTTTGGGCATAGACTACCTTCAAAGGGGGGTATTTCAAAGATCCAAAGGGACTCAGATGGGCATTTGGAATAGCTGCTGTAGAGACAGAGGGTGTCAAGCAATTGAACAACTTGCCTGGACTGTAAGAAAGCCCATCTGCAGTAGGACTCCTGAAGGTAGAAGAGCAACGAGTGCCAATTGCCACCTCAACGGTGCACCACCGACAATACCGAACGAATCGAGATGCTGTGATCCCCATCCACAAAATGATCCGGAGCTGGAGAGCTAAAGGGTGGTCAGCAAGACCCACTCACACTTCAATAGTCCCATTTGCCCTGTACATAAATCTGAAGAAGAATGGAGATTGACAGTGGACTATCATGTATTGAATGAAGCGACTCCACCCCTGAGCGCTGCTGTGCTGGACATGCTGGAACTCCAGTATGAGCTGGAGTCCAAGGCAGTGAAGTGGTGCACCACTATAGACATTGCCAATGCATTTTTCTCCATTCCTCTGGCAGTAGAATGCAGGCCTCAGTTTGCCTTCACATGGAGGGGAGTGCAGTACACCTGGAACCGATTGCCCCAGGGGTGGAAGCACAGCCCCACCATGTGCCTTGGACTGATCCAGGCTGCACTGGAAAAGGGTGAGGCTCCAGAACATCCGCAATATATTGGTGACATCATTGTGTGGGGGAAGACAGCAGCAGAGGTGTTCGAGAAAGGGGAGAAAATCATCCAGATTCTCCTAAAAGCTGGCTTTGCCGTCAACAAGACCAAAGTCAAGGGACCGGCTTAAGAGATCCAATTTCTGGGAGTGAAGTGGCAAGACCGACGAAGTCAGATTCCCACCGATGTCATCAACAAGATCACAGCAATGTCTCCACCATCCAGCAAGAAAGAAACACAAGCTTTCCTAGGCGCCATATGTTTTTGGAGGATGCATATTCCCCAATACAGTCAGATCGTGAGCCCTCTCTACCTTGTCACCCGTAAGAAGACTATCCAGTGGGGCCCTGAGCAGCAACAAGCCTTTGCACAGATCAAGCAGGAGATTGCTCATGCAGTAGCCCTTGGCCCAGTCAGGACAGGACCAGAGGTGAAGAATGTGCTCTACTCTGCAGCCCGGAACCATGGCTTGTCCTGGAGTCTTGGCAGAAGGTGCCTGGGGAGACTCAAGGCCGACCACTTGGATTTTGGAGTCGAAGATACAGAGGGTCTGAAGCCAACTATACTCCAACAGAGAAGGAAATCTTGGCTGCCTAGGAAGGAGTCCAGGCTGCCTCAGCGGTAATAGGCACTGAAGCACAACTCCTTCTGGCACCCCAACAACCAGTGCTGGGGTGGATGTTCAAAGCGAAAGCTCCCTCTATGCACCATGCCACCAATGCTATATGGAGCAAATGGATTGCTGTTATCACACAATGTGCCAGTATTGGAAAACTGAATCACCCTGGGATTCTGGAAATAATTATAAACTGGCTGGAAGGTGAAAACTTTGGTCTCGTTGATGAAGTGGAACAAGAAGTGACATGGGCTGAAGAAGCTCCATCATACAACCAACTGCCAGCCGAAGATACACTATACGCTCTCTTTACTGATGGTTCGTGCCGCGTTGTGGGAATGAACCGGAAGAGGGAAGCAGCCGTATGGAGCCCCACACGACAGGTGGCAGAGGCCACTGAAGGAGAAGGTGGATCAAGCCAACTTGCTGAACTCAAAGCTGTTCAGCTGGCCCCAGACATTGCTGAGAGAGAGAAGTGGCCAAAGCTCTACCTCTGCCCTGATTCATGGATGGTAGCCAATGCTCTGTGGGGATGGCTGGAGAGGTGGAAAGAGGCTAACTGGCAACGTAGAGGTAAACCAATCTGGGGTGCTGATGAGTGGAAAGACATTGCTACCAGGGTAGGGAAACTGCCTGTGAAAGTCCGCCATGTGGATGCCCATGTACCCAAGAGTAGGGCCAATGAGGAGCACCAAAACAATGAGCGAGTAGACCAGGCTGCAAAGACAGAGGTGTCAAAGATAGACTTCGATTGGGAGCACAAGGGAGATTTATTCCTAGCTCGATGGGCCCATGATGCCTCAGGCCATCAGGGCAGGGATGCCACCTATAAATGGGCACAAGACCGAGGGTTGGATTTAACCATGGACAGTATTTCTCAGGTTATCCATGACTGTGAGACGTGTGCTGCCATCAAGCAGGCCAAGCGAGTGAAGCCCCTGTGGTACAGTGGGCGGGGGTCCAAGTACAAGTATGGGGAGGCCTGGCAGATTGACTACATCACACTGCCCCAGACAGGCCAAGGCAAAAGCTACGTGCTGACCATGGTGGAGGCCACCACTGGATGGTTGGAAATGTACCCTGTGTCTCATCCTGGGCCTGGAAAAGCAAGTTCTGTGGAGATATGGTACCCTTGAGAGGACTGAGTCAGACAACGGGACTCATTTCAAGAACAGCCTTATCAACACCTGGGCTAGGGAACATGGCATTGAGTGGGTGTACTATATTCCCTACCATGTATCAGCTGCAGGCAAAGTGGAGAGGTACAACAGACTGTTAAAATCTACATTGAAAGCATTAGGTGGGGGATCTTTCAAAAACTGGGAGCAGCATCTGGCAAAAGCCACCTAATTAGTTAACACCCGAGGCTCTACTAACCAAGTGGGCCCTGTCCAATCTGTGCCTTTGCAGAGAGTAGATGGAGACAAAGTCCCAGTGGTACATGTCAGAGATTTGTTAGGGAAGACAGTTTGGATTAATCCTGCCTCGAATACAGACAAACCATTTGTGGGGTTGTCTTTGCTCAGGGACCAGGTTGCACATGGTGGTTAATGCAAAAAGATGGAAGAACACGATGCATACCTCAGGGAGATCTGATTGTTGGATAAAACCTGAGTAAATATCACTGTTTGCTGAATGCTATTACCATTGTCTGTGTATAGCTGTACAATGGATGTATCATGTATGTACTTGTAGAGTTAGAATTTATATTAGTTTTAGTAGCAAGCAGAAGATATGGGGATAAGGAGTGGAATGTCCTGGGTTGACTATATGATGCTTTTATCGCCAGTTGTCTCATTCTGTTTATGTTGAATAATAAGTTTTGCACCTTTAAGAGTGTTCCAGAGAGTGAAGGGGGGAGAGAAGAAGCGCGCAGCTTGTTTTCAGACACTGCACTCACTCCTCCACATTCCTCCTCCTGAACTGTGTTGTCTGCAGACAGACAGCAGGGCAGAGAGCTCTTCTTTTGCTTTTTAGTTACTGTTAGCTAGCTGAGGCAAAGAAGTTCCCTGGGCTGTTTTTTTTCTTTTCTTTGGACGTCTTGAAACTGCTCTGGACTGAACACCCAGCCCAGCACCAGCAGCTACAGCTGTGGCCCACCAGGCCAGGCCTGGCCTGCGACAATTCCAGCACCTGAGGGACTGATGAGAGACTGAGTGAGCTGAGCTTCAACCCGGGGTTTTCTCAGTTTGTCATCTCTTTTAGAGTGGCAAGGGGTCTCATTGTTTCATATTGTTTTGGTGTTATTTTTAATAAACAGTTTTTTTTCCACCTTTCTCCAAAGAGGTATTTTTTCCTCCCGGACCAGTTGGGGGGAGGGGCCGATTGGATCTGCTTTTCCCACCGCAGCTCCTTTGGGGGATTCTTCCCCAAAGTTGCTCTAAACCTGGACAAATAGTAACAGATTATACAAGTGTTAGTTACTAAAATGGGTTACAGAAAAATGAAAATATATTAATTCTTCATCACAATCTCAAACTAAAAGCTGACAAGGGTGTGCCAGATTGATTTTATTTTTACTTACTAAGTTCAGTATGCACTTCCCATACATTATCAAAACACAAAGCTGATTGTCCATATCATCTAGAAGCTAAAAATGCAGCTCATACATTTCAAGGCTAGGATGCAGCAATGCATCCAAATAGAAGAACTAAATCCTTTTTTGGTGATGACAAGTTATGGAGAGTGATGACTGGGAATAGACATTAAGTCTTGTTTTCAAAACTTCAATTATTTTCTTTGAAAATGAAAATTTACTACCTACTATTGCAAAGCCTGAATGTTTTGCTGTGGTCCATATACACATGCACATGTGACTGTTTTCATACTTCCTAGGGAGGAATCCATTACACAACTCAATATGTATTTCACTCTGTGTGAAATTCAGACTTTTAATTAGGTATTGCTAATCAGGAAAGAAGGAAAAAAAAATATAAATAAAATATTTCTGTTCCTTTAATTCCTAATCTTCCTCCTATTACTGCCAGTATTATGCTAATCCCAAGGCATTTGTGAGTGCTGCAACTGTCACTGATTTCCCCAGCAATCACTTTGAAGTAGCACTGGTTTTGATCAACTACTTCAATCATAATCAGAGGATAAATCAATTGGCCGCAGCAGTGGGCAATTGTTCAGGAGTATTGCCCAGGTAGCTCTGTTGGAGAAGTAATATTGAAAGTGTACAGGGCTAGTCAATTTCTTTTTTGGATTTGTTATTGGTTTTTTAAAGTAGGATTCTTTGTGATGTAAGATTATCAGGCTGTGCTAATGATTGAGAGGGATGATGTATCAGGGTTTGAAAATTTTCCTCAGGTTTTCATAAACTGAAATGAGCTGCAATCTATATAAAACCTGACATGTGGACACGTTGTGTTAAATGTATTTAATGTGATTTTTTTCCTACAGAAGAAAAATGGAGAATAACTTACTGGTGTATTATTAGATGGCCTTTGATCCTTTGAAGAAAGGATAAAATACAAGTTATAAGATGTTTAAATGGAACATCAGGAATTTACTACAGCTGAGGATATAGACCTATAACCTCTAAAATGTTGTTATATGTTAGATGCATAATGTAGAAATTATAGTAGACTTTTGAGATTTCAGAAGACAGATAAATAAAGTTTATAAAAGAAAAAAATATTATCTCATCTGGCAAGTCATCAAGAGGTACCCATATTGTGTAAGAGTTCAGTAACTGAGGGCCAAATGGCAAACTTGTGGTCTAACCTCTGTCTGGAAGAGCCTGGATATGCTTTTATTGAGTCAAACTTGAAGCATGTCACTGTTTGAACCCTACTTCCACTTGGCTTCTAGCTGATATTTTTTGAAAGAGAAGGAAAGAAAAATCAGGGTGATCTTAGTTTTTCCTCTTCTATTTGTAATTCCTGAGTTCTAGTTCAAAAGCAGGTTGCCTAATTCTAGATGACAGTATAAATGTCACATCAGAGTCAGGGAAGAAAACCAGTGTCCTTTTAAGCAGGGTTAAAAAAGCCTCAAAGAATCCAACAAAACAAAGTTGTTTGTCTCTAATTACAAATGAGACAATTATTGTCTTCAGGACAACGCGTCTCTACCAATCCCACTTAGGCACATTTTAAATGTGTTCATGAAGGAAGGGAGATACAATATTCAGCCTTCCACAACATTTAGTACTTCCAAAAAATAACAAATTTCTGTCCATGCAGACCATTTAATTATGGATTTTTCTTCATTATGTTGGGTTTTTTTTCATCTTGTCACAGAGATGATTAAAATAGGATCTGATTTTACTGTTATATAGTCTAGCAGAACTGAATAAAATTTTCTTCACCTGCATCATTTTATAAAACTGAAGTTTATACCATGTGCTATTTAGTGTAAGTTTCCTAATTTATTTTGCAATTTTCCATTTTATTAAAATTGGAAGAGGAATCTAATCTTTCCCAAAAATTCCTAGAATTATCTGGTTCTCTGCTGATCCATACTTACAAACACTGGACTGAAAACATGATTATAAAAAGTTCATATAAACTATTAATTATGTCAGTGCTCTTTATAAGCCTGCAGCACTTTACATTCACCCTGACCCTTAACAAATAAAATCAGTAGGTATAATTTAGCAAAAAATCAGAATCTGATATTTCTTGTTGCTTTCATAATAGCTCATGATATCTGTCCCTATAAAATTCCAAATTTATTGAGTAGCAATTTCAAGAGCCGGTTATTCGTCTGTCCTCTAATCAAAGCAAATATGTATGTGTTATACAGTCAAAAGAAAACTCTGAAGAACTTCATGTTGTACTAGTAAAGAAAAAAAAAGAAAGGGAAAAATCCCAATCAGCTTTGGTGGTGTTCCTAACACCAAGACTATGGAAAATCTGTCTCAAGCTTGAAATTTTATTTATTTTTGTGCACCATTGACCATATGTCCTCTCAGGCAGATTTTTGTCCTGAAATCTGCAAACTTTGCCTTGCACGTTACTGGAGATGAATTTAATGTTTATTAAGATTTTTTCTTTGATATGTAATATCTTATGTATTATTTTTCACTCTAAAGCCTGACTGGTGCCTCCAGGCTTTTGCCATAGCCGGGGTAGTCCTGAAAGTGGTTTCATGACTGTGGAAAGTAGCACTGCCAGTAGGCAAGGGACCTGTAATATTTCCTCCTCTGTATCTAGCTGCATGTCTCACTGCAGCGGGTGCTGAAGGAGGAAGGCAGCTGCAGATTAAAACTTCAGCAACTCTGGGAGAGTTAAGGAGTCCTTACTTCAGGTTTGAACATCAAATAATGTTTAAAAAGAAAGGACATAGCTTCTGAATTTTCAAAGGGAAAAAAAAAAGAAAAAAGAAAGAAACTAACTTTTCCTTGTTATCTTTTCTCTCTCCTGTGTTCTTGAAATTCACTGCCCATAAGCTTGAAAAAAATCGTAAGAAACAGTGCTACTGTACTTATTAGGGTTGTCTGATACAGTCATCACTCAGCAATTATTTAGACTTGATAATCTTTCTTTTGATGGCTAGATTATCACTACATAATTCCACTGTCATTAGTGTGTTTTTTGAGTTTTCATACAGAACTTCAGTGAGAAGTCTACTACCTATTTTAGCTGCTGCTTTCTTTCCCCATCTTTATGCTATGTTTAGAGATTATGAGGCTTTTAATGTTTCTTGTTACTGATGTTATAACCAGTACAAGAAGGTATAATCCAAATTAAAATTAATTCCTTCCCCTCAGCAACCTCTCTGAAATTAAAAGATGCACGTGTTTTTGCATCTTCATCTTCTACCTTTTAGTTTGTATTTTAATACTTCATGTAAGGCTTCAAGATGCCCTATTTTAGCTAATGAGTTTTGCAGGCAACCTTCCACATTGCAGATTTACATAAATTGTACTTTGTTGATATTTGAGTAAAGGCTGAATGTTCTTATCTCATCTATGTTTATATCATTATTAAAAGACATAAACCCAGACAGAATAACCTACCTTATTGCTGTTTGTTTAAGTGTTCACTAATTACCATTAATTTGATTAGTACAGCAAATTAAAGCAGAAAACAGACAGAGTTTATTCATGGTTAAATTGCAGAAATCAGTGGGTTATGCAGTATTTGCATTTTAATTATGTAGTGAGCATTTAAGGCTATGTGCTGGAAATACAAATGGATTCTCTGGCTTCATTGAACTTTAACATTCATCTCATATTATTTATTTTGTGTATCTGTATGTCTGATATCCAAAGGTAGAAGAATGAAATTCCGTTACTAATACATGCCCATCACATACCAAAATTAAAAAACAATCCATTTCTATAGACCATCAAGACAATCCTACATCTGCACTACAGGTAATTCCATAATTTGGTTTTATTATAACAGAATTACAGAATATGCTGTGTTGGAAGGGACTCAGAATGATCATCAAGTCCAACTCTTAGCCAGCATGGGACTACCCCCACAGTCACACCATGTGCCTGAGAATATTGTCAAATTATTCTTTATCTGTTCCAGGCTTGGTGCTTCCCTGGGGAACCTGTAGAATAGCCCTGGATCCTTGGCTGTTGGGGGATACAGATTGTGCTGAGAGAACCTTAGATTTGCAACATCAGAGGACAATAAATTCTGCTGAACTTCAAACCAGAAAAGTTTTCCACATTAGGACCTGTGCAATGTAAATGCTTTGTAACACGTAGGCATCTGCTCTGCATTCAGAAATGCAGTACAAAGTTCTTCTTAGGCTGTTTTTATGCATACAATGTAGGTTAAGAATCTGCTGGGTTAGTTCACAGTAACCAGACAAGACTGTAGACAGAGAACCCCTTCAGTGCATATGGGCAGCCCTCTGGACCTTGATGCTTCCAACCAAAGACATTTCAAGCCAAACAGGAAGTAAGGGCTTGCAGTCTATCTTCAAAATAACTTTTTACTTTTTCCTTACTGGCTTTTGAGAGATTTAAGGAGGATGTTATACCCCTTACTCTCATCTGTAGAACAATACAGGATGAAGTATTCTCCAAAAAGAAGGGGGATATGCAGGTTTCACTGTCTCTGAAGGTAATCCAAACCATAGTCTTCCATTTTTAAAACATATTCACTTGGTAATGATATTTCAGACGAGGAGAGTACTCTTACCCATTAAATTCTGCTGAAGTCAAAGCTAGTACAAGCAAGCATTTCATCTGAGTTAATTTCATCAGGCACTTGTCCTAAAATCTTATTTATTGCACTGGTCAAGGAATAAATCTTGTTACTCCATGAAGATTGGAAAACAGAGGTTGAAGGAGTTAAGTCATTCTTTAGCTAAGCACTTGTAAGTCTCTTGTGATGGAAGGGAAGATCTATATCTAAACCACAGCTATCAATTGGCTACCAAGAAGATGCTGTATTGTTACTCACACAAGTTGGAGCTGAGACAACAGGGCCTAGAGAAATTTGAACCTCTCATTCACCCAAGTGAGAAAAGGTTTTCTGAAGACATACCACTTTTTCCTAGGCTCCTTTAGCTGCTTGTGAATCTGGGATTTCTGGAGCTGTGAGAAGATACCAGGAGATTCAGGGTTATGCAAAGCTGTGCTTCATCCAGTCTAAAATCTAACATCAAATCACAAAAACAGTAAAAAAAAAATTATGTCAAGGGATTTTGTTGTACAGCTCCCATGGGCATTAGTGGAAGTTCTATGACTAAATCGCTGTGATGAGCAAAAAATTCTTTCTTTGAAGGGAACAGATAAGGAGAAATAAGTAACTAATTCAATGACTGAATGCAAATTCTGAAAGCTAAAAGTACAGTGATTTCCTTCTCCACTCTATAAGACAATGACTTAAAACCTACAGATTCGGTCCAAGGGCTGTTTGCTGTTCTCATTGGTATGTAGCACAAGCACCATACAGAGTTCTGGCTTTAAAAGAGCTGAAAAGAATAAATGTCAACACTAAATAAATTCTATTGCCAACAAGCTGCCAGGAAATGTCACACTTCTGGTAATGTGCAAAACAGTTACTACACAATGATGAATCATCCCTTATATTACAGACATGTTGATAATAAACGTTTATCAGACTTTGGGCTATTTCCAGAATGTTGTAGAGACACTATAGTTTCTTGACAAGAAGGTCTGTCTTCTCAGTAAGCTGATTTCTTCACTTTAAGTATAAGCAAAATGTGTTTAGCTAGTGTTAGATGGTTTTACCAGAGATAAAGGGAAGAAGGAACTCTTTTTGATGTAGTATACAAACATATAGATATCTATCAAGAGATATTTGTTTTACAGTCTTCTGATAATCTTCTTTTGTTTCCCGCCAATTATTCTTTTGTCTTCCGTCAATTATTTTATATATTATATATTTTATATCTTATTATTTAAAGAAAAATGTAATATTTTCTGATAAATTTGAAAGATTTTTGTGGTATCAATGTCACAACAAATGTTACTCGAATTTCTGTAAGTCTTGATTAGGAAACTTCAAATTTAGCAAAGACTTGATTATGGTTTATTTAGGTACAGGCTGTAGTTTCTACTGTTATAGGAGATACATGCTTCAATCACAAATTTTAAAACATGCATACCGAATCCACCACACAACGACACAAAACATTATGCTGCTGATGGGAACTGAGAGAGCAACTTAGTGGCCTATGACAGAAGAAAATAAATTTTATCTATTTTTATATCCAGACTCATGCCCTAAATGTCACATCATTCTTTCATTTAGACCTTCCCATCAGATCCAATGCTTACTGCAATATTGCTGTGATCAATCAAGGACAGGGAGAATTCAAAAGCATCACCCTTTGAGGGCAAAGTGAGACTAGTACTCTGAATTTTCCTCAGTCTGAGAGGAATGACAAAGCCTCCTCCACTATTTTCTGTTTTGATTACAGCAGTGATTTCAAGATGTTTTTTCCTTTAAACATATCTCTCTTTTCCCCTGCATTTGCATTCTATAAAAAGAAAATGGATATAAGAAAAGGATTATGTTAGCACAAAAAAAAAAGTCCCAACAGGCTGTTGTCACAAAATAAAAAACTAATAAATGCACAGTCTTTTATTTAGGAAAGAAATCAGAGAGTTTTAATGTACTTCACTGGAACATTTAAATTGCTACATCATAATTAATTCCATTATTATCCAAGAACTTCCAACTGGAAATGAAGTTATGCATACCTTAGCATTCTTTTAAATGTGATTCTGAGACTTTCTCCCTCCTTTTGAAATAAGGGCCAATTTTAGGACCTCAGAAATAAAAATTTCAAATCACATAAAGCTTTTGAGGTTTTTTGCTTTTGTTTTGGGTGTTTTTTTTTTTTTGTTCAGTAGCTGCTAAATTTTTTTGCTTTAGGAATGCTTTGGGCTTTTATAGAGAAGTCCTTTTTAATGAGGTGTGTACTTGAAATAAGATCAAAGGAATTTTGAGAAATAAAATGAAAATGAGGTCTCATAAAGAATTAGTACTGAAAAACGAACAAAACACCTCTAGAGTGTGATATCCACTTACTAAAGAACTTTTGAATTACCTCTGCAATCAGAGCATCCTTTATTATGTGATTTATGAAAATTGCCTGCTCTAGAACCAAGACTGACATAGGGCAATGCAAAGGATTATGCAACTATATATTAAAAGCCTTTAGGCTCAAAATAACTACCTTCTGCCAAAGGGGTTTCCTGCAGCAGTAAGGTCAGTGTACTGCGTTCCCTTAAAATTTTTCTAGTCTAATACCCAGATAAAAGTATGATTTAGTAATGGCTCTGATAATGAGCCTAAATGCATTTTAGAAAGGTACAAAAATACAGGGTAGAATATGCCTGTGACAGCTGAAAAGTGTAAGCTAATGGAACCTAAACTGATTCAGTGTGGAAAGAACTCAATCTTCCTTTTCACTGGGATGAAAGAGAGAAGACAGAAAGTTGTATTTTAGAATGGAGATTATATATGTTTTTAAAGGTTTCATTTTCCATATAAAGTGTTGGTCTATGCTGAATAGGGTTTGCATGGCAAGAATTTGGTGGGGGGGCAGGGAGTGGTTACAGAGATGGCTTCTGTGAGGAGAGGCTAGAAGCTCTTGCTATGTCCAGTGAAGCAGTGCCACATAACTCCCAGACAGATCCACCACAGTCCCCGGTGGAACTCTTCAGGCACAGTGGTAGCACCTGTAGGATAGCATCTAAGAGTGTTGGAGAAGTTAATGGAGGACTGTCTCCCTGGGGAGAGACCCCACACTAAGGCATGGGAAGGATGTGAGTAGTGCTCCCTCTGGAGAGGATGGAGCAGCAGAGGCCATGTGGGATGAACTGACTGTAACTCCCATTCCCCAGCAGCGCTGAGAGGAAAAAGGTAGAAAAATTCTTTGTGGAGTTGTGTCCAGGAAGAAGGAAGGAGCAAGGGAAAGGAGTATTTATGTAAATTCTCTTTCTCATCACCCTACTGATTTGATTGTTAATACACTAATTTCCCTGAGCTGTGTTTAGTCCATGATAGTAACTGGTGAGTGATCCTTTCCTGTCCTTACCTTGGCCCACAAATTTGTTATATTATTTCTTCATGATCCAGCTAAGGAAGGGAGTAATAGAACAGGTTTGGTGGACGTCCGTTCAGCCCAAGTCAAACCATCACGCATATTTCCTTTGTAGTTTTTAAACAATTTTTTTTTATTGCCACGGCCAGACTGAATACATAGAGTAAAGAATAAGTCATTATTTTTACTGTGTTTGTACTGGAAAGAGAATAGACCAAAGGTAATCTGTTAATCTAGTATTTTTCACTCTTCCCATCTTTCCCTGTATCTTAGGGAGAAAATACCAAGTAGGAAATCACCAATCTTGCCCTTTTAGTTCGCACAGCATTGCTGCAATTGCTTCCTAACCCCAAGGTTCGTCCCCATTTACCTGCTGTGTGCTGCAAAGGGCTTACAAGCTGGAAAGCACAAGATGAATGACAAAGAGAAATGACTGATCTCTGTTTTCACAAATGAGGAAAGAAGGTCTAGAGAAATTAGGGGAAGGCCTTACAAGTTGCTTAAATAATAATTTGTGAGAAGTAAATTGACTTGTGCAGAAATTGAACACTCCTGCTACATTTTTTCCTGCACCCAATGAATTCTTGATTCTATTACCAGTTGTCTTGCTAGGACTTTACAGTGTCAGCGTAGAGAACTATCAAAAAAGTAAAGACTTCTGATGCATACCACAAAAGTCACATGCAAAATTACATGAAGTGTAGGATGATTACTAATCATGTTCAATTCAATCCCTAGTTGCATAACGAATGCAGGGTAGAAGTCTTCACAAGGACATTTATAGACATCCTGAAGAATTAGCGTAGAATATAAGAACTAGATTTACAAGTAACTTCTAAAGTGGGATTTCAGTCATCATCAAGACTGTGTAAGACAAATTATCTTGCACTGAAAGTCAGCATTCTGGTTTCCACCTTTATTCAGAATGTTAAGCACCATTTGAAACTTCTGGTTTCTTTGTTTCTTCTTTTCTTCGTTTGCTTCTTCATATCTCTCTATTTATTCCACATAACCTAGCTGTAATCACTGTGTATCATTAAGCATCGCTCTCTAAATATTTCTTTTTTGCTTTATTTTAGTAACTACTCTTGGATGCTGCATCATAAAGCAATTCATGAGTGAATTGTCATGATGATTTGAGGTGGCTGGAAAATGTCAAGATACAATGTGTTGTGCATGTAAACCTACAAATATGAAAACAAATGCAAAAGTATTTTTTTTACCACAATGGGATAGAAAAGAAACTACATCAAAATCTAGATGAAACTGGAAATGCTAACTACTGTGTAACCAAAAAAGATGTTACATTACCTTTCAGTCACAAAACATTGAACACACAAAAATATATGTCAAGAAGAAAAAAATAATGTGTTGTGTATATATATATATATATGTATATAAACTTTTTACACATGACGCTGCCAGATTTTACAGACTGTTGCCTTTGCCATTTCACCTTCTGGATATATTTTTTCTTTTTTTTGTAGAACACTGCAGACATGGACAAAATCTTAGTAAAAAAACCTCAGAAACTTTAAGTGCCACCTGTGGTGTTTTAATTTGTTCTTGCGTGTACAGCATCACCAACATAAACTCAATGGATATTTTTGCTCTGCACAATGTGTCATAAAGTGAGATACAAGAAAGAACCGGGAAATTGGAAACTAAATAAAAACTCAGCCTTAAAATTGGGGATAAACAGAGCTGATAGAGATGCATTTGGGCCTTTGATAATGTGTTAAGTGATTTTGAAGACTAAAAAGTTAGTTATTCCTAGGGAAGAAATATTTTGAATTGTTTAACTCTTTCTGAATATATCTTTACATATTCTTTATTTATCTTTATATATTTTACATTTATATAGGTAAACCTGAAGAATAAAGTAAGCTGGTTACACAAGAAAGTGATTTTCAGAACAATCTTTCAGGAAAAAAAATGCCAACAACAAATGAACATCATTTGAAGCACAATCTATATTTCTGGGAAACATAAACAGGATTCTGGTTTTGAATTTAAATTTGTATTATTATATTAGAAAATATTCTTGTATTTGTGATTTACTATGCATTTCTATTACATTTAGAACAATGCAATATTTTGCCTCAATTATATGAGTCAAAGAATGAGCCCAGGTCCCCCAGATAGTAATTTCATGTTACTGTGTTTGTACTGGAAAGAGAATAGACCAAAGGTAATCTGTTAATCTAGTATTTTTCACTCCTCCCATCTTTCCCTATATCTTAGGGAGAAAATACCAGGTAGGAAATCACCAATCTTGCCCTTTTAGTACACACAGCATTGCTGCAATTGCTTCCTAACCCCAAGGTTCATCCCCATTTACCTGCTGAGTGCCATAAATGGGGCCAGAACTTATATTGATTGCAGGTTACATAGCTATTTCCCAGGAATGGGAGTGGCTTGGGAGACTAGATAGTCTTATTTTCTCATGCCTGTGATTTAAAAAATAAATAAAATTCTGAAAGGCTCTCCATGATGGTGTTGGAGAGTTGTTTTTGGTAATAGGAAATAAGTTTGAAAGAGTCAAAGTTTCTACTGTCTGCATCGAAGACACCCACGAAAAAAAACATTCTTTAGCATGCCCAAATCTTAGAAAACTACTTATTGGATTTCAGTAAAAATATAAAATGAGTCAGAATCGAGCGTTCTCTGGTGAAGTTATTTTAAAAAATTCACACATCACACACAGAAATGTAATATTTAATACAGTATTTACTTGTTTGATTAGATATTTGATATTACACAGAATTTCTGACCTACTCCTGTTTTGCAAAGAGTAAAACACATTGAAAAATTAAGTTGTGCTTGGCAAAAAAACCCAGTTATTGTAATACACAGCTTAATCACAATACCTGTGAGATTCCCACTACTGGTGTCTGTAGCATGCTCACTGTAATGACACTGGCTAGCTCCAGCTTCCAGGAAACCATATGTAGGTGGAATACAGGTCAGACCCATTGTTCTTTATCAAATCCTGCTGTTTTTTCAATTCTTATATTCTTTGATGGGCTGGAACACAAATTCAGTTCCCACATGCTGGTCTGGTTAACCGAGGGAGACACATTTGAATGAACTTGTTGAGAAACACTTAGAACACCAATTGATCCTCTCAGCTGTTGACAGCTATTTACCTAAAACATGGGTCACTCTCCAGTCCCCTTCGTGTTGGAGTAAATTCAGCTTCTTTGCAGTAGCTGTGGTGAGTCACAACCTGAATTATTGAATTAGCACATTCATGGGCACAACAATGCTTTTCATCTGCTTTAATCCTTCTTGCATTTGAGGGGTTTATTGATCAGTTCAAATATGAAGACCATGCACTCATATATATATATATATATATATATATATATATATATATGTATAATGGAGGAGGATCAGCAACATTCAAAACAGTAAGAAGAGATTCAGATTGAAGCATGGCAGCAGGTCAAGGGAAGTGATGCCCTCTGCTCTGTTCTCATGAGGACCCGCCTGGAAAACCACATCCAGCTCTGAGGTACCCAGCAAAACAAGGACATTGACCTGTCAAAATGAGTCCAGAAGAGGGCCACCAAGCTGATTGGAGGGACAGATGATAACCTCTACTATGAGGAAAGCATAGTAGTGAAAGTGAATTGCATTTGTTCTGCCTGGAAAAGGGTAGGCTTGCAGCTTTTTTAGTGTGAGGGTGGTGAAAAACTGTAACAAGTTGCACAGAAGTTGTAAATGTCCCGTGCTTGGAAGTGTTTGAGGACAGGCTGGAGCTCTGAACACCTGATCTAGTGAAAGATGTCCCTGTCCTTGGCAGAGGAGTTGGAACTAGATGATCTCTGGGATCCATTCCAATCCAAACAATACCATTATATAAAATGGATAGTATGGAGTAACACATAAACAGTGAAGCAAATGTTTCAGATGAGACGCAATAACATGTGTTTTAAGGCCTGTGTCACAAGACATTGTTTACTACATTCTTATGTCCCATTTCTAATAAACAATGATGACAAGCTAAATACTTCTTTCATAATGCCTTAACTTCTGTGCTTCTAATACAAAAATGTTTGGAAGAGGAATCTGGTTCTTACACAAAGCATAAAATGGTGGGTGTGAGGAAAGTGTTCCCTTTTATGTTTCTGAAGAACTGTTTTTGCTAAATGTCATGTTGACCTATCTGGGAAACTTTTTTCATCTACAATATAATTCTTTAAAATGTAACCATGGAGCAAGCTAAAAAAAAAAAAATCAAGCAAAAGAATGTAAGAAACCATTGCTAATGCTGAATTACTATCTAATTATATGTTTCGAAACAGTAGTTTTCAGTGTGAACAATGCAACTAGAGATCTTGAAGTTTTTTTATGCTTGTAAGTAGTACAAAGAAGGTTAAGGTCAAAACTTTTTAGTGAGGCCTATTGCAATAAGACAAGATGTATGGGTTTTAAACTAAAAGAGCATTGATTCAGACCAGATATTAAGAAGAAAACTTTTATGATGACAGCGGTGGTGAAACCCCAGCACAGGTTGCCCAAAGGTGTGGCAGATGCCCCACCACAGGAAACATTCTAGATCAGGTGAGTGGGCCTCTGTGCAACCTGATTTAGTAGAAGATATCTCTACTCATTGCTGGGGAGTTGGACTGGATGACTTTTAAAGATCTCTTCCAAATCAAGTTGTTTATTTTTCTCTAGCAAGGTTCTTGGGTCATGCTACTAATCTCTTAAAGCTCTTATTGTCTGTGTATTGCTATTGCCTTCTGTCTACCACCTGTGTGCTGTTACAAGGCGTTTTCTTCTTTATATGCCTGTTTTTTTATTGATAGCATATTTTCTTAATCAAAAATACTCAATTATTTATATTTCAAATTATTATACTTTATGGAAACATATTTTAATTATTACTCAGTTCCCCCTTCTGGTTCTGTTGAATAAAAAGGCTTGTAACATTCACCAAGGATAATAATAAAAGCAATTGCAACATAGCTGATTATATTTTTTCAGCCTGCATCTTGGAGCTTTTATTTTAATTTGGTTTTCATTCCAAACTCCATTTGTTAATAACTTTCAACGTAGGAAGAAAATAGCTTTAATATCTATCCTTAGCTGCAGGAATGAGTGGTAATCAGCTATAAATTAGTTCTAGTCATTCACAAGCAGTTAGAGTAGGCTCATGATGTGGAAAATAATAATTAAAAAGCTACTCTTCTTGCAGAATTTAATTTCACTAGCAGAAATTTTGTACAGTCTTTTGTAGGCTGTCTCATCTTTTTATAGCAAATCATCCATGCTAGCATGGATGATTTGCTATAAAAAGATGAGACAGCCTACTGTACAAAATGTTTGGATTTTTTTCTCCTTTTAATATTGTAATATCTGACTATCTCAGGTGCCATACCAGAGGTATCTTAATACACACAATTTTTAAGAAAAACTTGTCATTAAAAAGCTTCCTGTTTTCTAAATAATAATTCCATAAATTCATTATGGAATTTCAGACTTTCATGGAAATTCAGGGATACAATTATAAATGGCTACTAAATGCTTTGTTTTGACTGACTGCATTTCATACTTCAAAGTGTAGTGTATGAAGTCTTGTAAAGTACCTGCAAAATATGAAATCTAAGTGTAAGAACTCTGTCCACAGAAAGAAAAACAATATCAGTTTTCCATGATTTTACTAACATATTTTCACAAGCCTTTACATTTCTATTTTTAAGGAAATCAAAGAAAAATGCTTTTAGCCTTATTAAATATATTTTTCATCTGAACTAATAAATGAAGTATTAATTTTAGAGCTTTTTCTACAAATTTAGCACTCTGATTTTTAAGTTAGAGCTTTAGCTACTCAGGTATCAGAAGATGCCCAGAATTTTAAATTAAAAATATTCAGTATCCCTTTTCAGATAGAAGAGTATGTTTAAAATTGAGTATAGAGGAAAATTAGGATATTTTGTTCAAATATAAATCAGAGAACCATGCATTGTAGTACTGATTTTTATATGTATCAAAGTATAATTTTCCACTATTGACAATGTCATATGAAGGTATCCAGCTATAAATACAAATTATATTCATGCACAAAAGGTATCATATGATCACATTCAGATTTGGCCTCTGTAGCGCAAGAAAGACACTGACACATACCAGCTCACCAGAGGAGAATTAAGATTGCTCAGGGCTGGAGCACTGAATGTAAAAGTGGAAGCTGAGAAAGAATGGCTCCTTCAGTCTGGAGAAAAAAGGAGAAAGAGAAGTATAGCTATCTGATGGGAAAATATAGAGAGAGCACAGATCAGACTTGGAGAAATACCACAGAAGAGCCAAATGCAATGGGGACAGGTTGCTAGAATGAATTCAAGTATTACCTTTTCTCTATGAGGGCGACATAACACCAGAACGGCTCCCAGGAGATGGAGCCTCTTAGAGATATTGGATGAAAGCTGTGCAACACAATCTCACTGGACTTTCACAGTACATGAGGTTGTACAAGACACCTGCAAGAGGTTCATTCCAACCTTTGGTACTGTGATTCCGTGTATCTACTTAATGAAGGTTACTCAAGGATTTTACAAGAATTTTTAGACTATTATGGTGAATTATTTTAGTTTGGAAGTTTTCTTCTTAATATGAACTGGATTATAAAATATATCTTCAAATATATCAGTGTGTCTTTGTCTATCTGTCTGTCTATCTATCTATCTATCTATTTATCAATCTATCTATCCATCTATTCACAAGACAATAAATACATATCATGTTGCAGGCTCTTAGGCACATGGTGTGACTCTTGGGGATGGTGCTATGCAGGCCCAGGAGCTGGAGATGATGATCCTTGAGGGTCCCTACCAAATCAGCCAATTCTATGATTCTGCTATACTGACTGTTAAATAACATTGCCTTTTTGTCATCAAAGTAATTGAGAATACTTCATGATAGTCCAAGTCTTTTAAAATTGTGACTGCTATCTATTTTTTCTGCTTGCCAAGCAGAAGGAAAGTGTAAGAGGGGCTTTTCCACAAAGCCATGTAGTAGTTTGAAGAAGGGAGTGTGGCATTTAAGTGAAGAGTAGGCTTAGATTAAATATTAGCAAGAAATTCTTTACAGCAAGAGTGCTGAAGCACTGGAACTGGTTGCCCAGAGAGATTGTTAACTCCCTGTCTCAAGGTGCTCAAAGCCATTCTGGATGGGGTTCTGAGTCACCTGGTCTAGTGGAGCATACCCTGCCCAGGGAGAGGGGGTAGACACAGAAAATCTTTAGGGTCCATTCCAATTCTAACCTTTCTAGGATTCTGACTGAAATAGCATCCCAGTTTGATCCATGAGTTTGTGCAGTCTTAGCCTTGATTTGCAGTGTGTAAGCTTTCTGAGTAACAGATAATTAAGCCATGATAATCTAGGCATACTAATTCAGAAATAGTATTTTGAATTTAATGGGAATAATTACATCTCATTTTTAACATATGCAAATGAAAATGGTTGTGGTATAGCACAGAACACTGTTCCTCCTTGGGATTAAACTCTCCATGGACAAATTCTTTTAATATGCAAGTTACCATTCCAGTATGTGTCAATCATAAAAATTAAAAATCAATGTTTCAAATAGCATGACACTAAGTAACATACAAATGGCTCAACAATTCCTCACTGACTGCAGAGTCATATTTGAGTGATATTGATATCAGCAGTATTTGGAAAGTTTAATCTGTCAATATAAAATCTTTCAGTCAGTGTAATGGTATATATGTTTAAAAAAAGAAAGAAAATATTATTTTTCTTCCTAATATGTTGGGTGCTACGTTGACTAATAATATCCACATGTGGATTTCTCAAAAAATGACTAGAAAAATGTCTTACTGCATTAGAATTTTACTAGAGATCTGTAGTGAACTTGAAAAGTTAATTATCATTGCACTACCATCTATTTATTTTGGAACTATAATCTCAGATTTCAACAGGAAATCACTGCAAAATTCTGTTTTATTAAAGCCTACATAAACAAGACTCGAAATTTCACCTTGCAGGGAAAAATAAAATCAAATTCTATCTGCATTTCCTTCATTACCTATGTACCAAGTGACTTAATTTCCAGAATTATTCTTTAAACTAGTAATTTCCCTCTGTTCTGATTTTAATTTGAAATATACATGGCCAAAGGAGAAGGACCAAGGCACTACCAAGGCACTCTGACACACATGACGCTAGTCTTCATGTACTGTTCAAGTCCCATGCAATTTAGAGAAAGGATTTCTTCTTAATCCAAATTTCTCAACCTAGTCCCTGGAGCTGACAAATCAACATTGTTTAAAATTAATTGTGATATACCAGAAGGTAAATAAGTCCTTCATTTACAAGATCCAGCTCAAGGCTGCCATAACAAGCCTCACAGGAATTGCTCTCTGTTGGAGTCATTCGTATTCAAGAACTTTGTGTCCTTTCAGATGGCTTTGAGACAGAAATCGATTTATCATTTTTGATACATTAAGGCTAGATACATTCTTCCCCAATTCACACCCATTATTTTGTTGAGTATTTCTGCCATGATGTCAGTGAAATGATACTGGAATAATTTAAAAACGGATTTTGATCTGTCATCTTCAGGATGTGCTACAAAAAACAGCAAAGGATTTCCAGACTCTTGTACAATTCCTGAGGAATGATAGCGCATTTCTATTTTAGACCTGTACTTTTTGCTTACAAAAGAAACCTCTTGAAGTCTATTTTACCTAAATATTTTCATTATATTTGAGCATATGGACAACGATATTTTCTTCTCTTAAAAAACAAAGAAATTAATACAAGCCAGTTACAACTAGAAAAAAGAAACTTATTTTAAAAGAACAGTTTAGTAGCAAACTCAATGATTTTAGAACAGGACACAGTGCTAGCAGAATTCCACTCTTTTGGATTTCCTTTATGGTTTCAGGTATTTTAAGAACATGGCAGTTGATTTAGTCCCTGAAATTCATGTGAATAGAACTCAGAATACATGGGAGCAACTTCACCTCTAAAAAGAAACCTAAAAAGATTTCTTTTAAGAGGTGAAGTGATTAGAAAATGATTTCTAAAAAGAAATCATACATTTTTATATGGCCTTTTTAACTAGGTTTTGGGCACCCTTACCCTGGCCAGTGTTTGAGGGTGGGTTGGATGGCGCCATGAGCAACCTGATCTAGAGGGCGGCATTGCTGTCGGTGGCAAGGGGGTGGTTACAAGGTGATCTTTGAGGTCTGTGCTGGGTGGAGTTAGTTTTCTTTAAATGGCTGGTATTGGGCTGTATTCTGGATTTGTGCTGAACACAGTGTTGGCATGAAAGGTGGTTTTTTTTTTTTATTGCCGAGCAGGTCTTACACAGACCCAAGGCCTTTTCTGCTATATCCGCTGCCACACTGGGGAGAAGGCTGAGGTACATGAAAAGGTGGAATGGGCCACAGCCAAGAAAAGTGGTTCAAACTGACCAAAGAGATATTCCATACCATATAGCATCATATGCAGCATATAAAGTGTGGGGAATAAAGAGGAAAAAGAGGACATTTGGCGCAACTGCGTTTGTCTTCTCAAATAACCATTAAATGTAATGACCACAGATGGGAAATGTGAATTAATTCCTGCTTGCCCATGTGAAGCAACAAAATAATTCCTTTTTTTGCTTTGCTTTTAAATGCATTTTTTACTTTCCCTATAAAACTGTTTTAATATCAACCCATGTCTTCTCTAGCTTTTACCCTTCAATGTTCTCCGTGAACAAGTGTCTGCATGGTGCTTGGCTGCTGACTTTGGCAAAACTACAACAGGTCCCAAGACACTGTATGTAATAAAAAAGCTTGCAGGAGAGATCTTTGACTCTAATATATGTATATATTCTGCCATTTTAATTAGTCTATTTTATTGACTTATTTTTTGTAAAACTGTCAGAACAGACACATATGTCATATGGTGTGCTAAATGGCTTATGTATTTAGCATACAGCGTGTGCTATTATCTCCAAGTATAGATTCATAAGTCTTCAGGCATTTTTCTATGAACTGAAGAAGAGAAAGAAAATTTTTACTTGCAAAGACATTGAGATGATGGTGGAGCACACTAAAAAATGCAGGGCTAACCACTTGTCACTGAGTGTGGAATATAAATGTGGTAATAAGATGAAATGAAGAATGTGGAAATGGAAGATGAAGAACAGAGTTTCTTATTATGAAATGTAATTCAGAGTAAAGCTTCTTACAGCAAGATTTGAGTAGGACCTGTCTAAATTTTGTAGTAGAGATTGGCTAAGTAAAGGTTTCTTCAGAACCTTTGAGATGGAGAGGTTTCTGCAAAAAAAAAAAAAAGAAATAAAAAAAATGAAGAAAAGTAAAAAGGGATTTCTACACCCTTATGCTGTCTCTTCTTCCTATGCACTTCATAGCCATTGTAATAAAAGAAAGTAGAACCCACACAGTAGATTTCTAGGCCACAAGATTTGTGTATGGTGTGTGTACCCTTGACTGATCAAAGGAGTACTGTTTGCGGTTAAATTCCTTTATTAGATACAAAGTGACTGAATCCTCCTCTTAATACTCATAGGCAGCCAGCTGAGGTCAATGGCTCATGAATACCCTTAAAGCAGACTGAGCAAAATACTGACATGTACGCCAGAAATAATTTGGCACTACTTTGGGGGCAAAACAGAAGAAGAAGTGAAAGAAGGGATTTCTGGAACCAGGGAAATCTGAGAGAGCATGGATAAACTGAGCAGGACCAGGCCTGAGCTGTCAAGGTCACTGCCACAGCAACAATTAGAGATTTAAACACCTCCAGGCAGCCAAGCCACCCCAAGTGAGGAGAAGCTGGGTAGACAAACAGAGGAGACAAACAGGACATGGCACATCAGAAGGGCATGGCATGGGTGTTTGCATAACAGTGTGCACATAGGAGGGCAGAGTGACCTTCCTGGCTCCTGAGGTGAGCTCACCTGGTGGTTTTTCTTTACTCAACTAGCAAATACCCAGCTATGGTTTCTACATGGTCAAAAGCCATTGCTAGAAAGACTGTGTTGACCCACAGTCAATGAGCTCCCTCACATTTATGCAGCTGTCCGGGTTTCTGGCCACAGGGAGTGTTTGAGCTTTTGTACTGCAGAGCAACAGACCAAGGGTCAGCATGCAGAACTGGGAGTGCAATGGACAGCCCCACTGAAGTGCACCTATACCAATGCATGTGGTATGGATAGCAAACATGAGAAGCTTGAAACAATTGTGCAAGATAGCTATGATGTACTTGCTGTGATGGAAATGTGGTGGGGTGACTCCCATGGCTGGAGTGCTGCAATGATGGTCATGAGCTCTTCCGAAGGGACAGTGGGCAAGCAGTGGAGTGGCTCTGTACATGAGGGAGAGTTTTGACTTACAGAGCTCAAGGGCAGTGATGATAAGGTTGGGTGCTGGTGGGTATGGGCCGGGGAAGGGCCAACAAGACAACCTGACCAACCTGATCTCCTTTTATATCAAGTGACCCGTCTAGTGGATGAATGAAAGATGTGGATGTAGTCTACCAGGACTTCAGCAAAGCCTTTGACACCATCTCCCATGTCATGGGGAGCTTTCAGCCCGTAGCCTGGAGAGGTGAACTTTTTGCTGGGTTAAAAAATGCCTGGTTATACCCAGAGAATAGAAGTGAATGCTGTCCCATCCTGCTGGCATCCAGACTGTAAGAATGTCCTCAGGCTCAATACTAGGGCCAGTTGTGCTCCATATCTTTACTGATGATCTGGATGAGGGGATTGAGTGTACTGTCAATAAGTTCACAGATGATGCGAAGATGAGGGGGAGTATTGACCTGCTGGAGGGCAGGAAGGCTCTGCAGAAAGATCTGGTTGGGCTGGATTGATGGGCCAAGGCCAAGGGTATGAGGTTTTACAAGGAGGATTCTGCATTTGGGTCACAACAACTCCATACAGTGCTGCAGGCCGGGACAGACTTGCTGAAAAGTGGCCCAATGGAAAAAGACCTCCTAGGGTGAGGGTATCTGAACAGTATCTGAACATAAGCCAGGAGTGTGTACTGGTGAGACCAGTGGCATCCTGGCCTGTATCAGGAACACTGTGGCCAGCAGGAGCAGGGAAGGTATTTTCTTTCTGTTCTTATCACTGCTGTGGCTGAACCTTGAGAGTCCTATGAGTTGCTGAGCAAGCTGGAGGTGTTTATTCTGGAGAAAAGGAGGCTCAGGAGTGACTTTATCACTCTCCGCAGCTACTTGGAAGGAGGTTGCAGCAAGCTGAGGGTGTCTTCTCCCAGGCAAGCAACAACAGGGGGAACGGACACGGTCTTAGGTTGAACAAAGGGAAGTTAATGTTTTACATCAGGAAGAATTTCTTCACTAAATTTCTTTGCTGAAGAAAGAATTTCTTCACTTCTTCACTGGAAGAATTTCTTCACTGAAAGAATTTCTTCACTGATTGTTAAGTTTTGGAAGAGGCTGTACAGGGTGGTGGTAGAGTAACTTGTCCTTGGAAGTGTTCACAAAATGACTGGACACGGCATGTAAAGTTACTGTTTTGTTGCTATGCTGGAGTTTTGTCAAAGGTTGGACTAGATTATCTTGGAGGTCTTTTCCAACCTAAATAATCCTATGATTCTGTGATTAGATCTTTCCTCTAAGGAATGTAAGTAAGGACATGTCCTCTGACACTAACCTACAATAACTATTTCTCATTACTTATTTTTCCAAATTTATCTGTTATATTTTTTTCTTAGTATTTCCAATTGCCACTCTGATTTGAGCTATCATACCAAAAATTAAATATTCGTCACTTTTACATGTTTTTCTTTGGTTTAGTTTTAAGAAATGACTGATTTTAATTTGGCATATCCACATGCAGTTATTTTCTAGATTTTCACACTATACATTCTTGCTGTCCATCATGTCTTATCAAATACAAAGGCCATAGTTTCCACCAGAAAGTCTGTATATTTTAGGAGACCAGATGCTCCAGTTTAATTAAAGACAAAATTCCAAAAATAATTTAATCTCCAGCTACACAAATACAGCCTACACTTTATAGAGTCATGCCACAAATTAGCAAATTAGATTTCTGCACGTGTTCTTTCCTGTTGATATTGATGATGTATCAGTTATTTAAACAATAATCAGGTGAGTAGCAGATGCGCAGTTCCTGTTCTAATGTTGAAGGTGTGACATAAAGATAACGAGCTGCCCAGTTTTATACCTCTGCAAATGGTGATTGCTTACTTGTTCCTTTCATAAGGCTGTGGAATTGATAGATCAGAGTGTCTCAGGAGATGGTCTGCTTTTTTTGTTTTGCTTTGGTTTTTGCTTTGTTTTTTGCTATTGTCCTGTCTATATAGCTAATTCTTATATTTTCCTGTTTATTTATTTATTTATTTATTCCTCACAATTCACATGCTACTCACATTAACAAAGATAGCATCTTACTGTGTTTTGAGGCTTTTTCCCATTCTCAGTTTCATGTGGATGCCTGGATATCACACTGAAGTGAAAGTTGCCTCCTACTACTAATGCAACAAAATTGTGATAGTAAGGATATAATGTTAGAGAAGTAAATGTAGGGAATTAAACTTATTTTCCTTAAAACATTCAGTCATAGGGAGGTAGTGTTGCAAAATTAACTTTTTCTCAAATTTAAGCATGGAGTAAATCTTACACTTAAAAACTAATATGAACTTTAGAGTCAGCTGAGTATTATTCCAGAATAGTTATCCTTGCGTTTTATTTCATGTCATTGGAATTTGGTGTAAATATGCTGGCATATACATATTATTAAACATTCTGAATTGTTAATGAGACCAAAACTTTCTCTCCTTGATATCAAAGTGAGGCTCGCCCTCCAAAGACACAAGAGCACTCAGCCACACTTTAGAAAATCCCCACCATGAAACCTTTATATCATCATTATTCATGTTTTAGCCTTTATAACATCATAATACTTCTACAAAGGTGGATGGCCAGTATCAGACTATTGTACCAAATATCCTTTTATTTCCCCTTCTTCATTAACCTTGGTGTTTGCTGAGCTGTTTCTCTCACATTTCTTATTCCTCCTTACCACGTTCCTGTGCAGCATTTTTCACCCTTTCTTAAACATACGTTTGCAGTCACCAGCAGCATGACTGGTAGGCTCAGTTGCCTCTGTCCGATGTCTGAGTCGGAACCTATTAGGAACTGGCTGTGTCCAACATGTACAGCTCCTGGCCTCTCCTCACAGAGTCAAGCCCTGCAGCTGCCAACACTTCGGCACCAATATCCATTACAGATCAATTGGCCACACAATAAATTTTAAAAAATAGTAGAAAATTGATGGTCATAATTTTTAAAAACAGGGATATCATGGCAAGTTTTGTTATTTTTATATTGAAAAAATAATATACTTATAGCATACTTTTAGGAAGGTGGTAGTATAATTTTTAGGATTAATAGTGACTAGAATGGCTAAAATGCCAAAATAGCATGCAACAGGTAATCAGCCTTGTTCACTATGCAATATTTAGAAAAAACTTAAGTCAGTGTTTCACAAATTGAAAAACCGTTTCATTAACTGGCAAAAATTTGAAAGTCTTGGCAATGTTTTCCTTTTGATTTGTACCAGAGTTGATGCAGCAGAGGATGCCACTGTCAGTGAAGGCATGCATACTGGGTAGTTTATTGCCCCCTTTGGCAGTGTGGAGCTCGTCCCATTCCTGCTCCTTAAATAATGTAATACAATCTTCTAGAAATCAACTGATTGCAAGTTGCATGGTGTTCCTCATTCTCCCCTTCCCTTTACATGGCTACACTTGTACCCAGTCAAACTCCCAAAATAACATAAATTTCTGTGCAACTCCAACCCAAATTCATAGCATTTATTACAAGGACAGTACTACCAAAGGTTTTGTAGGAAATAGTCCTGAAGCATCAAAGAAAAACTCAAGTTCTTGTTTACTGGGACATGCTTTAGCTTCTTTTATTTATTTTTAATATCTAGAAGTGATCTACACTAAAGTATCTAAGGAATTTGTTCTTGCTTGAGAGGAAAATTTTATAGCAGGTGCAATTTTCATATACTATACATGGACAGTATTTACTGTGGATCAGAGAAAAGTCTGACTTTTTTTTCTTGTTTGATTTAAAGAAGGCTTTAAAAGCATGAAATTCTATTTTTTCCCCCGATCATTTCTCGAGGTAGTTCCAAATGTCTGCTTCCAGTCTGAAGAGTACAGACTGTGTACTCTTCAGTACATAGGAGTATGTGAGCCCACCCCCAAGCTATGCCACATGAGAAAGGAAGGCATATTCTCATTTTTTTTTATTTTCAAGATCTTTCTAAATTTTTTTAATCTTTGTTTCATTCTAGAAAATGCAGAAACATAGATATGTAGGCTGCAGGTAGCATAGTAAAATATGGTCAGCCGTTTTCTACCATACATTCAAGCATACATACCATTGAGAAGGGGGAAAAAATGCATGGAGAGAAATAACTGATAGCTTCTCTCAACTACTCATACTCTCTTCATCTAATAAGGTCAAATTCACTCATCAGCCAAAGCTTAATGTATGGAACTCTGACTCCAGCAATGCCCTTTAATTTCATTTAATTGGAACCAGCTCATAATCTATAAATGTGTTCTTATCAACCAGGACTCTGTTGGAAAAGTTCCTAACAGAGAGAAGGAGAAATGAAAAGTTCTTACTGCATTTTGTTATTCTGCCAGCAGACAAAAAGTTTGGCAAATTCTATTCCATTTTATAAAATTTCAAATCTGCCCAGGAGTCTGTGGTTTTGAGAGCAAAGCTTACTAGGTCTCTCCACATGTTCGCAGTGAACACTCAGGACAGATATTAGTAAACAGTGGGTGAGGAGTGACAAAATCTGACCCCATAAATCCCAAAAATTCCAATAATATTTAAATGAAAATATTTCAGTTCTTTGACAAAATGATACATTCTTCTATGCTTATGAGTGTTAAATTCCAGCTTGATTCTACAGGGAGACTTATTTTTATGACGATAATTAGTTTCAGTGGTTATCTTGTATCTTTGATGAATGTCATTGGGCCATATAACGGAAAGGTAAGTGAAGTATTTGAGTCTAAAGATGTGGAACAAGTTTATATTTTCAACAACAAACTCTTCATAACAAGAATCAGAATAGTTCTTTGTGTTTAGTCAGAGCAAGAGGAGATAAATGCCCTCATCCTATACAGTTAGTAAAAGAGAAAAGCAGCAGAACCATATATATAGTGCATAAACTAGTATTTCCTAATCTATCTGCCTTATTTTTCTACTCTATCCAGATATTAAAGCATATACAGATCCTACATTAAGTATCCTAAAGGAGCAATTGCAAGTAGCTATATTTTTTTAAGCATTGTGGATTTCTTTTTTCTAATTACTTAAATAATTAAGAATTTGTGACAGCTATGTTCCAAATTGATGGCAAAGAAATGAGCTGTAACACACAGAATGTTCTGTTCCATTGCTTACAGCACGATTTGGGAGTATTATTTTTATTATGCTTATTCTGATTTCCTCAAATAGCACAAGTCTGACTGGATGCAGTGATAATTAAAAAGTGAACAATCTTACCTACTTGGTTCATGTGAGAAGCAAAGGGACTCTAAATTGCTCTGCTCGGAAGTGGGTATACTTCATTTGCTGGCACATGATGTTGGTGAGACACTGCACATTGCTAGCAGGATTGATCTTAATGCAAACCATTTTCTGGAAAAAGGCTAAATACATTGTGTAAGATAAGCAAGAGAGAAAGAAAACTGATTGCTGTCTATAATTATTTGGGATTAGAACTTTTTTAAAAAAGAGTCAAAATATCAGTTGCTTAAAAGGAGTAGCTGGCCCTTTACAATTCCTACCTACTTTGCAATTTCTTTGGTGGAAATAAATTAGAATGAAGTAAATTCCTGCAAAAAACATCGCTACCATTTTCTGAATGAAGCAAACTTTCTTGTCAGATGCTAAAGATAGATATCCATATTGGTTGTTTTGGGGATGTTGGAAACAGAAGAGAAGCAGAGTCCTCTGTTGGAAGATACATATATTTCTGTTATAAGACCTCCTGAGTTGTCTAGGAATGTTTTCTTCCCCTTGCTGAAGTGAAAGAGGAAATTTATTAAGTCAGCACCTATTTTTCATTCTATATGTTAAAACTGACAGAAAGAAAGCTTATATAATTGAAAAAAAATTAGAAGTGCTAAACATTAACCACATGAGCAAAATAAATACCTTCAAAATGAGGATAAACTGTCAATTACTAAAAAGAAAATGATATATTAGTGGAGAAATGTTACAAACTATGGCAGACATTTTTGCCATTTGCTGCTATACAACTGGAAAGGAATTCATGAAGATGAATTCACAGCCCTTGAAGTTCAGAAATATTTCTGTTTTCATTCTGTCAGAATGAAAATTCAAGTTTCATTGGAGACATTAATTATTGTGTGTGTGATACCATACGAATCATCCTATCCACAAAGAATGCAAAATTCTTCATACGTTAAAATAGAGATTTCATTTAGAAGCGTCAGTCTGGGAAATCACTTGCAACATGAAACATAAGAGGCGAGGACCAGCCAACTGGCATTATCAAGGATCAAAGGCTCTTGGAAATATATTGTTCAAATACTTACATTCATTATGAGAAATAATAGAAAATTCTTGTCTCAAAAATCACAGATAATTGGCAAAATGAAATAATTTCAGAAGAGTCAAAAATCTTGCTGACCAGAATATTTCATTTTTGTATTTTGTTGTACTGACCCTAGCTCTCATTTGCACTGGAGGTCCATTAAGATGCATTTATGCTTTTGTCTATATCACACTTCCAAGCTAGTGAAGACAGAATTCATTTGAGGTTTACAGAACTCCTAGGATTTTGGCAACGTAATTGTCTTTGACTGTTATACTTACTACTAATTCTACATATAAGCACAGGAATGTATTTGTACTGTAATCTTTCTTCCACTGGGGAAAACAAACCAACAAAACAAAATGCACTTTAAACCTCAAGATAAAGATTTGGGAAGAACTAATTGCTTTAATCCATGTCAATCCAACAGATTACACATAAGGGTTAATATTGCAGTTGGAGTTTTCAGCAGTAGCTTCATCTACTCATTGCACATATTAATCTTAGTGGAAGTATATTATCCTAGCTTTTCCTAGCATAAATATGCTTTTACAGTTTCTAACAAATTAATTTTTCTCACACTACATCTGCCAGCACTTTCATTCTATTAGGGAGAAAAATGAAAATAAAGTGTATTCTGACTGGGGGTTTTGATGACAGAGACAGCGTGTTTTGCGTTTTCGGTATTTTATGTGATATCTATAATTTCATTAGAGGAAGATTTTCATTTATAAATTCTTCAAGTTTGATTTTTCAGAAGCTCAATATTCATTTAAAAATATAAATTCATCATTACACAGGAAAAAACCCAAACACTTATCCTTCCTCATACTAGAGGATAAATTGCACAATAAAATATGGAAGAAATGCAAAATTTTGATTTGCCTTCCAAGATATCAAAACCTGATTTACAGGAAAATCTTGTTGTCTATTCTGGTTTAGTAAAGCTCTTTCTATTTTGTACCTCTGCAAGCAATGCTGAGGATCAGCATGAAGATGCCAAATAAAACAACAACAACAATGACAACAAAAGAGAAAAAAAATTAATAAATTGTCCTTCTGTGAAAAAAATTGCAAATTCAAACCAAAACAGAACAAAACTAAAACTTCATTGTTCCTGAAGGAAGTAGGAAGAGAAAATGGGGTCTCAACTCACTACTATTTGTTGAGGTACAGAAAATTACTTCCTGTATCTCCAGCTAGTCACCAGAGCTGAAACCACAGCACTCTGCAGTATTGATGCTACACATCCATGTCACGAGTTTGCTGGTAGAGAATTCAAATATTGTGATGAGAAATGTCAAGGCATCTTTTTGTTTGGGACACAGAATAGTCAATTCATAGAACAGCTGGAGGACTGTAGAGTTCAGTCTTTGGCTGAATGCTGGTGGTTATGATGGTTATGAATGCTGGTTATGCACCAACATATATCTTGGTGCACAATGCTCAAGTGAATATGGATTTATAGTCTTTGAATGACTATAAAACTTGCATTGCAATTTCTAAGATGCAACAAAATACTCTTCCCACTCCCCAAACCCCCAAAACCACAAACATACAAAAATAAAATTAAGAAAACCCACCAAAACCACCTGTAAGCTGTAAGCAGGATGTGGCTTCTCTGTTTTATGATAGTAGGTAAATTTAGTAATTTAAATTTACTTCAAATACTAGACTTTGACTGATGGCTTCCAGCAGAAAAAAGAATGACTGACAGTTGCTGTCACTGCTAACAGAAGAATTTAAAAACAAACAAGGAAGAGTTAGGAAAGATGTCAGGAGCATAATCTCTAGAGTAACAGTTTGATCATTTTATCCTAAAGACAAAACAGTGTCACAGATTCACCTTTTAACATAAGAATAAGCAGCACTGAGATATGAGAATTAAAAATCTAAAAGCAAACTGCATATTCCAGCTTTCCAGTTGTGTTAGTAAAATACATGAATTTTTTAAATTACTACCACTACCATCCCTGTTTTAATTGCCTCCACCACTTTTCCTTGGACATTCTATTAAAATTTATGACAGTATTCCCAGATAATGAGAGATCTTTGTTTACCATTCCAGCCTAAGAGTAATAATTATTTTAACAGTCATATTTCTTATATATTTCCACTTTTTGACCCTGGAATACAACAATTAAGAAACTGGACTTCATCAGAAAATTTAGATGTTCAGAAGAGACAAAACTCCAGTAACTATTCCATATTTATTTTAAGACCATTATAATTTCAAGCTGAAATTTACTTGTATCTAAAAAGACTGTTCAGATCTTGTTTAACGTCACTCACAATAAATATTAACTATTTTCTGCAGCCAAACTAATCTAGAGAAAAAATAATGAAACCATTCTGTGAATTACTTATGTGTAACTTCATATGTTACCCCAATCCCCAGATAGATGATGGTACTCTAAAAAAAAAATATGTCAAAGCTTTAAAAGAAAGGCTTTTGATTTTGTTGGGGTTTATTTTGTTTTGGTTTTGTTTTTGGGATTTTTTCAACTTTTTTTAGCAGATACCTCTTGAAAGAAATACCTTTTGTATTTAATTTGTATGCTTTGTTATATTTCATATTTTCTTTTGCTTTTCAAAAATTCATTAATTCTTTTAACAAATTCTCCAACTGAAATGTGAAAATCCACCTCAATTAGGCCTTTCATTTAAATATTGTTGACAAATATCTGTTATTTTGATGTTTGTGTCTTTCACTGGTCTGTATCTATATTAATGGATTCCAGTCAATATCTCCTCCATTTAGTGTCCTCCAGTTCCTAAAAAGTCAGTGATCTTTATCAATGGGCTGGTAGTAAGGATTTTAATGATAGTTAGCATAACACCTAAAGTGTTATGGAAATAATTTTAAAAAAAGTTTAATTATCTACTGATCTTATCTTTGCACACTTAGGTATTTGAATTTTCTGAATATCTGAACCTTGCTTAAATGTTCTTTTCATCCATCCATCCATCCATCCATCCATCCATCCATCCATCCATCCATCCATCCATCCATCCATCCCTCCATCCTCCCATCTAAGTGACATATTTGTGTAGTGATTCTGAAAGAATTTATACATGAAACTCAGAAAGCAAACAATGTATATGCCTTTTCTGATTATTCAAGTTTTGTCATGGTCTTTTTTGACAATATTTGTAATGTTCTATTTATTTGAGTCTGTACAGAACATAAGTATCAGAAATAGCAACACAGAAGGAGTATAAAAATGTGAGTAAAAGCTGCAGTGTTACAAAAGCAAATTATTGACATGTTGTTTACCACTAACTTTGGTAGTTTATTTTTGCCAACAGAACAATGACCATAATACTGTATGAAGTGCACCCAGGCTTAAAAAGCATTTGTATCAGGATCTGACCATCATTTAAATGTATCCACTGCTAACTTATTCTAAAAAAATACCACTTAGAAGCATAAAAGGAAAAAAACCTATTCTCTAAAACCTGCATACAGCAATATAATATGATATGTAGAATATGATAATTCCTTCTGGAGGTGGTTACTTCACAGAGTACAGCACTGGCTTGTGGCAGGTAAAGACAATGAGCATCTGCTGTGCGCAGGAGGGGACATGCTACCAAAATTTGTTCAGAAAAAAACATGTATTTTCATGTTTAAAGCTGAACACATTTTATTCAAGAATGTTCTTGCAACTCTCCATAAGCCAATGGATTCTATAAACAATCAATGAATCACAAGCAAAAATATAAAACCAGGCAAAAATATCAGGCGTAATTGGAATATTAACAAGAGGGGATTTAGTTTAAAATGGCCTGAGAATGTAAGTCCAGCTTTTGTGCATTCAATCCTCCTACCAGAGAGTAAAACACTGGTTCTGTTCAGAAAATGTGTGTTTGGTATTAAAGTTTGCCAGGCCAGATTTTCAACTCAAGCAAGCAGTGTAATACTAACAGTATTAATTTTGCACATGACAGTAATAATTTTTCACATTTAATCTTTGTTGTTTTTCTATTCATTGTGTGCATGCATCTCAGTGAAGCAAGCATCCAGAGAGGATGACCTAATCAATCTGATTTTCTAACCTTAATTTGAAATGAAGAGTGTGCCAAAATGCACATAGAAAAATAAGGTATGAGAAAAGTTATTGGAGAAATCACAACAGGTTTTCTGGTTTGCAAGATAATGAGCCTAATAAAGTCTTATGAAACACTGTAAATATATTTTAAAGAAGTATGGGGAAAATAGCCTGAAATATTGGTAAGGAAAGGAAATGAAAGAAATTGAAAGAAATTATTCGAAAGGAAATAAATTATTTCAGGAAAACACAACACTTCATTTTAACTAAGATGACTCATTCTCTTTAAAGATTGTGTTCCTATATTACATTAAAGCTTTTCAGAAGAAACAGTGCCTCAGAGTACTTCTGTTAATGCCATGAAGAGGCATTTTATTTCACCCAGACACATTTGCCTCATCATAATCACTGAAACTTGGAAGAACTAAACTAGTATAACATGATAGAGCAGTTAGAAATAGTGTTTGGAGGTTTAATGCTTTGGTGAGGAGACTTGAAGGCTGATGTCATTATTGTCTACAATTTTCTTATGAGAGGTCACAGAGAGAGATCTCTTCTCTCTGGTGTCTGGTAATTGGACGTGAGCTAATGTCATAAACCTATGTCAGGGAAGTTCAGATTGGATATTAGGAAAAAGTTCTTCACTGGAAGGTTGGTCAAGCACTGGAAAAAGCTTCCCAGGAGGTGGTCATGGCCCCATGTTTATTTCTGTTAAATATATGAGGGCCTCCATATATAAAGCCCTTTCAACAATGCCCTTATACTTTATCTTTTAAAATTTATCTTTTAGGTTCCCCTGTGTGGAATAAGGACTTGGACTCAATGATTCTTGTAACTGACTTGTCCATTCCAAGTCAGGATATTTTATAAACTTTTAATCCAATTGTTTGTTAAGGAATAAGATTAGTGTATAAAGTTGATTTTCATGAATTAATAATTAAAACTGTACTTATAGCAAACTTAATATATATTTTTTATTTGTAATTTGAATAAATTAACAAAAATAAGATTCAGGGGTTTTTTTTTGACATGTGTATATATATATATATATATATATATATATATATATATATATATATATATATATATATATATATATAAAAAGATATTCCAGCAAAGGCATTACAAATATACTCAATTTCAGAAGAAAGAATATAATCCTTGAAGTTTTCAAAGTTTCAGGGCTTTGGAACACTCTTGTTTTTTTTGTAGAGGAACCTGCTTTGTGACTCCTGAATGATAAAAGGACTACATCACACAGCTGTATGCACGTTAGGCGTGTGGAAGATACTATTAAGGAGGATTTCCTTAATATGTCAGAAGTTGTAAAGGAGAGTTACCCTTTTCGTATGACCTTCATAACTGCAGTATATACATGGGCAATGTTGTATTATGGGGCAGAAAGTTGTTAAGCAGAATTATTTTTCTAAAATTTTTGCCTTCTTATTGCTACAGAGTAACAGATTGTAGTCCTCAATTTATTATTTTTAGAAAGCATTTTTTTCTGGATCAGAAAATGAAATTTCCAATTCTTTTTAGTCAGTGTTATTCAAAATAAGAGCAAGTATAATAATATATCTAGAAAGCAAAAAAATCTAATGGAAGCAACTATTTTTAATAGCACAAAATGTATGTACTGCAGTTCATGAAAAGTTCTTTGTTCTCTCATCATGAAATGAGAGATTTTTTTTTGTCTTTAAATGATATTTAAGATTCTATGTAAAATTCCACGTGAGCCACAGTGTGCTCTGGTGGTTGCTGCACTATCACATTAGTGAGGGCTCCTAAATCAAGAGCCCACACTAATGTCATAGCATAGCTATCAACAGAGGACACTTTAAAAAGGCAAGAGCAAAAGTATAAAAAAATTCAAATTTCATGTTATTACACTTCATTACAAAGTCTGTCAGGGAGCTTGTTCCACTTTCAGACACAGAAAGAACAGATAAAATGACATTTTTGAAGGTGCTGCTAAATGTTTTTTAGTAAGATTTGCTTATCAGGTGAATTTTGAATAATATGAATGAACCTGGTTGGTTGTAACAAGATTCTTGCAGCTAGATCAGAAATGTACTAATTACCAAGCTGAACAAAATAAGCACATTTAAACACATAAAACTTCACTTTAGGAAGAAGATATTCTCAAACATAATAAGATGAAATAGACATACTAGAGGGTCTAAAACCTATGAAAACACACTCTTAATATTAAAAAGCATTTAGATTATGAATAAAGTTTTGGTGGTTCAGGTACCACCTAATAAAAACTCTAATTTTAGCATTCTGATTTTTCAAGAGAAATGCTCTAATCCTATATGACTATGCAAGGACCTGATATTTGTATTTCTAGGCTGAACACACACCCCTGAAATTTCCTGCTATATTCATAGCTAGCTATTGAAGTGAGACTGTCTGTTTGATCATGGCACTTTCTTCAATACAGTCAGAGTAGCCTTGGCAGCTATAGCTGCTGTCATGAGTAAAAATCATGAAATTGAGAGCTGTAGCTAAGTTTTGAAAACAAACTGTTTCTTGAAAGATATAGATTTTTAAGGATTTTTTTGAAGCATAAATAACTAGACAGATTTTATGGACAGTCATCTTAGTAAGTAAATAAAAGCTAATCTCACCTTCAATTTGAAATTCAGTCACAAAGGTTTTTGTAAATTTACAGCTTACTTATACTGCTGATAGGTATTGCATAGTACCTCTTACAGTTGTTATGATTAAACTTATGACCAAAATGCTTCTGTCATGTTTAAAGCTTTACGCATAATGCTATACATCAACTTTCCTCTTGCCCATGAAGTATAGGATATACATTGACAACAAACACACTGATGATTTTTGCTTGAATTTTAACATAACTAATATAATTATAATAGACAAATACTTGCAGACAAGACTAAATGGACAAGTAATAGACAAAGACTTAAAACCTTTTCTCATGCATATTTGCATTTCTTCTGTGCTAAATGAAACTACTATACTCGTCATTATTCATGAAACCACAATAAAAACTACTGCAGAAGAAAAACATGGAAACAGATAAAATGCTGAAAAGAAAAAAGTTTAAAAAGAATAAAAAAATCAAAACCACAAAACCCACTGCCACCACAAATGTTTTTCTGTTTAAATGTAAAAATTTTATCCAAAATAATGTTGGTTCTAAATTTACTTTTTATATACTTCTATCTGCCCCTTTGTTTCTTTCTTCAGAATGTATTTGTGTGTATAAAAAAGATATCTTAAAAAACCAAGTAGGTATTCTTCAGAGATACTGAATTTTGATTAAACTACTATTTATATTAATAAAATACTAATATGGTTTTATAGTCAGAGTTCAGAAGAACCCAATTTTCTATGACATGGATGAAATTCTGGCACTCAAATGTTGTTTAGGACCTCAGTTTCTGGCTTTTTTTCTAGATTCCTAGCTCACCCCACCTTCTACCTCCTGTCCGAGAAAACTGAGGATCTTCCAGTGCCTCAAACTCACAGTATTAAGAAGTACTTTATTGAATTGCCACTTATGACAGGTAAAAAAATCAGTCAATTTTCATACAATCATTCTTCCTGTAACAGATGAGTTTTAGGGAAATCATAAATGGACTTTTTAGAGTATTTTTCTCTATGATCGTAAAAGACTGAAATGCCTTTACAAGACTTGCTCTGACTGTACATTTGGAGAATGAACTGAACTCAGAAATTTAAAATAAAAGAAGAGCTTGAAACGTTTTCATTTTTTTTTCTAAAGAACTGCATTAATTTAAGAAAAAAAAAATTCAACCATTCAACCATTCAATATTCCATTCTGAAGTAATCATGCTAGTTGCATCTTTTTAACATAAGCTTTGTCAAAAGGAAGTCCCAGACAAAATGTCCATAAGTGTAAGTTCAGATTTCAGATGTGGGTAGCACCACAATGCACACAATTAAATTCTATATTCAGTGAAGATATTGCTTCATGTTAAAAGCACAGATAAGCCTTTGTTAATATTTTGGCTTTTTAATAGGGTTGGGGGTTTTTTGCCTGATCAATAATCAAAAAATCTTTGTTTCCAGTGCTAAAAATAAATAATTTTCTCTCTTTCTGAATTATCTTTCAATTCTGACTTCTGGAATAACTAAACTAGGACAGTTATTTCCAACATGAATAGAACATTAAACTATGTATAGTCTCAGTAAAAAGAGGTTTTTGGGCAGAAAAAGAAGCAAACCTTCCATGCACAGATGTAAAATAATGAGATGAATACTGATATGTATGAAAATAATTTGCAATTTCTTAAAGTAAAATAAAATGCTCTAGAATAGATTTTGGATAGAAAGGTTTCCGTAATAGCTAATGGTGGGGCTTCCAAAAATATGCAGCACTCTCATATAGTCAGATATTCATAAAAGTCATGAATCAAAATGGGTGCTTTAATTTTATTTACATAGTCTGGTATTTTAAGTAATTTTCTGTGACACCAGTTGGTTACCCATACAGTTAGTGTATGGGTAAGTGCGATTAGCCAGGAAAAATGACTTACAGCTGCTTTGAATTCCCAGGGACTAAAATTTGCCAAAAAATCCTGGACAATATAACCATCAGTTTCTAAATATGGAAGAGTATCACTTTCATTTTGAAAAGATATATAGATTCATGTACATTGTGAATACATATTCTGAAAGAAATGTCTCATTCAAATGATTTTGGCCTAAAATCTAAAGAAAAAAATATGCAAGAACAGGACAAAGTACTATAAATACTAGTGAATTTTTTATTTTCAAAACCTAAAATCCACCCATAAAATGAAAAAGGAATGCTGAAGTGCCAGAGAGAATGAATTATTGAAATAAACAGTAGATAGTCTGATTTTTATATCATGCAAAAAATAAACCAATACACAGTGGAAAATCACATAAATTTTGGATGTAGATTGTACAGAAAAATTGCGAGATGAAATGACATATTTGGAATCCAAGTGCATCTTCTCAAATAAAAAGAACAACAACAAAATTTATGATGAAAACTGCTCTTCTTCATAGGGATGTTGGAATAATTGAGATTCAGATCACAAAAATATGTGAGATACATCTGTTGATCTGGGTTTTTTGCATGTAAGTTTCAATAATTATTAATGTTGTGCTGTCTCTAAACTTTTCACTCCTTAAGAAACTTCTTGGATATTAACTTTCAAAGAGGTAGGTATGTACTATGATGAAAATAAGGAGTTTCTTTTTCTTATTCTTCTTCTTGCTGCTTCATTGACAAAGTAGTTTTGCTAGTACTTTTCCCCATAACATCTGATGGGAGAGACACATGTATGTTTTAGCTAAAACTGGGAGTGATTGGCTTTCAAGAGTTTATAGAGACCAGATTTCTTGTTGGAAAAACTGTTCAATGAACTGCAAATGAATTGCCTTTATCCAAATTCTTTCATGAAGGATTTGTACCTTTAAAGTAAAGGAGGGTGCTATTATTTCTGTTTCAGTGAGTAAAATGAAAAATTTTTAGAGCTTAATTCTTCAGTTAAGAGGTAGTTTCTTCCTTTTTCTTTTTTTCTACTGTAAAATGCCCCCTATCACTTCTCTGATGAGTGGATTTAATTTATTCATAACGCAGATTTAACCCGAGATCTTGGCAAGGGACACTAGTCAACTGGAGAATTTTATTCCTCATCCATACATGAAATGGATAAAATGCTGCACATTGCTTTCACTAGTGAATCTTTGAAATTTTAATGTATTTTACTTTTCAATATATGTTTTTCTCAATGCAACTTCTATGACAGGAGGCAAAGTCGCAGATGACTGAATTATGATGGCCTAGTTGGAAAGGATAGAATGAGCTCAAGCCTATTTCAGTTCATAAAGGAAGCAGCACTACTTGTTTAAACTGTCACAGTCATTATGATCACCATTTATATGGAAGAAAAACACAACGTAGTTTCAATATGACTGCGCAATCTAATATCAGTGTGGTAAAATACTTTTAACACACTCAAAAATGAAAAATTGGATGTTTAACATACTCGTGTTTAACTTTGCTCATTTGAGCAAAGATATTTCTTTAAAATAAATTATAAAACCTAGCAAACTATGAACTTCTGGATTTGCCTAACCACTGAGAAGTTGCTACTCATTTATCCCACCAGCAATCAAAAGTGTAGGCAATTACATGGGAATAGTTCCAACAGATAACACAGATAAAACAACATGGATAACATGGTTAAAAGGGGCTGTTAGCTGTGAGGTTCTTAATTTATTCTTATTTGAATCTCATGCTAAATGGGAGCTTCAGACAGTTTGTTGGAGAATCCATTCTGTTGAGTCACAAGGTACAGAAGGGGCCCTTTTACTTTATAATTTACTTAGAGAGGAGACTGTGTCTGAGTCCAGTCTTAGACCCAGTTTTAATCAATGGTTTCTGTCTAAAAATTTGTATGGCGGTAACTGAACCTTTATACAGTTTTGTCCTTCAGGATTAAATATAGCAAACAAAATGGCATTCATTATAATAATGAATAAACTAAAATACCTTAATAAGAACTGTTTACTACACAGCATAGGCAGCTATAACTAGTATTTTTGAAGCAATATTGAAGTAATTATATTGAAGCTTGCAAAACCAATTATTAAGTAGAGATTGGGTTCACATATCCATACCAATGACTGTGGGCAAATCTGTTTCTCTCAGCTTGACGAGTAATGTTGAGGGGCATCTCCACTGAAAGAAGGAAGGGAGGAATCTCCACACCAAAAAGAGGTGTGTTAGAAGACCTTTTATTTAAAAGAGGGATATTAGGCTTCTGCAGAATAAAGTGGTTGGCTATCCATCAGATGTCTCCAGGATGCAAGCTTTAGATCAGTCACTGGTACTATCACTTGTTGGTTCCTTTATCAGGTACATTGTTCATACTTAGGATTTTAATGTGCTTTTGATGAGTCTGGCTGTCTTCAACACCACCAGCAGTAATCTATCCACCACTGATAGCTTTGCAAACAGAGCATTGACCAAGCTATTTTACCCTGACTATAGGCAGAATATGTTTCCATAATGTGCTTTAGGGTTTTATTTTTTCTATTTTTTTTTTAATTTTATTTTCTGATTTTTTTTTTTGTCCTAGTTCAGCTGCTGATATTGTATTAGATGTGCAGGAATGGCTTGTTACAATTAAGAAAAACTAAACTGGTCTCTTTCAAGACTCTGTTAGTCTCATTGGAAATGAGTCATGTGTAGTAAGGCTACTTAAAATTCAGTTTTCAAAGAAGGAATTTGATGTTGGTCTTCAAATTCAGTTTTCATTAGTGGAAATATGCATTAATTCAAATGTTATTTCCTGAATATTTTCTCTAGCATTTTTTAAGTGCTTTCCAACTTCTACATTTCCTTTCAGTCATTGTCCAACACCAAGATATTCACTAGTTTCTGTATTTGTATTAAAAATATTTGTAGTTCAAAATAATGTTTCATTTTAACCTCAAAAATATGAAAAGAATAAATAAGTGATTTGAAGAGTAGTCTCATGTAAGCTTTCCCATGTGGCTGACGTAGGTTAATCTCACTGTTTGTCAGTTTTAGAAGTTCAGGTTGATGTAATTTTTTTTTTTTTTTGTGGTTAAAATACCACATATTTCTGTGTAATCATTAAATATTTGTTTTTCTTATCAAAGCCTAATTTATGTTAATTAATTGTACCTTGAATTTTAGTTCTTTTGAACAAAGTGAGTATTCTGATTATTAGTTTCATTTTTTGGTGTTCTAGTTCTTAAATGTGTGATTTGCTATTTCTTTTGTGCCACTCCTTACCATTAGAAATCGTGGGCTGAGTGTGTATGAAAGATTAAGTAGGCTAGAATGTTAAATGGTCTGGTGGCATTCACTCTATAGGAGAGAAAATCTCTCCAAAATTATTTTTTACATTGCTTGTTATATCTGAGTAGAAATTTGGAATTTAACTAGATTTTAATGCAATTAGGTAACCTTCAGAGAAAATCCAACACATAAAAGGTTGTAAAGGTGATTTTGCATTTGTAAGATACTTTATGAATAAAAACAGTAATCATATGGATCGATGGAGGATCACAGCTTACAACTGCAAAAATAACTCTACTTTACGTAAAACTAAAATCGCACCCTAGTTACTGTTCTGTAATGTGTTCTTTAAAAAAAAGGGCAGTGAAACAATTATTGGAAGCTTGTAAAAACTCCTTCTTTTGACACATCTCCCTGAAGAGATGATAAGAAAGTTGAAATGATACTAAAGCTAACCTTCTCAATGGTGTTATTATGCACCAGCAGATACCTTTCCTAAGCAACTGAGTAAACTAAACACAATTTACCTTGATTTACTCTGTTAAAGGAAATTTACTATGCATATTACAAAGATCAAACTGCTAGCTCAGTACTGGGAAAAAAAAAAAGCCAGAGGAACAGAGATGTATAAAAATGAGTGCTCATGGGCGGTTGACAGGTCCCATTTATATTAAAAGCAGACATACATAGACATCTTAAAGCACTCCTCCTTTCTAAAGCTGGTGGGGAGGTTGTATGGTGTACACACTATGCCTACTATAAAAAATATATTACTGTTTAATCAAGTAATGCACAGATTACTCAAGAGCTTCAGGGAATGAAAACCAGAATAAATATAATGGGTGTATCAGACACAAACATTTTCTTCAGAAGCAGCACATTATTAGCTAGTTACTAGCTTATGGATGTGGTTTCTGTGATATGTATATATGATATTAATAAAAATAGGTTGTGAAAATAAATCAAACCAGACATCTGGTTCGCCAGATCTTCTAGTTAGATTTGAAATACAACACAAACTAATGATCATACACAAGTAGATATCAAGTCAACAAAGGTATACAGTAATACCGGTTAGAAGTAACAGAATTTTGCACATTTGTGTTAATATTCTTTTCTTCTTAAAGGGAATATAATGAGATATTACAGCAAACACTAAAGCCCTGATAAGAGTCTTCTCACATAATGGAAAATAAAACTGTTTTGGGGATATTTTTTGAAGGCCTTATTATGTTTGTTTCAGCAGCCTTATGAGCTGAAGGCTGCTGTTTTCGCTCTTATGAAGAAGATGCAGCTTCTCCTGGTTTGATTTCCAAGAAATTATTTTAATTTCACTCTTACAGGGATTACAAATAGTTGGCCTATGAAATCTGTATTGGTGAAATGCCATCTGAACACTGATCTGAGAAATTATTGTTTCTGATTTGATTAAGAAGTGTGCGATTTGCCTTGTCTCATATATTCATTTGATAGGACAAAAGGAACTGTTTGACCCCTTTAGGTGTCAACATGAATGTTCTTGCAAGCACTGGATAAATTATGTAAAAGTTCTGGCTCTAAGCTGGAAGGAAATATTAAGAAGCTAAGCACTACCTGCCAATGCATGGACAAGTCTTTACGTGTAAATGTTTACCTGCCATAATTTCATTGGTTCTCATGCACTAGTCTCATGATTTTCCTCACAGAGAGTCAAGTTTTGAAGCTGTTTGTCCTTTATTTTATCTAATAGGATAGCCTTTGTCATGAGAAAGTCTAAAGAGATCAAGTTAGGAATGAGAACTGATCTGAACAAAACTGCTAGCTTGTATTGTGATGAAGCAGACCAAATGTGTTTCAAGAAAACCCCACATCAGACATAGACAGCTGGATTAGTTTTTACAGACTTTAAAAAGTTGCACTGGAGATTGCCAAAAGGATGATATTAATCACTGCAATCACATATTTCAAGCAACTAAAATAGGAGTCACATTTCAAAGGGTATAAATTTAAAAATAAAAATGGAAACAGAGTTAGCAGCTGCAATTAGCCTTTGAGAAAGAGCAATGCCTCTCAAAACAAAGAGAAGCTGCAAAAAATGCTTTTGTTTATATGATTATTGAAAAACTCAATCCTTGATGAAATCTCTTATCTTTACCACTTCTACCTTAGTAAGAGTTCCTAAACTGACACTTCAATGATTTCAGTTAATGCCATGGTCCATATGCAAGGTTTATATTCCAATTACTCAAGGAGAGGGGGCTGAGAGAAGGCTGAGGATATCTCAAATAATGAATTAATCCTTTCAATTCCTTTTATTTCTATGCCATTAAATTAATCCAGCTGGTATGAACCGGTTAGTCTGTATGTAATTTTGTGTTTCTCTACTCATAAAATAGAAAAAATTTTCAAGTATGCTATTTAAGTAGGGTAGTTAGTTTTTCCTCATCAACATGTAAGTCAATTAGCTTTTGTTCATTTTTACATCTACCTTCTTCTTTTGTACAGGTGAAAAAACAAAAGAAAAATTTGTTTGATTTTTAAAATTTCTTTCATTCTTTGTTTGGTAATCTGAAGCTCATACACAGCTTAATTGTTTGCCATTTTCCAGACAGAACTTTTTCTTACATGGTAGTTTTTATTGATACACTTTAATGATTTCCTGAAGGAGCATGTTCAAATGGATTCCATGTGACTCTAGACTGATAATGGATTAAGAACATTTTGAATAACTGAGCAAATGCTAGAGATAAACTGTAGAGGTTAAAACATATGTTTAAGTAATTTCTTGAAATAATAATAGGAAATGGGGTTCATAAGTGACCCCTTAGTAATGAGATCCATTATTTTTAATTACAGTTTAAAAGACAACTAATGAGGAAATTGTAAAAGCTCTTTAGAGAATCATTATAACCATAGGGAGAAAAGAGAGGCAAGGAGAAACAGCTATAATAATTAAATGTCAATACTATGCCCTCAGAAAACTCTTACTGTCTTCATCCTCTGGCATTCATTGCTTTTGTTTGGCAGAGGCCTCCCAATTTCTGAACTAATTCTTGCCAATATACTGATTTGTAATTTTGGTTTAATGATGTTTTCAAAACATACAATATAGCACTGGATCACATAATAAAAGATCTCTTTTGAAGGCTGTGAAGCCAATTATGTAGTTGAACCATATACCCAGGGATGATCTCAAGATGAAAAGGTAAAATATTAGGATATCTATTTATTCTTAGCCAAATTTTGTTCTATAAACAAGAGAAGCTCACCTTTCTGCATTTTTTTTTTTTTTTTTCTTCAGGATCCTGTAAGCATTTAATTTCTACTGCATTTTTTGGGGCAGAAACAGCATTCTAGGTCAAGTTCATACTCCCTGAAACACAGCAAGATTTGTCTAGGTGGGTTCAACACACACATAAAAGCAGTAGAGAGATCTGTCCCAGACTGAGCTAAGAAGATGCTGTGTTTGAATATTCAGTCCCAAGGTATCTATATATGATGCGGGTAGAGTTGCACATATCCCTCAATTTATTGTACAATTTATTTGCTGCAATAATGATAGAATCTGGTGAATTAGTCTTTGTGTTGATTTGAGTTTAATGTTGACAGATTATTCACTTTATCATTGTGCATATCAGGATGTGTTGAGGTCGCTGTCTGTCTGCCTGAAACCTCTTCAGGTCTTTAGTATTGTAAAGTTTGCTCTCAAGGTCAAAAATCTGCATCTCACATGTTGTGATTGCACATGTGTTGCCTTTATGTGAATTTTGGATTGGTATGTGTTTGGGATTTTAAATAACTTCCTGGTTTATAGTCTAATATGATTTATAGTATATCAATTTAATGAATGCTAGAGATTAGTTGTCATTACGCATAATTCTAAGTCACTCAAGGGAATACAACAGCATTACATTCATTAACACACCAATATTTTCAGCTTGAAAGCTACTCTGTATCTGTCCCTGCACTCCTGCCCCACTAGGACCTTGCTGTATCCAGCTTCTCCTACAAGGGGACTGTTGATAGTCCTTTGTTTTCCACAATTAGCCTGGCAATTTAATTATTTAGAAAACTTACTTAATTACCATTTCTTTCTTGCCTTCTCCATTCATTATGACAAACTACCTGATATAGCCTGCATTTATAGTCATGAGGAGACTGAACCTGTTAGATATATCTTAATAATTTAAACTGATGTGCATCTTAATTAGATCAAATCAACCTTTGGAATATTTAAGTGAAGGAGAAATGAATACCCATGCTCAAATTCCACATCTTTTCTCTCCATACACTTCACTAAACTGATATACAGCGCCACCACCAAAGGTTAATCATGACCTTAGACATACAGAGTACTCTCCTATAAAGTTGGCTAACAATTTGAGGTGGAAGCTTAAGTGTAAGTGATACATGTAGGAATGGAGAAAAGACCTTTGAAAAACTGTCACATTCATATGAAGGTAATGGATGGACTTACTAAAACCAGATCTGTGACTTATTTCTGAAGGAGGTGAAAGAAAGGAGAAAAAAGCAGGTAAATACCCAAAACAGTACAAATTAATTAAAAGCCTTCAAAGAGACTTGAAATATGGTCTCTTTAAGGTTCAGCTGTATTTTCCTCCATGTAATTCATCCACCAGATAGGATGCAGCTTTCTGACCACCAGCTGTTCTTAGCTGGGTACATGAAGGGGATCTTCTTGAGCCCACTGACTGGTCCTTAAGGAGCAGAGCAATAGCACTGAATTACATGTCTAGACTGAGGGATCAGTCTATGGTGTGCTTAACCACCAAGTTTGGACACCTTGGTTGGATAACGTCTTTTTGGGTTTTGTGCTCACATAATCCTCCTATGAAAACCATTGAGGAAAAGGACAAGACAAGAAGAAAATTGTGTATGCCAGCACTGAGCCAAGACTATTCACGTGTACAGGGTCTTGGGAAAATGGAATTTGTCCTGGGTTTAATCTTGGGGTTTAGTTTAAATGAAGTGGCACTGTTTTGGAGGTCAGGTAGAATTTGCAAGGAATTCAGATATGAATAAGTTATTTTATTATAACTTACATTTTTAAAAGAAGGAAGCTGAAGTAACTTTTGACTGAGAAAAACATAATTTGGCTATTTCATAGCAAACTTGTGACAAAATGACCCTCAGCCAAAGAGCTGATGAACAGCCAGAGGTTTACTCAATAGCAGTAATGTCATGATGGTATTAGCAAAGTTTGTGGTAAGATTGAAAGTAGGCTGCAGATTGCTTATGTAATAGCAGTGACAGCAGCCATAGCAACATCTGGAGTGCAGTGTGATGCTCTTGATTGCAGTGTCACAAGCTTGATTATGTCTTCATGGATTTTGGGCGCTCCTTAACTATAACTTCTATACAGAAAGGTTCCCTTCTTACTCTAAAGAGAGTAAAATTCTTACTCTCTTTAAAGAGAGTAAGATTCCCTTCTTACTCTCTTAAAAGACATTTACCTAAAATATATTTATCTACAAAATTGTGTTGAGTGTGCTCTGCATATGCTGTTTTTCATTTCCAAAACAAACCTTGAGAATTCTACCAAGCCTGCAGTGAGAGGACAAGAGAAAATGGCCCTTGGCTGGTACAGGGAAGGTTCAGATTAGATATGAGAAAAGTTTTTTCACTATGAGGGAGGTCAGACATTTGAATATGTTTCCCAGGGAAATGGGGGAATGGCCATCCCTGGAGGTGTTTAAGAGGCTTCTGAATATTGCTGGGTGGTGTGTTCAAGTGGTTTAGGGGTTTACAGTGGCAGTGTTGCATGTGTAGCTGGATTGGAAACTCTTAAAGGTCTCTTCCAAAATTGATAATTCTTTGATTCTATGATTCTGTAATTATGACTCTGGGATCACATATTCTCATCAGTTCATGTAGAAAACATTTTGCAGATCCATGGTAGTTTTCTATTCTCATTTGTGTAGAGACTGAGCAAGGTGAAAAAAGCATCCTTCAGGCCATAAGATCCATTATCCCCTACTGAAACATCATTTAGGCTGTCTATCAACCCCTGTATAAACCTTGCTGGAGAGTTTTAGTATGAAAACCTTGAGCCTTATGGTACGGCATTTATCACATTTTCAAAGTGAGCTCTCTGGAAATATAGGTGTATTGTTTTGGTCTATCACCTCTTCTCTTCCTCTTTTCTTCCTTTGCGTTTTTCCTAAACTCAAGTAATATTCAAGCTCCAAGAGAGTGTATAATCATGCTAGCCCAACAGAAGGTCCCCATTTATTCTGAAGTAGCTCATTGAAAGTATTTGTGTGCTTGAAGATAATATTTGTATGTACAGACCGTGTACATTTTTAAATATTTCTCCATAAGTGATGGAACGTCACAAGAAGAGTTAATTTACATCAAGGAAAGAAGAGAAATTTATCTTTGGCCAACACCACATTATAAACAAACAAGATAAATATTAGTCAAGGAGATGCAGTCCAATTTCACTTTATTTAAGGTTTGTAGTTCTTTTAATCACAACTCTGTGAGGAGCAAGCTGTAGCTGGTTTTGCAACATTCATGCTAACTATGAGTGATCTAACAAAATAGCAACAAAAATAATATTTCAAATATCACATTTTCATTATTTTCACGTTTTGCTGTAAATGTTTCTTCAATTAACAGCATGTGAAACACTTCAAAATGTACACCTGATGTACACAAATGTACACAAAGGTTGTTAGAGGGTTTTTTGCATACGTTAGGTAAACAAATAAAAATTTACTATAGTCACTGGAAATCACAGCTCATTTGGCTCCCTTTTACTTTGGGTGGGTTTAAAAACTTCATTGAAATTTACTTTTCTGCTTCACAAATTTTCACATAACCAACGCATTGTATAACAGAAACATTTAGTGAAATTAAATAGCATGATGTTCTCTGGATTTGAAATAGATCCAATCATGAATGATGGAAACATTGCCCAATAGATTTCATAACACTAGTATCAAATTGAGTTATTAAGAAACTTGGTTAGGCAGCATGTTTAGAGCTCCTTAAATACAGCAGATTTTTTATAATGAATAATTAATTTTTGGAACACACTGCCACAGGACACTGGAAGGCAAAAGTTTAATGCAAGTCAAAATAAGTTTAAATATTCTCATGGAATAAAAATCTAACAGATTCATGAAAGTGGGAGAATATGAATGAATGTCTAAACACATATTTTCATAGTCTGAGAACGTATCTTGTGTGAACATGACTGTGCTCTGACAGCTACCATTAGGAGCTTGATATTTGTGTTGAAAAATCTTAATTTCTATCAAAAATTGCCTTTCTTTTTCCCTCTGCAAAATGGAAAAGACATAGCCAATATTCTGTCATCTAGATACTTCTTATACAACTTCACAATGGCCATAACTTTGTATTTTTCCTGTAATACACTATTAAATTTTTCATTCTTTCTAAAGTCCCAAGATCAAGATTACAGTTTATAGTATACTGTTTAAACAATCACTTATTCCTTCTTTTACCTATAGAATCTTTACAGGAGAGTATTACATATTGCAATAACTTTATTATTTTAAATGATGAATTGTTTTTAAATTACAGTGGGGATTATTTTGTTTTACTTTTGTTTATTCTTTCTTTTAGGAAAGAATTATTGTAAAAGTAAATTTAAAATTAAAGAAGGATAAAATGTCAGGGGAATTTTTTTCATGTCTAGCACATATCCTTAAGAGATATCCCTGATGGTCCTCCCAAATCTCCTTGACAGTTTCTGTCCCACTACATGGCAAACGAGAAAATGTCAGAGAGAAGAAACCTTCAAGGAAGCCAGTATAGGCTTAATCAGGTTGTTGAGGGTGATTCACTGAGCACCCACGACCAGATGGTTGTTAATGTGCTCCCACCACGGTGCTGTCTGTCCTCCTTCCCTCTGAGCCTGACCTCCAGCTCTCACATCTGGTCTCCTACCCCACCGACAAGCCCTTGACAGCTGAGCTTCTCTATCTATGAACAACTCCATCTTCCACTTTTTCCCTGCCCACTGATACTGAAAAGCTTTTACATAACTACCGCTCTCACTAGTTTTGCAAGATATCTCACCAGGTCTCAATTTTTGCAGCAGCTCACCTGCCTCCATCTTTTGATGGCCTTGCTTGAATAAATCAGTTCAGGAAGCAAACACTGATTTCTTGGACCGTTTTCAGCCTTTAGATTTTTAATGGTTATTTTGTGTTTTGTTTGTTTGTTTTGTTTTGTTTTGTTTTGTATAAAGCTACCAAGCAATAATTTAGCTATTTAAAGCTAAGGTGCAACATTAAATAACCTTGCAATTACACTGTTTATAAGAACACATGCATGGCCTAGTCAATAGCAATATGTATGTGTGTCTGCCTAACTGAAGGTTATTTCCTGTGAGTGTTTGCTGCAGGCATGTGGTCTCCTTTTCATTTCTGCTCCCACCTGCACCAGTAACATCCTGATGAGTAAAGAAAGAGAGAAGATTTTTCAGCTCTTGCCAGAATTTTCTGTGAAGACCAGCAGGTTATAAAACAGTAGTATGTAAACAGCCCAGAGCACATGCACACACTGTTCTAGCTTAATGGAATTACAAAACATCAGCTGCAAAAGATGTTCTTGCTTCACATGGGGCAACCTAGGTAGGGAAAAATCACTCTGATGTCTTTGTCAGGATGGCTTCTTAAGTCTATATAACTATATTCAAAACCTACTACTTATCTTCTCAGGGGAATCCAAATGAAAGATTTTAGTCTAAAAAAGGTAATATGAAGGGAAGAGCAAGGAAAAATTGACTGTTTTATACATCTCAAACAATATCATTACTGTTTCAATAGTGTATAACATACTCTGCTGTTTTGCCATTTTCTTGTTCATGTTATGACTCACCAGTAATATCAAGGACCTACATGAAGACTGAGGGGATGATTTCAGTTTGCAGGGAAGAAGAAATTTTAAGAATCACAGATTTTGTGTGGTACAAATTAGTCTTGAAGGTGATACTTGAGTAGCTGATTTTTTAGGGATTTAGTCTGTGATATATATATGTATATATAATTCTATGCCAAAATTCATATGGAAATTGAACATAAAATCAATCAGGAAGTTTAAGAAGAAAAGAGATTTTAGGGATAGACCTACCCATGGGGTGTGTCTTGTCAACAGCACCATCTCTCTTATGTACATGCATGACTATTTTTACAATCTACCCTTCTGTCTTATGGCCTTCTGTTTTATTTCACAGAAAATTCTAGCTTCCTGAGTTGGATTTAGTTTCAATTCTAAGTCCTTTACCCTATTGTCCTCTGAACCCATACAGACATTTTGCATTTACACGTTCATATGACAAGGAGTTCTGTTGACATAGTGCTCATTATGTGTTGAATAATCACATGTGATTTTTTTTGGATATTTCTACTATTTCCATTGGTGTTCCCTGATTCTTACACCAGAAAAAACATTAACAGTTGACTCATCTTTTTCAACACCCTCCATAACACTAGATTTTCTATAATTATGGTCGCAAAAGACCAAGCTTCCTAAGTTCAAATACTTTTTTTAAATTGCTCTCTAAGTGATTTTTAGAATTCTGTAGTATGGGCAGGTATATGCAGGTACACATACTCAAGCATGGAAACATATTGCTCATGGGGATCACGCTTCTTCTTCTAGTGTTTTGAATAGGCAAAAGACCATCATAAGAAAGTGTCTTTTTGTCATACACATACTGTTTATTAGTTGCCTTAGTTGTTCTAAAAAAATTAGTTGTTATAAAAAAAAATGGAAATGTTTGGAAATTATTTACATTACTTTACATATGAACAAAAGATCTTAAACTCTCTGGTATGCTCAGCATCTTGTTTCACGCCCAATACTAGTTCACAAGCATGGAAAGTTAAAACAGGGCTAGACTTATTATCTGCTTAAACCCAAAAATTAAAACATAGTTTTTCTTCCAAATGTGGCCTCCAGGTTGGGTTTTGCCTTGTGTGTGTGACAAGAAATCTCCTTACTACAAGAAAAGTCCCAGAGAATAATTTTCAGAAAGAATGTAACTGACATGAGAACAGTTCTAAGTTTTTTGCAGGTCTATTGAGATATCTTTGTATTGTCATATAAAATTGTAAAATATTAACTTGATTGTGATTATGGCTTCAATTTGTCCTTCATCCATGTTTTAGTATTTCACAGATAAGTGACTTGAACTTCCTAAATCAATGCTTAAGTGGCTACACTGATAATACATCTCAGTAAAAGGGCTACTTTTGAGTTATGGTGTAAAGGTGGTTGGCAGGTGGTGGTCTCTGTCAAGGAAATTCTTACTTGTTTATCTAATATTTGCACACCTACATTCTACTGTATACTGTACCAACACCAGACATAAAGTTTAAAGTAGAGATTGTGTGTTTGAGAGTAGTTCTTCTACACGAGCAAACTGACACTGCTGGAATTTCTGAATATCACTCTGGTGTTGGTTGTGTGATTCAGAGTGACAAACTAATTATAAAACCAGGATTTTGCAGTTTCAGCCCATTAGTTTTAAATTCTATCACCCTTTTTTTTTTCTGAGTTGCGCTGTCATATAGTTGAATTTTTCTTATTGTGATCATCAATTTAAATGTTTTCAAATGGCTTATAGGCCAAGAATTAGTCACCATGACTGTGGCAGTATGTTCCAGTTATGCTAAGCCCTACAGATACTGTCTGCGTGTGAGAAAGTATGTGATAAAATCTTTACCCTTGGAAGATTCACCTGGCAATACCTATGCCTCTCTATTATCACAGGTCAAAATACACCATGCCTAACTGCAATATTACACTCAAAATATGGCAGTTTGAGCTAATTTATCCAATTAGTAGCTGCAGTTTTCCTCTATCATATTTGTAGATTTTGTTTTTAAACTAATCCGTCAAAATTCTCCTGTACAAGAGTAAGCGATGTTTCTGTGCACCCCAACAACACCACTAGGTAAATAAATTCTAGCGAAGGAATGCATGTTCACACTGAAATTTTCTTATTGATTATGTGTCAAATTAATAAATGTCTGCTGAAGATGTGAAATTTGATAAACTTCTGTAAATATAGTGTATTCATTATTATAATAGCAGAATATGTATATATTTAATTTATGAATCTTAATTTATGATAGTCCTAAAAATTCATTAAAATGTAATTAATTTAAATTAACTTAGATAATTTACAATCTTTTAGAAAAAATAAAGGAGACAAATAGAGCTATTTCAGTAATATTTTTATGGCAGTATAGTATGTGACACTGTAATCAACCTTGTACAAGAGTTTAGGTTCAGAAGTCTGGAACGTGATTTGGAAGATAATTCTAGGAGTCTGAAATTCAGGTAAAAGATGAAATATAAAAAGCCTTTTGGTCATGCAGTTAACTAAATTGAATTTTCACAGTCTTATAGTTCTTTCAGAGACTTAGTGAGTCCAGTAATATTTCTTAGACCTTGTAGTTAGAATCAAATAACTAGAACAAATCAGCTTTTCTTTTTAACCTTTTTCTAACAAAGTTTCAATGCAAAGCTTGAAAAGATGAATCTTAAAAGGCCACAAGAAGTAAGAAAAATCCTCTTCTGACTACTTTTTAAAGCAAATTATATGACTTTTTGATAATATTGGATGAATTATTTCTAAATACTGAGGTCTGACATTTATATTACAAATTCTATCTCTCTAGTAACATCAACAGATGACCTGCCAGTCTTTTTTCTTTGTCAGAGATGTAGACTTATTAATATTATTTGTGTAAAGCACAACAGGATTGTCAATGTAGTATTCTGATAATTACTTGACGGGTTTAATGGAGATAATGTATTTTATAGCTCTCTACTGGAAAATCCACAAACCTTTATGTATATTTCTCATATGATTATAAGAAATAGCAATAGTTCAAATAAATGAATTAATTGTCCTATTTATAGCTAAATTAAAAAGCAAAATCAGGATGATCATGAAAGCATAGCATCAAAGGGACCTCAAGGGTCATCTAGTTCCAACCCTTCCTACCCCTGCCGTGAGCAATATTGCCACACACGGGATCAGGTTACTCAGAGACTCATCCAGCCTGGTCCCACTGTCAGGAATGGGGCGTCCACAATGTCTCTGGGCAACTCATTGCAGCACCTTACCACCTTCACAGTAAAGAATTTCTTCCTATCATCTAATCTAAATGTTTACTCTTTTAATTTAAAACCATTCTTGTTTTCCTATGACTAGATTTTACTAGTGTAAAAAGTTTCTCTCTCTTTTTTTATAAGACCTTTAAGTAAAGAAATCTCCAATAGGGTCTCCCTGGAAGCATTTCCTCTCCCTACTGAAAACTCCTATTCTGTAAGCATTTCTTAGCAGCAGAGGTGTTCAAGCAATCTTCAAGGACTTCCTCTGGACTCATACCAAGGAGCCCACATGTGCTGGGATCCCAGAGCCGTGTAGCAGCTGCTGTCTTCATAAAGAGCAGGCAGGCACAGCTTCCCAAGGATATTTCCTGGGAATCACAGCGAGAAACCTCAGAGAAAGAGAAAACAATTTTTATCTCTATTCTCTGATCCTGTTTTGCACATGTAGAACATGATAGGAAGATTTTTTTACCTGAAGAGATTTGGTTATTGGATTCTAGTCAGAGTTGTTTATATTAATTAGCCTATTAGGTCAAAGCTGTATCCTAGATGTCTGGAGAGAGTCACGGGTTTTTCTTTAGTATATACCTTTGTATATTATAGTAATCTCTTCAGTATAGCTATAATATAGTATTAGTGTAATATAGTACAGTTTAATAAAGCAATTGTTCAGCCTTCTGAATCAATAGAGTCAGATGCCAATCACTCCTAGGCATTGGGGTCTCCCTGAATTTGATAGAGCTGGATGCAGTGTTCCAGATGTGGAACAGAAAGGCAGAATCCCCTCTGTTGACCTCCTGTGAGTGCAGCCAAGGATACAATTGCCTTTCTGGGCCGCCAGTGCACATTTTTGTCTCATGTCCAACTTTTCATCAATGGGAACTCCCGAGTGCTTTTCCCAATGTCTTCTCCCAGTCTCTCAGGGATTGCCCCAGCCCAGGTGGCAGTACCTTGGACTTGCTCTAGCAGAACTTTGGGACATTCTTGTGGACACACTTCTCAATCTTGTCCAGGTTTCCCCCTGGCTGGATTTCCTTCCTTCTCTTTTGTCCCCTACATCTCTCAGTGTTTTGTCATCTGCAAATGGCCTCACTGTCTGTGAAATTGATCAATATATTGGCCAGCACGAGTTCAAGACAGAGTCCTGAGAGACATCACTCATCACCTTGAGGGACACCTATCATCACCAGCTTCCAACTGGAGACATAGAGCCATCGACCACAAATCTCAGATTTTTTTGACACAGACTTCCTCTTTAAACTACCAGGGAAAAGGGGGTCTTAGATATCATAGGCAATCTAACCACAGAAAAATTCTTCTTTTACAGGGTGTAGTGAAAAATGCAGAGGCAGACTGGGATCAGAAGATTCTGTTGCTTTAAATGAAAATATTCAAAAGTTAAAGCTGCTGGAATAATTCCTTACAAAACTAATATTTGCTGATATCATTTCCTCTATAGCTTTATTCCACAGACAGAGCAGTTGTACCATGACATATTGGCACACGGTATGTGTAGATAGAGACTCCACAAAGTAGCTGTTTCACTAAAAACTAAACAAACAGTATTTGCCTTGAGAAATGAGGCACCTCATCTAGGAAACGTTCACCTCCTCTAGGAAATCAGTTCTCAAGAAAGTATTTACAAAGAAGAATACTTTTGTCTTTGAATTTCTGTGAAACAAATAAGTAAATCAAATAAGGAAAATTAAAAGTTTTTACTGGTTTTCAAAAGGAAGAAATAGCTGTGATCATTTAAATCTGAATAGCAGAAACAAAGACTGCCAGCAAATATAATCCATGTGCAAGCAGTGACTCTGCAAGCAGTGCATGAATGGTTTTTAGCCATTCAGAAACAGAAGTAAGCTAAATCCTCTTCCCCAAAGGCTCATTAAAGTACATCTGCGCTCAGGGCAGTTCAGTAATTATGTGACAGGAATAACTTCTGTGATTATAGTACACAATGACCACTTTCAAACTTTTGGCATTAGCGTAGGAGCAAAAGCACAGCCAAGAGGAAGAAACTGGATGTACTGAAAAAAAAAATGTCCTTTAGGTTATAAAATTTTACTGGCCACTAATCATTAGGATAAGAAATCTAACTAGTGTGTGTTTGCATTTACTTTTAACATAATCAGTAATTACAATTTTGTTTTGATCTTATTTTCTCTTTCCCACGGCTCCCTATTTTCCATATCAGAATGCAGCACCTCAAACCTGCTGATGTTCTGCATTCCTCTAAAGGAGACATGAAATATTATGTGATCTATTACGGAAAAAAAAAAAAAAAACAACCAGTAAACCTGTGCAAATTATATTCAGTAGCTCCATTTACAATTGCTCTGATGGGAATTCAAAATTATCTTGAAGATTGTGGATGATTCCTATTTTATCTTGGTTTTTCTTCTTTGCACTTCTCATTCAGTTTAGTAATTCAAGAGAGGAGGCAAACACAAATTGGTCCTAACCAGTTCATCAATTCTGTCCCTGCTGCTAATCACTCAATTACTGCATTTTGTAGAAATTACTTTCTAGTTTCAGGTCTGTTGCTACCTCAGGTTCTTACAGATTTCAGTGTTAGCAAGAGATTTCTGCTAACAAGTAACCTCTTTGCTGTAGGTGTTATGATATAATGTGGTTACCTTTAAAAGTAATTAAGCATTTATATTTGTATACTACTCATATTTATTTTTGTGCAATATACCAAGGAGAGCTTTTGTATCTGGGCATTCCCTGACAACAGAAATACTGCACAGAGACACCCAGAAAAACAGACATCAAACTAATTTGATTTTTTTTTTTCTTTTAAAAATCACTGTCAGAAAGATCTGTCTTGTTAAAGTATTTAGCAAAACCTGCTGTGGTAGGTTGGATCTATAGAACCTCACTCAACATGACACTCAAGTTAGAGAAAGCCTTCTGACCAGAGGGAGCCTTAATAATACCCAACATACTGAGCTTCAAAAGGGAGAAGTCCTTGCAGACACTACTTAGTTAAAAGTTGTCTTCTGCAGGTTTTGTGTGCAAGGAATCAATTAATCTCAGACACTGTGATGCTATATTAATAGGTAAAATATTTTATACTGCATGTCACCTGACCTTATTTCTTTGAATGTAGGGAGATATAAAGCCAAAAGTTTAAAGATAAAGCACTTTTTACTAATTTATGTACTTTAATATTATTTGATGACCTCTGCTAAAAGTTGGTTATACAAGATGCAAATGTATAAAGTTGCTTTATGCCTTAAAGTAATTAAAAACAAAACCATGACTGGTAAACTGTATTAATCCCATTTTACAGCTGAGGAAGCTCAGATTAAAGAAAATAAATTCCCAAAGTCACAGGCAAAATTGTTAAACAGGAAGGAAGGAGATGTAGATCTGCATCTACAGTACTCCGAAAGAGCACTATAAAACATGTCCTTCTCTGGTCAATCTTCAAGAAAGCCCATTGTCAGAATTTCCTTCTACGAAACAAACAATTTATAATTAAATAGTTGGACATAAGACTCTTAAATTGAAATGAAAACTTATGCTGGAATATAGAAAAAAGTAATGACTGACATTTTGGTACCTTCAATCCTTTCTGGATGGATTTACTGAAAAGTTAAATTGACAACGCTCCCCATAACATCCTTCCATCCTGTTCTTCCTGTTCTTGTCTTGCTGAGTTCTCCAGCCATGATCTAACCTGAAAATCAGCCTCCAAATAGAAGCAGATGCCTAAACATTAAGAGCAAGTTAGTCTTCATTAAGTCTTTTACTATCAACTACCACTTCGCAGAAATCTCTGCTTTTTATTGCAACATATTTGAGCCAAAGTGCAGCTGCAAAGCGCACACAGTAACAGGCCAAACTGTGGACTGTGTTCAGGAGAATGTGCTCCGGCTTGTATCCTTGCTTGAAATATTGAACTATATGCAAACTAAACATTGCCTGCAAGCACATATTTACATAAACATATGCATTACAAGCTTAAGAAACAGAGAGCTTGCTTGTCAGCAATTAGCAAACAGGTACAATGAATCTTGGTTAAATATGGTGGGGTACATGGAAGCTAAGTGTGAGTGCAATTAAGTTGGGATCTATAAAGTGCCGTGTTCTCACAGATTTCCTTCATCTGACTTCCACTGATTTCAGTGATGTTGACATGCAATTGCCTTCTCCCAGAGCAAGATACATCATATAGGAATCTGAAAGAGAAATTTGTTTAATCAAAATAACATAAAATGTTGGTTTGCATCAAATACAGTCTCACTGAAAAAACAATGCAGTACACAATTAAGTAATTTCCTACCTGAGATAGCAGCTAACCGCGCCATCCATTTTAATTGAGTTTACATGTGTGACTAAAGTATAGTCATGTACTAAAGAATAGTTACTTGCTTGAAAAAATCCTTTCTGAGTTACACTGAAAGCAAATAACATTGTATGGGTTTATTTCCAGTAAGTAGTAGAAATCTATTTAACTTTGTTTTAGTTTAAGAGATGAAATCTAGTGTGTAATTTTTTTCCTAACTGTAGTGATATGTTCATGCTGAAATATTTAGGAGGAAATTTATCTGAATATCTTGAAAAAAACCAAAGAGATCAAAACTCAGTCTTGCATTTTTAAATTAATGAATCCCAAAGCTCTCAAAGTCCTAGTAAATAGCCATAAAATAAATTAGTAAAATGGTTAAATTAGTATGTGATCTATTTGATGACATAGAATATTGCAGCTAATGAAGAAACTGTTCTTTGTTTTGAATCCTCACAGAAAGAGGACCAAGAGGGAAGAAATCAATAGTTTAATGAAAGAAATTATATTTTTATTGAACTGTTTTACTAGTCTTCTTATTTTACTGTTTTTCTATAATTATTACCAAGAATGATAAAAATGTGTACTGGTTTTGGCTGGGATAGAATTAATTTTATTCACAGTAGAAGTTTTGGAGTTGTGTTTTTGATTTGCACTGGAAACAGGGATTTTTTTTTTTGCTGCAGAGCCGGGCTTACTCAGAGCCAAGGCCTTTACTGTTCCTCACGTCGCCCCACCAGCGAGAGGGCTGGGCATGCACAAGGAGCTGGGAGGGGACACAATGAGGACAGCTGACCCCAAGCGACTCAAGACATGTCCTACACTGCAGGACATCATCCTCAGCATATGAAAGTGGGGGAAGGTTGGTGCAGGGTTGCTGCTGGCCATTAGGCACCTGGCAAGCAACCGTTTTCATTTACATCACTTTTTTGAGTTTTATTTCTCTCTGTTGTTTTCTTTTAAATTAAATAACTATTTTTTATTACTACTATTATAGTTATTAGCATCCCCATAATTGTGTTCTATATCACTTATTAAGCTGCTTTTATCTCAAACAATACATTTTTGCACTTTCACCCTTTTATTTCTCTCCCCATAACTGACTGGGAAGGAGTGAGAGAATGGCCATGTGTGGATTAGCTGCTGCCTGGAGTTCAAGAGTATAGAGAATATTAAATAAAGAGATGTATTATATGGAAACTGAATAGGAATGGTTGTTCTTTTAAAAAAATCCTATATAACCAGACTAAACTTCTTACTAATAAAGTGGTAGAAGGACTCAGAAGGGTTTTTTTGCTTACAATTTTGAAAGAATTTCCTGCTATTTATTTTTGTTGTTAAAAAAAAGTGAAAGACCTATGCATAATATTGGAAAAAAAAAGTGGAAATTAAAAGTCTTTTTAAAATTTCTTTTCCAATGATGATACAGCTGAGCCAAGAAGTTAAGTATTTTTATATTGTATGGTACAAACGTGGGGTGCAAATAAATCCCTCCACCAAAGGGATTCTTAGCAACTGTGCAAATAAAAGTAAAGTGAGAATATTAAATTCCAAATCTTGAGGAAAAAGATGATGTTGGACAGCAATTTCTTCTTCTTGAAGGTGCTCCCAGCATGTGACACCACAATAGAAAGTTTTGAAATTAAAATAAAGCAAGCAAACACTTGTTTTCAAACCACACCACAGTGGGGAAGTAATTACATTAAATAGTAACTGTGGGCTCCAGACAAAGATGTATAGGAATAATCACCATTTCCTGTGCAACCGATACGGATTGCAGGGAGCAAGCAGACGGAGCTAAAGAAGTGAGTCACATGAAAATGCCACACAGAGCAGGCTGTACCCTCACAGGGCCAATTATTAGAAGAAGGTTTATTGACCTTTTAGAGAAGCCAAATATTCCTTGAATTAAAAGTAATTTAGCCTTGTGTGTCACAGTCCACCCAATGAATTTGTAAACCCACTTTTTCACTTTTTTCTCGATGGTTAGACAAGTCCCATGTCATGATTCCATGAAACTAGAGAATGGGAAACAATATTCTTAGACAAGAAAAAAGTTATAGAATGAAACTTTACATACATAAACTCTGCAAATTTTATCTAGTAATTAATGCAAAATGTTAAAATCTGAGACACATCGTTATAAATGTATGTTGCTTAGAAGCTGATAATGAGCAGTAGACTTTCTTTTGACAATGACCTAAATCCATATGAAACTGGCAAAACTCCATGATGTTATTACTACTTCTGTTGTAGCAGATTTTCTGATGTTTTTAATGCAGTAATTACCATTACTGACACTAATGGATTGTTTTGTTATAAACACACATAAATAAATGGGCAGGGAAAGGGATGGGGAGTTTATTCTTCCTTTCACATATATTTAGTGTGCAGTGCAGTCCTGGATAATAAAAGATTCAGAATCCAAATAATAGGTATCCAGTGGACATATCCCTCAGAGCAACATGCTGCAGCAACAATAACCAATCTAGCTGGTGTAAAAGTATCCCAATAATGTATGCATAAACTACACATTGGGTTCTTGTAGACAAACTTAATCACTTTATATTTATATTTATTTGGATACAGGAAAAAAAACTTTTTTTAAAGTGTACAATCCCTAACAACAAAATCTCTTGAAATATAATACGATCAAATTGGAATATTTATTTATTATCTTAAGTCTGCATCTTATGTAGAACCAGTTCAAGAATTATTGAATAAAAATTCAATGGGAAGATTCAGCACCAATTTGGAAACTTTAACATTACATTTTCTGACTGAAATATGAGAAGCATGAGGCTATGATTGACATCATAAGGATTAATTGCTTTTATATTACAGAACTCACAAGAATCATGTTCTTTTAACTTATATTTAGTGCTAGATGAAAAGGTCGCAACTGGTGATAGTGTCCATAAACTATGAGTTATAGTCCAAAGTTTTCTTGTTCATCCATTCTCACATCTTCAGGATGGTATTCTCTGCACAGCTGCAGTGGCTGTACATATATCCTTGCCATAAAATGTCAGGACATACACGATCAGCTCAACTAGAGCCACGGGTTGACGGCACTCTGCCAATACAAAGCAGACATAAATGCCTGTCTGCTAGGCTGGTTTATATCCTAAAAGCTAATCAGTTTACCTGAAGGAAACCAACAGTTTTGGTTTCATGTATAGAAGTCTTTTATAGAAAAGATGGGCTAAAAGTAACAATTTTTACTTTAACATAATAAATCAATAATTAGTAAGTGATTTTACTTGTTTTAGAAAGTCTCTCTATATAATGTCTTCCTTTCTGTATACCAGATGGTTTGAGCTGCTCTTTGTTGTTGTTGTTGTTATTGTTGTTGCTGTTCTCACCAATGTTTTGCAAGCTTGATTTAACTTTGGAGTTTCAGACAAATTTTAGTTAGTCCCTTTACACACATTTTTTCCTTTGATCCAGATGCCTAGTGATGTAAATAGATATAGTTCAAGCCAAGCTAATAAAGCCCTGTGGATTTACTTCAGTTAAATGTCTGTCACTTAGGTTTTAGCAAGAGCTTATCATGAAATATTCCAAAACTGCACAGGGTGGAATATTCAAACATGAACAAAAACTGCTACAAGGCTTTCAACTACTACTAAGTTTCAAAAGTTACTACAAGGCAATAGTAGACTCTGTTCACTTAGAGTCCTCTCATGCTGTGAAATAAAATAAATTAATTTGATGGAGATTCCTGGTGTTCCTTGCAATTGTAGTGCCTAAAAATGTGGATGTTTTCTGTACTGCACCACAGCTAAATATGCCCATTTCCTTCCACCAGGTAAGTCATCTTTTCTCTTTGCTTGAACGAATGCCACAGGTTAAACTTATGTGTAAAAGGGGATTAGAGTCAAATCACTGAACCTGCTGTCCATCTCATTCTTCTTTAACCAATCTTTTCTCTGAATTAGGGGCAGATGGACCATGTAGGAGGTTGATGGGAAACTCTCAGAGTCTGAAGCTTGGCGTGTGTTGGAACCTGAACTGACATAATATTACATGAAAAAAAATGTTAATTTCCATCATCCCAGTAGAGTACTTCTCTTGTTTTAGGTTAACACTCTGCCTCCACTTTCAATGGGCGAGCCACAAGAACTGTGGTGTTCTCTGGGATCCCTGGGAGTTTCTCTGTCCATAATTTGAAGATCAAGGGGATGGGTGGCCCCGTTCTGCTACCTGTGTGCTCTTGTTGAAATCAAATAGCTTATGCTACTAAGCCATTTAGACAAGCACATTGAAATCACCTGGCAAATACCACTGCAGAAGAATAATTTTCGCTCAATCTAAAATTTTACAAAGAGAAATATTTATGTTATCAGAAACATTTAGAGAGATTTCAAAAATCAGTAATGGGGGTCCGAAGTCTAATGTGGTATTGGTTTGAACTCAATGATCTTGAAGGTCTCTTCCAACAGATTCTGTGATTCTGTCATTTTTATTTATATGTGATATCTTCAAGCCTATATTCAGTTTCTAAACTTTTTCTATTTTCTTCATTATACAACTGAAAGTTTCACAATGCTTTTTATAATTGGGGGAGTACCATCATATTTTTTCCAGAAAGCTTGATTCATGTACTCAAAATCTGCAATTTTCCATTACTTGTCTTAAAGAAATGTCTTACACATGATAGTCAAAACTGAAACAGGTGAGAATTCATGTACAATTGCAGAAAAACACTGAAAGATTTCCAAATAAAACACAATAAAAATGCTTCAAGGATTCCAAAATTTTGTGAGTCATTTTACCCAAATATAGGACATGTAAAATAATCCCAATATGGAAGACAAGCTGTATAAATTCAACTTTACTTAAAGGGAAAAAAAAGAAATGAAGGCTTATGAGAGTTACAATTTATTTTTTTGCTTGAAGTTCTGAAGTAGACAGTGTTCTTGGACATTCATTTGCCAATTTGCCACTCTAGCCCTTGCCCAGTGTCACAGGGCTTTTCAGGAGTTTCTTTCTGAATGCGAATGTTTCAGCTCTCATTTATACCCCTGTCATTTCAACATCCTCGCCTGGTGAAAAAAGGCTTCTTATAAAAGGTAAGCAGATTATTTTAACCTATGCCTATATTAATCTAAAAATTTATTCAGTGACTGAATAAGGTTTTTAGCTTAATATTCATCTAAGGACCCCTCAGTATACTCTCTGTTTTGTACTTGGAAGACAAGTTATATTCAGGCAAGACATATAGACATGATAAAATGTGTATTTCTCTGGCTGACATAGAAATCAAAAGCTGTGAATATATAGCAAATGCTGCCTGTGAGAGTCATGCAGATTCATCTGTAGTTCTGGCTCCATGTTCTGTTACTGATGATGCAATCATTTGGCCTCTCTTCTACAAGCACCTCAGGTCTTTTAACTATAACTTTCTCAGGGGCCAACTGTGCTCATTTAATTATCAATTCATGTTGTATTCATTGTTCTTATTTCATAGTAAGCATTTTTGTTACTAAATATATATGTATTTATCAATCAGAGAATCAGAAATTACAGACACCACACATAGTGATCATGCTTACATATCATTGATCACAATCACACAAAACTGTCCTTAGCACTGATCTCTTAAATCAGCTGTTTACACGCAGTTCCATGGAGCTAGTGCATGTGGTCAGGGCTGATGTCAGTGTCCCTGGCGGTCTCAGTCACAGAGATCAGGCTCATTCCCAGTTCTGGCTAGCCGGGTCCCAGACATGTGGATGTTGGCCAATGTGATGCACAACTACAAGAAGTATCATAAGGCAGATCTGGGCGGAACTACAGGCCTGTCAGCCTGACCCTGGTGCCTGACAAGGTCATTAAACAGATCATCTTGAGTGCCACCATGGGGCACACACAGGACAACCAAGGAGTTAGCTTGGGATTAGGAAAGGCAGCTCCTGCCTGACCTTGATCTCTTTTTATGGCCAAGTGGCTCACCTAGTTTGCTTGTTCATCAAGGCCTTGGGTGTTGTCTACCTGGAGCTCAGCAAAACCTTTGAAACCATATCCCACAGCATTTTCCTGGAAAAGCAGGCAGCCTTTTCCTGCAAATGTGTCTTGGACAGGAGCACTCTTAGCTGTGTACGAACTGGCTGTACAGCCAGGCCCAGAGAGTGGAGGTGAATGGGTTGCAGCCAGGTGGGGTCCACTCGCCAATGGTGTCTCCCAGGGATCAGTGCTGGGACGAGTCACGTTTAATATCTTTATTGATGATCTGGGTGAGGGGATTGAGCGTTCCATCTCTAGGTTCATGGATGACACAACGTTTTGTGGGAATGTGAATCTGCTGGAGGACTGGAAAGCTCTTCAGAAGGTTCTAGAAAGGCTTCATCAATTGGCTAAAGTTCAACAAAGCCAAGTGCTGGGTTCTACACTTGGGTCACATGCAGAGCTGCAGGCTGGGGGCAGAGTGTTTTGGATGCAACCAAGCAGAAAAGCACCCAGGGGAGCTGGCTGGCCAATGGTGGCTGAATATGAGCCAGGAGTGCGTCCAGCAGGCCAACGGCATCCTGGCCTGAATCAGCAATAGTGTGGTCAGCAGGACAGCACAGCGATTTTCCTTTTGTACTTGACACTGTTGAGGCCATACCTCAAGTTCTGCATCCAGTTCTGACAAAAACACATTGAGGTGCTGGAGCAAGTCCAGAGCTGGTGAAGGGTCTAAGGGCTCCTATGAAGAGCGGCTGAGGGAGCACTAGTTTTGGCTAGAGAAAAGGAAGCTCAGGGGAGACCCCACCATTCCGTATAATTCCCTGAAAGGAAGTTGTAGACAGATGGGGGTCAATGTTTTCTTCCAGACAGCTAGAGACAGAAGAAGAGGACACAGCTCCAACCTGCACCAGTGGATCTATCTGGTTTTCTCTTGATCTGCTTATCTTAGTTTTGCTTCTTCCTTCCTATGCATTTCCTCCATATTTGCAGTTACCTGTGCTTATTTTGCTCTTCTTTCTCTTGTAAAGTTTGCTATTGTGCTGTTTCTTATCACTGTTTCAGTAAAACTGTACAAGTTATTTAGTCTCAGTGGTAAAATTGCTCTCATAACTAGACACATGGTGTCTTTACAGCATATTATACTATGCTTTGCAGTGTACATATTGCTATTTGCACTAGTATAACACTTTGCTTTCAAAGCAAGTGATTGTAGTGATAATGGTGAGAAAAGTAATTACAGTTTTTAAGTTTCACAGGCCAAATTTGTGTTGCATTACCTAAAAACATCTTTATGAGTGCCATCTAAATTTCATACAACAGTTCTTATTTTTCTTTTTTTTGTTTTTGGCTGCTGAACGATACAGGCATTCTAGGTAAGGTATCCACAGACTAGCCTCCCCTTTTCTTTTTCCTGTAATTTTATCTACACATTTTCATCTGCAGTAGAGATGCAGAAAATTGGTGTATCAGATAATATTCCAGTCCCATACCCCATTTCCATTTTATCCAGATAATCCTGCATATTTATCCCTTTTGCCCCGAAGTTATGGAGATTTTAAGAACTTTCATCTGTTGCTCCAGAGTTCCTTTAAAGGTTGCTGCTGCTTGCTGTGAAAGAGTTTGAAAGAAAATGTGTTCTTAATGAATTTGTCAATTTTGGCCTAAATTCTTATGGTCAGCATAAGAATTTGCATATGTCTGCTGTAGACGTCACCATCCCAGTGAACACTTGGGGTCCAAGTACTTATCCTCTTGTCCAAGTTACTTATCCTCTTACTTATGGAAAAACTATAACATCCCTGCAAACCCCTTCTTGTATCAATGCTGCTGTGTTCTTGTATCATTGCTGTTTTGGTTTTTTTAATTTTTATTTCATTTGTAACAGATGAGAGTGACATTGCCCAATGTTCTGTCCCTGCTTTAAGTGTCTTTGCAAACCAGTTTTTGATGCTTTGTAGAGAACTACTATATAAAATAATAATTAAGTTCTTGTTCATCTTAAGATTTTGAGTTCAATGCAGCAAGCATCTCAAAGAAATCTTGTGTAAGTGAAACTGTAATTTTCATTTGGATAATTATCAAAGTTGCATCACCTTTTCTCTCTTGTCATACTTATCCTATACAATTCTGTCATCTCAAATGTCTTTCTTAATGATAATCACTTAAGATTTTTTTACATTGTGCTGCAGCACTCATGCAATGACTTGAATAAGTCTCAGTCTGAAGACACCTTATAAATAATTCCGAGGAAGATAATTTTACAAAATGGATACACCTCTGGAAGTATGGATGGGGCCCAGTTAGAATTAAAAATAAGTGTGAGATCAAGTTTTTGTTTCTAACAAGTTACCCTTGCAATTTTTCATCAAGTGAGTTTTATTAGGATTAGTATAAAGAGGAGTGCATTCAAGAGGTTTAGGCAAATCTTCAGTAGTCCAAATCCAAAAAAAAAGGACAAAGAGGATTAGAAACAGTATTCTATGGAGGAGAAGATGAATAAATGGAGAGGGGGAATGTAAGAGGTAATTGTTTATGCCCAGGTGCACAGGGGCAATAACCATCAGAGAGGCTGCAGAGTGAAACAACAGCACGAGCAAGTTCAGCCAGCACAGGAAGCACTCCTGCGGCCATTGCTGCTTATACGCTTGAGTTCACATTTGAGGTTTTTCAAGGATTTGCATGTAAACAGCTGATTTAAGAGATCAGTGCTAAGGACAGTTTTGTGTGATTATGATCAATGACAGGTAAGCATGATCACCATGTATGGTGTTTGCAATTTCTGATTCTCTAATTGATAAATACATATATATTTAGTAAGAAAAATGCTTACTTTGAACCTTGGGTTCAAACATATTAAAAACATAGGTGACAGTAATTAAATCTCTTCAGTCCATTTCATTGCTTGCTCATTAGCTTCTCCCTTGGTGCATCCCCCATTCTTTCTTTCTGGTATTAAAGGAATGATGTAAATTAATTAGATGTGAAAACCCAACTCCCTGCTTAGGGACTCAAAAGAAACTATCAAAATAGAAAAACTAGGAATATGATTTCACATAAGGCTTATTCTTATCCTAAAATATGAAATAGATCTGGATTCTCTGTCAGTAAAATCAGTATAATCAATAAATGACATTTCATAGTGACACAGAACCTTTCACACAGAAACAAGTATTATGTGAATCAAACTGTACAACTGCATGTGAAATATCCTTTCTATCTGCTGACTGTTCACAGAGATGCACATCAGCAAGGCAAATAATATAATAATATTTCTCCTTCAGAAAATTGCAATAAAGAAAATTAAATATTCTGCTTCTCTCTCTCTCCCTTTCTGCTCTTCCTTCCCCTTCCCTCCCCCCACCCTGAATTTAGAAGGATGGATACTATCCAGTCTAAATTATTATGGAAACAGTGGCACACACAAAACATTTGGTGATATTTGCAGAAAATGCCTGTGACATTTTCCGCTTGTTAAAATCAATGAAACAAGGAAAAACATTGCCAAACTGGGAGAAAATGAGTCCTTGAAGAACTGAACTCCTAAAATGTGATATAACATCTCTATTTGTCTGTTACAATATGCTAACAAGATAAAGCAATCTCCTTTGGGCTCTCACAAACAAGATGTGTGCTATAAGAAATTTACTGAGCTCAAGATCAAGAAAGACCTACAGTTCATCCAATCTCCCACCCAACGTTTCAGAGACTTTCAATTTCCCTCAGTTACCCCTCTACTGATTCCATCACATTTTGTCCAAAGTATAATTCTGTAAGAGATTCCAGTTTGACCTGAATTTGCAAGAAATGGAGTTCAATATTTCTTTTGATATTTTGTTTCCAAGGTTAATTATCATTACTTTAAAAAAGTTGTTCTTCAAGTCTAATTTGAAAGGATTACCTTTAAAGTATTGCTTTTCTGGTTGATCAAGGTTCCTTACAAGCCCTGTATACTCTTTTATGAGGATAGTTATTCTTTTTCTAATACTTACCAACAAGTATCATTTTGATACAAATGGACATATAGAAATATTTCAGCATAATGAGAGCTTTCAAGGCTTTTGCATCCCTTCTCTTTTTCAGTTTCTGTTAACATGCAGCTAACTGAACAACATTTCATTGTGCAGAATGCCTTGCTTGGAAGCAATGTCTGTTCCTAAGCTCTAGTGTTCTGCTTGTGGCACTTTTTGTCACAGCAGCTCATCTGGAGAACCTGTTGTGCTGCAAATGAAGTAGACCCTTGGACTATTTTCAGACTCACCATTTTCTGTATCAATCTCTGCTTCTACAGATATTGCACACTGCACACTCAAACAAAGGAAATTTTGCACATATGTAATTTTTTTTTTCACTAACTGTTTATTAGCCATACTTAAATTTCTCCTTGAAAACTAGAACTTTCTTGTTCATAATTCAGAAAAACCTTTCTGCCATACCATTTTTTTGCCTTTGGCATATTTATATTATCTTCTAAACAATTGATGAAAATTATTCAGGCTTAGTATCAAGTTTTATAAAAACTCATATTTGGTCACCACCAGTCCTTTGGTCACCACCATTGTGCAAAAGGCTTGCTTTGGCGTGACTAGCTTCATGGCAATGAAGTATGTATCACAGGATTTTTGCTATCCACACATCTGAAAAGGACCTTGATGCACAAAACACCCTTAGCAGATACCTAAAAAACTTGTTGCAGCAGCATTTTGAAAAGCAAAATCCTAAAAGCAAGAATAATGAAACACTTTCAAAAGCAGAGGAAAAAAGAAACTAAATAACTCCAATAGAGGTATTTCACGTTTCCAGAGGCATCATCTCATAGTGTATTCATTAAAGCTATAACCATTTAGTGAACATCAGTATTCCGATTACCACTTTCAGGGATGCACTAAATCCAGTCTGAAAATGTTGCCGTTCACATTTTGCATCATGAGTATATATATTCAGTCAGTTGTGCGACCTGCAAATACATATTGGAAGTCAGATACTTCTTTCCTCATTCCATACGAATTTGATTACAGTTTCAAATGTAACACACCTGATTTGATGCACATTTTGTCAATTTTTCAAACATTTATGGGAAATGTATTAAGTGTTCCTCAAAAGTTTTTTCTTTTTCACTAATTAATATGGTGGGACAGTACAGGGATTTTAAATTATCTTTGAAGTAATAAATTTGCACTTTGACCCATGTCCAGATGTCATATTCCCCAGTACTGTAGAACAATAGATAGAGAATTTCTAAGCTGTCCTATGAAGTTTGTCTTAATAGGACAGTCAGTGACATTAATAACAAAAGTAACATTTATTGATGCCATATCGGAGCCTGCATATACAAAATAATGATTACCAAGTATTAAAATAAAGTTATTTTAACTTGACACCTTTTCTCTCTTAGACTTTTGATTTCCCATTATTTAATTTGTCAGATTTTTGCTGCAAGCATTCTTTTTCAGCTTCTGAACCATTTTCCCATCAGTTTTTCTGTTACTACAGCCAGAGTTCCTAGCTGGTTTACTATACTCTGGATGCTGGGATCACTGTCATCTTTATCTTTCAAAATTTTTGCTATTTATTCCAAATGCTTTTATTGCATCTCTTTTTTACATTACTTTGCCATTATTTTAAAAAACTTTTATTTTAGTGATAGTCTGGTAGATTGGAGCTCAGTTGAATGCCTAGTGTATAAGAAGCTGTAGATTCCATCTGTTACTCTATCTTCAAGAATGTTATTTTCTCTACTTTAATCACATTCTCCAGAACTCACGAAAGCACTGCTATGATTTCGGTACACTGTGAACAATATCTGTTTTGGGGTCTTTTCATTAATATTGGTTAGCTTCTCCCCCACCCTCAAGTATCATGTATTTCTGTACAAATAAGGTTTGTGAAGGAAAACAACGCTACAATGAAGACATATGTTCGCAGAATCATGTGCTCACAAACATTAGTAAAATATCTCTCAGGATGAACTTAAATCTTTCACTTGAGAGAAGGACTCAATTGGGATGACATCCAAGTTTCTAACAATGAAAGAGACTAAAAAATCAACCTGAATTCTCAACCAGCGGTAGACATCCAGACATCTGTGAGTCCTGATTGCCTGTGAGATGTGGCCTAAGACTGTGCAGTCACCTTTGTGTGTTAATAACATCAATAAAATACCTGTGCCTCTCAGGGCTTTTTTTTCAACTTCACAGCAGATTTGCAGTCACGGGTGCATCACAGCAGGAGCAGAGCTGATCCTCACCTCCTACCAAACCACCTTGTCTGATACAGGAGTGAGCTCTGTCCAGTCCATATCTCTTGGGGATACAATATACTCATAGGGGGTTTTGGGCCTTGCTTGTTATTCAGTTTCAAAATAACTTCCATTAATTTCATCATTTTTCCCCCACATTGATATTAATTGATATTCCAGTCAATTAATTTTTAAACCTTGGAATTATTTCTATCATGTCCAGCAAGGCAGCTGCACGTTATAGTTGTAAGAACTTTTATCACACTCCATTACACAGCTGTCACAAATCGTCCTTACAAGTTTGGAAAGCCCACCCAAGGTGTCTCTCTCTGTCTTTAGGAGTAGAAATGTATCCGCAAGTCCAGTTTATAATCTCTATGCCTTTTGGCTTTCCCAAGCTTTGGGAAATACTGTGGGAGAGAGCAACACTACTACTACAACTACTAAAATTGCTACAGAAACATAAGGATGCAGAAAAAAATGGAACCATTAATATCTCAAAGCTCAATCAATGAAATTTGATACACTTTTACCTTGTTGTTCCTTTCCTTACTCTCCTTGCACCCTTGTTATTCAAGGAGAAATCAGGAAGATGCAAGTTTATCATCAAGGTAATAGCAAACACAGAATTCCCAGTTCATTCTCTTGTATGCTCAATACCTCTTTCATTCATAAATCATTGTGTACTTGCACTTGCACTGGAACAGAACTGGTTCTCTTTTTTCCATAACTGGATCATCTTTCAGCAGACATCAATTAACAAATGAATTCTTTTTTTTCATGAGAAACCGATACTCTGAAGCACAGCCGCCAATATATGCTCATCCTAAAACCATCTACAACAATATAAAGGGGTTTATCTAATGTTTTTGTGTATGGTAATTGAATTTTTTATTAACATTAATGTGGAGAGAAGCCAATCAGACTGTGTCTTTATATTTTCTTATACAATAATTTGCTGCTCTTTTGGAATAATTATGTTGTCACTCAAGGCTCAGGACTCCTTGGTTTAAGTAATTTAATCACCATGCCATGGCTAATAATTCTGGAACAGAATTCACAGAACTTGAAGGTAGGAGAATGGACATGTTGCTTTTGATGTTTTTAATGATTTACTGCAAAATGTCCAGTTTAACACAGAGGAGCATGATGCATGCTGCTGCAGAGAATTTAGATCACTATGCAGATAACAGTAAAAAGAAAGACTTGAAAATAGGGAGAACAGAAAATTATGAGAGGTTGTTATCAGACAGGGTTACTGTAGGGGATTTTGTGCATGTGGTACATATTCAACTTTTACATTATGTGTTTCTGAATAAAGTTCTTCATGTTTGAAAAAGAGACAAGTACCATCACAGTATTGTATGGCTCAGGTGAAACTGACAATGGAGAGATTAGAGATTTATCTACATTTGCCCAGTGGCCAGTGACAGCAAACAGGATCTGTACTAAGAATCAGATGTTTTATACTATGCAGTCACTAGAATAAAACACTAAAAATATTGCTATATTTGCAGACTTAACAATGGATTTTTGCTTCAAATATTCTGACAAAAGCTGAGTTGAAACACATAAAGTCAATGAGGGTTTAACGCTGAAGATCATTGGATAAAGCTCATTTTTTCAATATCAGCAAAACGTGCAGGTCTTTTACCAGGTTGCAAACAGTATTTGTCTGTCAGCTTGCCTTTTATGAAGCAGACAGATAGTATAAGGATTTTTTTAAGAAGGCTTAAGCCATAGCAAATTCAAATCCATTGATAAATTTTGCAGAGGTGGTATACACATCCTGTCAAAATTGAAGCACTTATGATAGCTAGACTGGGAAAATTGTCACTGGTAAGGTGAGGGCAAGCTCTTAGTATTTTCTTCTGAGGTGATCCAAAGAGACTCCATCTAACTGTATTCAAGTGGATATCTTAGTTACACTATAAGGCCTGGAAGGGCAACAGTCAGTATTGATGTTTTCTCACCGTTATTAGTTTCTACCAGGAAGAAGCACATCTGAGGGAGCTTCAATAAAGTCAAGACAAAAATTAGCCTCTAAAATATGTCACAGGTCTGATTTATGCTACTCCAATCTTCTTTTACATATGGCAATCAAGTGCAACTCCTTGTTCACAACCAGAAGCAGAAAAATCAATATCAATATAATTCAGCTATGAAATTCTTCAAGATCAATCTACTACTGTTTCTAGTCAAAATAAATTGTGTTAGGTATGTGATTTCCCCATTAGTTCTGTGCACTCCTGTGGTTATTCCACCATGGAAAGAAACAGTAAATTCCAAAAAATGTGTTCATTTATTTGACCTTCTATCACTCCTACCCATACATGTTCTCCTAAGTCCCTTGTACTGAATATCTGGCATTTGGGAATGTATTCATCTGGCAACATTTTTTCAGATGACACCACCTTACTCCACTCCTAAATGTTTAATTTCTTCAGTTATACTAAATGCAGCATACTTCCAAGTGTCTTTCTTCCTTGTCTTCAGTGAGAAGCAAATTACCTTCTTTCCACACCTCCCTCCTAAACTCCTAATCCCAGTTCTTTTAGTTCTTCTCTGTGTTTTATTCTAGGCCAATTTTTTTTTTAAATTTTTTTTAATTTTATTTATTTTTTTTTTTTTTTTAATTCAGATTTCTCACTACCTCAGTAGTTTGGAAACACCTACCCGTCAAACCTTAGTTTTAATTTAACTCATCTTATACTGTTTCAGTCAAACAGAAAATGAATTGAAGTCAATCTATTTACTTGCCTGTGGGCTGGGCTAAGTAGTCTTCATCCCCTGCCCAACTGTGCATCAAGCCTCACAACTTGGGAAGAATGTTTAGATAAAAATGAGTCTGATTTATACACTACAGAAATCTAGGAAAGTCCTAAGTTGTTAATAATGTTGATAACTTGATTTCCTGATGACCAGAGAACAAATGTCACATCAATCTCCAAGAAGCACAAAAAAGAGAACTCAGGAAATTACAGACTCATTGGTTGTATGGCAGTCCCTGGGAAAGTAATGAAATGTGTTCTTCTAAAAACTATTACAAAAAAACCCAAAGACCTTGAAGGAGAAACACCAGCATGTATTTACACATAGGCATTGTAGATCATCCTCTACAACAAAATAATGTCTACATGGACACAGGAACAGTACTGGATGTAATTTATCTGGATCCCAGTAAAGTGTTCTATGCACTTCCCCACAGTCTTCAGTGGACAGACCGTCAAATTACAGGTCAGATGTTTGGCTTAGGAGATGGGAGGTAAATTCATACATGATCTGGATGATGGAAATAAAAGCATCTTCAGTGAATTTACTGATGACACTAAAGTGACTGGTGGGGTAGACATATCTGAAGGATGAATTATCTTACAGATAGACCTGGACAAGTTGGAAGGGCGGGCTAACAAAATTGTATGAAGTTTAGCAAAGACAAGTGAAGAATACTGATGCTGGGAAAAAGAAGGCAAAGAGCCCAATACAAAGTAGGGGCTGTGTGGCTGGAAAGCAGTATTCCTGAGTGGGATATGGGCATCCTGATGAACAGCCAGCTGAATATTAGTCAGCAGCATGCCACTGCAACAACAAAGGCTAGTCAGATCCTGAACTGCATCCAGAGGGACATTATGAGCAGAAATAGAGATGTGTTCATCCCGCTCCCCTTAGTGCTTGTCAGACTGCATCTGCAGCACTGTCTCCAGTTCTGGTCCTCACAATTCAGGGAAGACATAGGACTGTGGGTCTAAGGGGAGGCCATAAAGATAATCAAAAGTCTGTAAAATATATTCCACAAGGAAAGATTGAAGGAGATTGATATCCCTAGATCTTAGCAGACTCAGTGGAAGCTCAGCATAGTAATCTAGTATATAAGAGGGAGCCACAAAGACATCAAAGGCTCCCTCCTCACAAGGAACCATGTGGAGAAGACAAGATGTGATATGGCTTGTCCAGGAGATGCTTCAACTCATCATAAAAAACAAATTTTTTAAAATAAGAAAAATCATTCACTGAAAGAACCTTCCAAGGTGGATTCCCTTCTACTGAAAGTTTGCAAGATACAAATGGAAAGTGTACCAGAAAATGCTATCCATCTTTTATTTGCCACAATCAGATGACATTTTGAGATCTCTTCCAATTTGGCCTGTTCTGTGATTCTAAAATTGTACGAATTTACCTGTTCCCTGAGCTAGAACCTACATATTAGATCTGCTTAAGGAGCATAAGTGAATGCTCATTCATAAGTGAATGCAGCAGAAGCACAGTTAAATTTTAAGAACAGGAATTATAAAGTGAAAAGTAATGATCATGGGCTGTGTCTTGAAATTATGCTCTTTAATATCTTTATGAATAACATAGTGAGATTGAGCCCACTCTCAGCAAATTGCAAAGGACATAACCTGAGTGGTGCAGTTGATACAAGAAAAAGAAAGGTTGTCATCAAGGGAACCTGGACCACCTTGAACAGTCAATCAACAAGACCATCATGAGCTACATCAATGCCAGGTGCAAGTTGCTCATCCTGGGTTGAAAAAATGTCAGATAGGAGAGGAAGATGGGGAAAAGTCACTTAGAGCATCTTTGCTGCAAAGCACTGGAGGGTTCTCAGGAATGAAAAGCTGGACATGAGCCAACATTTTGTGCTCCCAGCCCAGAGAGCCAAACATGCCATGGGCTGCATCCAGAGCAGCGTGGGCAGCAGGGCAGGGAGGGGATTCTGCCCCTCTGCTCTGCTCTGCTCTGCTCTGGGGAGAGCCCACCTGGAACCTGCATCCAGCTCTGGGCTCCCAGCACAGGGAGCACAGGGAAGATGAGGAAGACAAAAGGATCCAGAGGAGGACCACAAAGATGACCGGAGGGATGGAGAACCTCTCCTATGAAGACAGGCTGAGAAAATTGAAGCTGAAAGGCTGAAAGCTCTGCCTGGAGAAGGTCCAGGGACACATCACTGTGGCCTGTCAGTATTTAAAGGAGGCCATAAAAAGATGGAGAGTTGTGGAGAGCCTAGTTCAAACTCGGCTTAAAGAAAGAGGCCATGAAGGTACTCAGCTAAGGGAAAAATTAAAAGGCAGCTGTAAAGCAGCAGTTCCCAGGCTTGATCCTGTAAATAATTAGGTTCTCAGCCACCTTTTATATAAACAACAAGATTCTCAGACTGTTTTCTCAAAAACAGGCAATATTCCGTCCTTGGCTGCTCTGGGAACAGATGGCCGTTCTGGGAACAGATATAAAGGTTTTGAGAACTTTTCATATCATGGTGAGAACACCATGTATGAAGTTTCAATAAACAAACTTCAGGTATTGTAAGCAAAAGGAGGAGCTGAAGTTTTCTCTACAGCTTATTGGGAGCTCAGATTTTGCAATATGCATAAAGTGAATTAACACCGTTATAAAAAGTGCCTGGTTGATCAATAAATCGGAGTCAATGCTGACCAACACAAAGGTGGGTCATCTCCCTTCACTTCAACAGAGAGTGATGTTTTACATGGGGAGATAGTGATAAGACCAAGGGAAACAAGTTTAAACTATAAGGAGAGGTTTAGACTAGATGTTAGGAAGAAATTTGTTGCTGGGAGGGTGGAGAGGCACTGGAACCTGTTGCCCAGAGAAGCTGTGTGGGCTCCATTCCTGGAAGTGTTCAAGGCCAGGCTATATGGGGCAATTGCAGGGATTTTCAGACTAGATGATCTTTAAGGTCCTTTCCAACTCATGCCATTCAATGATTTTATGACACTGTGCAAAATTCTTAAATTATATTATCACTACTGTGATAGTATAATCACAGACAAAAAAAGAGTATACCAGAATTAGACCTATAATCACTCTGGTGCTGTTTCTATCCAGGAATTTAGAGAAGTTGATATTGCTTTCTTAAAGCAACATGTCCTGGAGCCTTGGTGTTATATTTCAATATTTAATGGTAAAAAATACCCAAAAACTAGGCAAATAAACAAGGGAAAATGAACACCACCATCACCACCCCTTAAACCCTAAAACAATGGAAAAACCAAAATCAACATAGAGTATAGGTTTGAAATTCATTCATTTCTAACCTATATGCACAAGGCAGCTGATTGTACTAGGTGTAACTTCTTACAAAACTCCTATTAAAAAAATCAAAAATCAAACTAAGGGTCTAACCTTCCATCGTACTTTAAAAATAGACTTTCCAATCAAATTCATTGTTGGGACCTAGGTTTCTTTCCTTTGGCTCTCTTTCACTTGGGGATTTTTTTCCCCATAGGTTGCTAGGAAACACTAACAGCTATGTACTTAAGAAAAATAAAAGAAGTGGCCCAGCTCAGGGTGAAGGAGGGCATCTGGTTGCACTTGAGGGATGTCTGGGAGTTTCTCTCTGAGGGGCACAGATACTGGGAATTGGACGGGACTGGGCTGTTTGGTGTTCATGCCCTAGTCATTGTTGTTTGTTTGCTTTATTGCACACACTCGTAATGAACTGTTATTCCTATTCTCATATCCTTTTGCTTGAAAGCCCCTTAATTTCAAAATTATAAGAATTCAGAGGGAAGCGATTGACATTTTCCATTCCAAGAGAGGTTCCTGCCTTCCTTAGCAGACACCTGTCTTTCAAAGCAAGACATTAATCTTTCCATTTTCTTTTTTTTTTTTTTAATATACAATCTTGATTTAAAATATTAATGGTTTGAAGCTTTTTACTGAGCACCTTACTTTGCTTGCATTGCTGCTCAATTTATTCACTGTTAAAATGTAATTGTTCAGGATTTTCATATTCCACTCCTTTTTCCTATTTTCTTTCTATTTCACTGAACCCTAATCTCAACATAATTAAAACAAATGTACGTCCTTCATATTTGTTCTGATGAGGTACAGAAAGCCATGAAATTATTCTGAGAAGAAAGACCTGGTACAGTAATTTTATGAAACAAATGGCAAAAAATTCCTGCTTCTATGGAGAAAAATATTTCCTCCTTACGGGTTTATTCAGAATAGCTCAAATTCATCTCAAAACTGCTTCAAAGAAACAAACCAGATTAAAGCAAATGGAAATGTCCCCACAGGTCAGGGAATTTGCTGTATATTAGGAATAATTCCTTTGCAAAATAAGAAATGCTGACATGTCTTTATCTCAGAATGTGTTATCTCACTTATCTCATAGGATTGTACTTTTTCTAATTCTAACTACATTTTCTATAAAGCAGCTGGTCCTCAGTTGGTAAACCAAAGAGTTGGTGCTCTGAATCCACCTTCTTTCTATGACAGAAAGAGAATTTTTTCTTTTATTAAAGGAGCTGTAACCAGTTCTCCTGAAGAGACATAAATTTAGCATAGCAGTAACTTAAAGATCACAAAGAAAACTCCATTTTCTTTGACCTTTTCCTTAAATGCCATCACACAGCTCTTTTTACAGATATATTTCAAAAGGCAACATAATTCTTAGGAAGATTTCTCACAATGCTTGGGGAAAATAACTTTCTTATGCAGCTATTCATGATAGAATGTTATTATTATAGTTGGTTTTATAATTATTGCAGTAATCTTTGTGTGTGTTGTTATTTTACTACTATAGTTAATATAAGACACTATTAATATAGAATTTTGTCATAGGAATTTAATATTATGTCACAAAACATAATCTAGTACTTGTAATGAGCAGTTAAATCAGTATGTGGAAAATCTGGCCATCCTTCCCTACTTTTTCCTTTCCCAGAGCTGAATGGGAACCCTCTGATCCCAAAACTGAAAGAAACCAGAGTAAAGAATTTTTGTCTAGATAGGTGTAAATTTTTTTCCTCTTTATACAATTTTTTTTCCTCCTCTTCTCTTTGAATAATATGAAGATACTTTTCAAAAAGGAATGGGAAGATAAATACTAGAAAATCATCTTAAGAGAGTCCAGAATTGAGGGAGGCTGAAAGCAAACAGTACCAATAAAAGATACAAGATGCTCAGCTTTCTATTTTTTCACGATTAATTTGACCTTTTTAAGTTCTAATGAATAGTGAAGAAATTAGGAAGTTGAGCATCTTGTATCTTTTAAAAATAAAAAAATAAAAAAAAAATAGAGGGAGTGTACTGGAATATGTAAAGTATGGGCAGTCAGTGGAAAGGTAAGAAAGAGAGAAGCAATGCTTTTAACCTTTTACTTATCATTCTTTCTCTTTTGTACTATGAATTTCTGTAAAATAAGACAGACAGACCCAAATCTCTGAAATGTCAGGTGCAGCATTCTCTCAGCACTCATCCTGGATAATGTTGATTATCTTTAGATGTTGACGTAGGTTGTAAGGGGGCTCCCTTGGAGATACTTTTATCAAACACCTATGAGGAGATGCAATGAAAGTATATGAATCTTTAGTTGAAAGAACAACTTTTCCTGACTATTGTAACTCTTAAACTTATGGCTAAAATTCTTGCCACAAAGAAGGATTATATTTAGAAAACAGAATAAAACAAATACAGTCTTGATTGCAGAGCCTGAGTTGATTGCCTAAAGGTTTACATTAGTAAAGAAGCAGTAAGAAAAAAAGGTCAGATATGTCATGCTATCTTTAACTGTTTTATTTGTCACAAGGAAGTATAGATATTTGTTTTGCATGAAGATTGAAAGCAATAGAAAATGTCTTATTCATGTGGAAAATGTAGTGCTGCTGAAAATACCCAAATGCTCTCAGCTTCTTTTTTTGTGCTATTTGATATTTTTGGTAGCTGTAAACCACAGAATCTTTTCAAAGTGCTACTGAATCAATTTACAACAGACATGATTTTTTTACCTTTCTCCTTAATTTCATCAAAGACACATTCATATACCCTGTCCTTGTGCATGTTATAAAGACCTTCATTTTTCCTATGCCTTATCTGCACTTCAGCTGTCTATTCAATTTGTGTTTTAGACAAAGTATTTCAAGGAGACATCAACGTACAGAATGGGTATGAAATATTTGACATTAGTTCATTTTTTCATTAGAATAGACCTAATTATTTACCTCAAAGTGCTCTGTAAATGTCAGTAAATTATAATAACACTCACAATACTTTAATATACCTCTATTTTACACACAGTTAAGCTTATTTAGAGGAAATGTTATGCAACTAACCTTTGTTATAAAGCATGTCACCTGCCAAAACTGAGAGTGGAATGTAATCATTCTTCTGGCTCACAAGTGCTTTCTCTCGTTCTTTCTTCCCTTTGTGTTTTTTTTTTTTTTTTGTTCTGTTGGTTTCTTTATTTCAGCGTGTCTTTTTCTTCCCTCTCTTCTCTAAATCCAAGTAGCTCAGAGAGGTGAGTAATTGAGGGGAATGGCAGAAGGCAAGGAGGAAAATCCAAGAGGACTTCTTAGACATGAGGATGACAATCCTGTATGCTCATATATAAACATATTATTTGCAATGTTGACAAGCAGAGTACAATAATTTTGGTATACGAAAAAAAAGGCCAGTGTTTTTAGTGAAAGAAGAGTTAGTTGTGGTTTTTAAAAACTATTTCTGGGGTTTTTTCTTGGTTTTTTTTGGTTTTTTTTTTAACTGATTTAAAAACTAAACTTCTACTTTAAACTTTCCCTTTTGTTCATATACACCAAAAGTTTTTGGGCCTGAAGAGTAAATAAAAGAATTTTAAATGCATCTTAATTAGATAATTCTGTGGCTGATCCCTAGAACTAAATATGTTGCTCTAGTAACAGCAACAATAAAGCTGAAATCCCATTAGAAATGACAATATGTCAAGTAAATATTTTTAAAGAAAAGAAAGTTTAATTTTGTTTTATAAAACATGATCGGCCTTGATAAATGATTTCAATATATTAGAACAGTTTCTCAGGATTAAGAAAATTAGTTCAAAGTCTTCTGTCTAGAACAATATAATTTACTTTAATTACAGTTAATTTTTAATTATGTTAAAACATCTTGGCTTAAGGCATAACAAATTGTTTAATGGGGAGGATACCCTTCAAAAAATCTTTAACACTGATAACACATAATACGTGCTTTCCATCTGATGTTTTGCAATTATGTTAACTGTGATAGAATCTTAAAGTGGAGGTCCTGAAATAAAGATTTGGGGAAGGTTACAAAATAGATATATCATAGAAAAAAGTGTTGTGGGAAGAATTACACATATCCCAAACTTCGTTCATAAAGGATAATAAAGCTTTCAACTTAGCCTGAGATTGGCATTTTAAATACTTTATCAAACTTTATCAAAGCTCTCAAATGCCACTCTTCACTTTACAAATCTACCTCACCTCTTTCGGTCGCTGTTCTGAAAAAAATAAGATTAAAATACGTACTGCTATGAAGAGCTAACAAGTTTGAGCTCTACCTTTAGCTAACAAAATAAAAGGCTGTGTTTAAGGTCAGGGAATAGTTGAAGAGCAACCTCCACTGTGAGATACTTCTGGTATTCTCTGTCATAATGTGTCTTTGAACATGTACATAGGCTTGATCTGGTCTACACAAACATCATGATGAAAAGATAATTCCAGAATTAGTTTAGAGACCATGCATATGAACCTTATTATACATGACTTGAACTAAATTCAGGGAATGTAGGAAATCCAGAGATGTTTTTCTTCTGATGACAGGACCTACAATCACATCTACTGAAATATATATGTGTTTGTGTGTGTGTGAGTGTGTGGGTGTGTGAGTGTGTGTGTGTGTGTGTCTATATGAAAGAGATAAACTAGGAGTGGACATTGTCTTTCAGATAGAGAAGAGGGCTGTTGCATTGTGGGATCTCAGCACCTCAGGACTGAGGTGCCGAGTCACTGAGACCACCCTTGGGGGGGCTCCAGAGTCCTGGAATGTTGCCAGAAGTGTCTGGTGGCTGGATTTTGATCCTACACAGGAGACGACACTTGTATGAGGATAGGAGGATTTCACTGGAGTGAATGGTGAAGGGATTAGCTAATTAGAGAGGGAAACACGGGGTTTAGGATTTCTGTACAGGGGGGTTTAGAGAAGTAAGATGGAGGAATTGGGGCATGTCCTGTCCTTCTTCTTCTTCTCCTCCATCTTCTGTGGTGATGGTGGCACTTTGGGATTGGTCATTACTAAAAGTGCACTGGGCAATAAGGGTGAAAGGTATTGGGGAAAAATGATAAATATTGTACACGTAACTTTGGGTATAAAGATAGGTGACCGCCCAGAGGGCAGGGGAGTGTGCTCATGGCTGGCTGCTGAGCAGACCTCTGTCGGGCCGAGAGAAAACTTTTAGATAAACAATTAATAAACACCAAGACCGAGAAAAGAACTGAAGCCTCTTCTCGTCCTTTGAATCGCAGGCTGCCCCAAGGCCACCCCGGGCCTTTCCAGGCCATCCAAACAGCCGAAAATCGGACATTGCATGACATATCTATTTTCAGGTCTCCCATAATTGCTGTCTGTCTTTAGTTATTCTCAGACCTACATTTTGTCTGACAGTTTCTCTTCAGAAATGTGAGCCTAAAATGACAAAGGAATGTATTTCTAGGAGGTGTGAAGAGTTCATCTTGGCCGGAGTAGCCAGGGGATGTCAGAACAAGAGCTTTTCACTTCATTTAGAAGTGACCATGACAAAGGACATTTACAGGACCTTCCAGGAGAATAAGTTTTGCTCTTAGGTGGAGAGAATGTGCTCCAGTGGAGTCCTTACTGCAAGAAGGCAACTTCATATTTCTCATGTACTACAAAGATACTTTTAGAGCCCTTCCACCTTGTAAGTTGGCTCGTCTCAATTTGGGGAAAATCTCAAACAAAAGACAAATCAGAAAGACAGCAGTAATTTGTCAGCCTCTGTCATTTTCTCAAAGGTATTATAACTTACTGGGGAATTATATAAGCAGAAAAAGTAAAGTTTGTTACACATCAGAAATAGATAGGCACTGAATGACTAATGGGATGCTAGTAGGTATTTATGGCTCCTCATAGTCTATTTAATGTGAAAAGGTCTAAAGGAGGTGAAATTCCAGCTACATCTTCTGACAATCAGATGAAACACAGGTTCAAAATATTTTATTTTCTATTAGGCCAAGCAGTCACTTGAATTTGTCTCCTGTGCAAAGGGTCTCAGGAAATAGCAAAGAACATCACTTCTCAATAATTCATTATTCTCATCTGTTCAGATATATATAAAACTCTTCTCAAAATGGCTTACCTCCCCTTAGCAGACACATTCAGCCAGAAGAGCCTACAAACCTTGCATAAAACTTGAAGCTGCGGAGGAATTCTTATTGGTGCTTTCTTCATGGAATCTTGAAAAAAATTTTTGTGTAATTTTAGACAAACATTTTTGCAGACGTCAGAAGCTGGCACAATCTCTTCAGTCTGGTTTAGACCAGTGCCAATCATTCTACATCTGTGACAACTCTCTCCACATTGACTCAGATGCTTTTTCCACTACCCCACTCTGGGGATAAATCACCCTCTAGGCTAGGATGTAAGAAAGAATACTTGGAAAGCAGACAATCTTCCAGAACACACTGATGGTATTTTCAGCTTCATTAATGTTCAGTTTAACACAACCATTCCCACAATGTCCCCTTCAGCTTCCTTCGTGTTTACAAGTATTTGACTTCGGCTCTCATTTATTTTGTTTTGAAGCAAACATTGTGTCTGCAGGGTTAGTTGTTTCTCTGCACTGTCATCTGATGGCCAGACACATTGAGACTCTTTCTAAAACTCTAAATCTGCTTGTCCTGCTTGTGATGTAAAGCCAGAAACATCAGTGACACAATCAGCAGGTAGATGTGCCAATACATCATAAATACTGTGCAAGCTCTGCTGCTGTCAGATGTGGTATTGTGCATAATCTCAGCACTCCGACACACTTTGACTGAAAAAAGCCTATCTTCTCAGGCAAACTATAAGGTTTTTTTATAAAGACAATAAAAGTGCCTGAAAATTTTGATAAGAATTCCCCTTTTGGTGTGTCATTAAAGCAGAGGCACCTTGCCTTTCATGTAGTTCTCAGTCAGGAACGTCATTACATTCAGCAGTCTGTTAAATGCTGTATTAATATTTTTTGCTATGCTGAAGTCCTGGGTTTTGGGTTTCCAGTGAACAGAGGGTTGATAATATAGACATGTTTTAGTTATTGCTGAGCAGGGCTTATACAGAGCCAAAGTCTTTTCTGCTTCCCAGATTGACAAGCTAGTGAGGATTGTGGGATGCATGGGAAGCTGGGAGCAGACACAGCTAGGACAGGTGACCCCCAACTGTCCAAAGGGATATTCCAGAGTGTATGACATTGACTTGGGGAAAAGAGAGAAGAACTGGGGAATGTTTGGAGTTAAGGAGCTTGCCATTACAACTAACTATTATACATGATGCAACACAGTTTTCCTGGAGATGGCTGAACGCTTACCAGTCTATGGGAAGTGGTAAATGAATTTATTATTTTACTATTTTTACATTTTCCTTTTTTATTATTATTTTTCTTATGTGTCCAGCTTTTGGTGTCCCCAGTAAACTGTCTTTGGCTCATTACAAATTTTCTCATTTTACTCTTCCGATTCTCTCCTTGGTCCTGCTGGTGGGGAGAGGGTGTGTGGGCTTCGGTTGCTGGATGAAGTGAAACCACGACACATTTCCTTTTCTATCCCAGCTCCACGGAGGCTTGTGACTACCTAACAAGTGAAAGGATATGCCTGCCTTGCAGAGAAGGCTTTGGCATTCGTGATTGCCATCATTGGTTCAGGGAATACCAGAGGCTACACTGTCACATGGAAGACTCCGGTGCCAGGATTATGGGTCCTGCAGCTCCATCACTCACTCCTAGCTTGTTTTGTATTTATTCCAACTATGGTGATATGACACAAAGAGAATTTTACCCAAGAAACAACAGATGTTGCAAGAAAGAGGAAAGCTGGGGGAGCCTTGAACTTGCTGTCAGAACAAGGAATTCCTAGTACAAATGGAAATTAATTCGCTGAAAGGCAATATTCGTGGTTTTGCTGTACATCCCCTCTCTATTGCTTTGTCTGGGAATATCCCAAAAGTGTATTCTGTCCAGAACAGAAGCTATTTTTCAGTGAGAAAAGGTGAAAATCCTGGATGTATGTGCTGAGTACTCATCCAATTATTTTTAATGCAGCATTGCTTGGGAAGTAGGTAGATGATCTGCAACATTAAGACATGGTTAAAAAGTAAGAATTTTAGGGGACATCCATTTCTTAGTTAAAGTATTTGTTTCAAGCTTTTGTTTCATATTTCAAGTTCACTGAGAATTTATTTGGTACAAACTGTATAGGCAACTGGTCTGTAAGTCATTTTAAGAGAAACTGGGAAATCCTCAGTTCATTTTTATCCTCTAATTTCACTGATTTATTAATAATTAATAATCTCCAGAATTTTTATCACAACCTTCAATCAAAGAATTCAAAATTGAGCTGCAAACACTAATTGAGTTTCAGGGTATCCATAAAACAGAACCTAGAGTAATCAAACTTTAAATTCTGTACTTGTATAAACATTGTATGTGAACTGACAGGACAAGCAAAAGCTTGTATCACTTCCCTGTTTTTCTTTTGTGATGAAAAGTGGAAATTTAGCCATGACAAGGCATCATATATTTTATTATTAGAAAAAAAAATGACACAGGTGAATAATAGTTGTGCTAATATTGTATCTAATTGTTGTGTTACTGGGATAGCTTAGCTTCCAAGACTACAGTGGCTGTTATTCAGGAATTTAATGCCAGAATCCTTTTTAAATAATCATGTGATAGCCTGTCAAACATCTGTTTGCAGATACCTTTTATTATCTCTGCAAGTTCAGCCTCTAACTCAAAAGAGAGCAGCTGTCAATAAGAAACTTAAGAGCATGAATCATGGAGAACATGAAAAAGCACTCCCTAGAATGAAAGAGGTGCAAAAAGCCCAGGAGAGAGCCCTTCAGGAAAAGAGTAACTTACTGACATAATAAGAAAGTTACTGAGGGGGAAGCTTTGAGAGCAAAAGATAATGGCAGAGAAGGCTAGGAGAAGAAAAGAGGTTATAAAATGAATGTTTGAGGTTTTATCTGTAAGTATTCATGAAAACGGTTTCTGCTAAAAACAGAGCAGAATTTTTACTGTGAAAAATCTTGAGAAAAGAAAATTGAGTTTTGAGTCTTCATTGCTAGAATATGAGCTTCTTTACATATGTGATACATGTATCTTATTTCCTTCAATTTTCTGATTAGGCACTTCAATTTGCAATAAAAGTTTCCAGTGTGCCACTGTCCCATCTTTTTGTAGTAACAATGCTATTTTATATTTGAACATACTGTTGTGTCAAGTACATTCAGATTTACTTATCTTCAAATTTTTCAAAGTCTTTTCTTTTCTTTTCTTTTCTTTTCTTTTCTTTTCTTTTCTTTTCTTTTCTTTTCTTTTCTTTTCTTTTCTTTTCTTTTCTTTTCTTTTCTTTTCTTTTCTTTTCTTTTCTTTTCTTTTCTTTTCTTTTCTTTTCTTGTCTTGTCTTGTCTTGTCTTTTCTTGTCTGTCTTTTTTATTTTTTTATTTTCTTGTTTTCTTGATTTCTTCAGGAGAAAACTCTAAGAAATTTCCTGTAAGCTTTTGGCCACCTTTTTTGATTTAATCTTGAAGTACCAAGAGAACAAGTTACAGTGACACGAGGTACTCTCAGAGATATGGATAGGGTTCACTCATCACTTTAAGTATTTGAAGTGCATTCACTCTTTTATAATTATCTTTCTTTTTCAACTAATGCCTTGTCAAAATGACATCTCAAATTCTTTTTGATTAACATAGGTGAAATAAGTGCCTCTTCTTTGACTACTTTTCAAATATTTTGATAATAATAAAATTTGAAAATATGTTTTTCTTTCCTTGAAAAACATGAATGGCAAATGCTTTCCTTCCAAGAGGTGTTAAAACAGACATACTTTGATAAAACAAACTTTATTACAGTAGCCCTTTAAACAGCAGAAATGGAATGAAAAGCACAAATACTCTGAGCATGAAACCTGGAGCCATTAGGTACATAAAACAAGAAGGAAATTGTGTTGATCATAGTTAACATTAATTTCATAAAACAATAAGATCATTTTATTTTAGCAATTTGTCATAGTCATGAAGCATAGAGTTTTAGGAGTATGCTTTCTGTGTTTTGGTGGTAGATTTTAGCACCACTTTTAAAGAAACTTAACTAATTGTTCATGCATCTGTTTGAAATATAGTCCTCTTTATGAAGTAACACGTAGCCACAGGTGAAGTTATAGCTGAGAAGCAGATTGCTTTGTGCTCCCTCTTTAGAAGCACCACTGCAGGGAGATCAGCCATGAATCGAGTAGTTTAAATGTTTCACTTCTCTCATTAGCTGAGAGCTCTAAATGCCATTGTTGAAACAAGGAGAGAAGATAAAAGCCAGATGGATGTTTTTGTACCACATCTGTAAGTAATACTCATTCACATTATACATATACATTATATAAAATTTGTTATGTGTACAGAAAATATTCATTCCCAAGTCCATAGTGATATATGACTGAAGTAGGAACAAACCCAATATATACGTTTCCTGAGAAGAAGTTCAGATCATCAGGACATTTTGACTCCTTCAATAAAAAAGCTGATCAAACCAGTCTTAGTTTGGAAAAGTAATATTTTACCAGTCTATGTGTTTGGATGTGAAGGTTTTAAAATAACTTATGCATTAGTTTAAATATGCAGACAACTAATGCAATTTTTTTGGTTCTCATAAATACACCTGGCATGCAAGGAACCAGTACTAGTAAGTCTTTCCTATATAGACACAAAAAATGTGAATAGGAGAGGCAATATATAAGAGGACAAGTTATTCTGAAAGCTGGCATGCTTTTGATTTTTATAGCCACATGAAAATGAATCTGACATGGTTTATTGCAAAACAGCGATGGAACTGCATTTGAGGGAGCAGGAAAATCTTTCACTTGCTGTCATGCTGTTACAGCTGAGTACTATTAGAAAAATGAGTGTAAAATGGAAGTTAAAGTCACCTTTCCCAAATCTATTAGTATAAAGAGGTGTAAGTTGGTATTCTGCAATGACGAAGAAGAAGATTCATTAATGCCATCTTTTCTTGCATCTAACTCCTCAAGTAAATGACATTGTAATGACAATAGTATATTTCCAAGGTAATTTTACCAACACAGAACTTCAAATTTCAGAAAAAATTTGCACCAAATGTGGTTTACAATGTGCAAATTTTCCAAGTCTTATGTCCATTAGAACTACCTTGTACATGCTTGCAAATGCTTTTTAAATTTCTTTTAGAATTTTTTTTTTAATATACTTAAGAGGAGTTCTGGCTCTGTGGTAACACTGGAATCAACTCAGTCTTGTGCCTCATGACTAGTTCATTATGAGTTAGTTTAAAGAATACTTTAGGATAGGCAAACTGCAGCCCTTGCTCTCTGTAACCCCTAGAATAGTGTCACTGTGGATTTAGGTGCTGTACACTAAGCATTGAAGCTTCACTACAACGCAAAGAATGGGTGGAAGAGATGCAGGAAAAGTATTTCAGAATACTGTCAAAAGATACTGTACACAAAACAAAGATGTGGTAGAGACATATATGTGGGCTCTGATTGTGTTATATCACACAATATGGACTTTGCAGGTAAGAGGTCTTGATTACTTCTGATTTATACTTTGTATAAAAGCAATTAGATGCAAAAAAACTGCTCTAAATGCAGTAGTGATTTCCTGTATGCAAATAAATAGGTAACAACAAAAACAACAAAAAGACAAAATAGGAAATTGTTTATCTGTGTGACAGCCCTGAAAGTGTAGAGAAAATTAAAGCAATAAATTAAAGTCTTAATAAGAATTTCACATTTTATTAATTTTTCAAGGGTTGTCTAGATCCTTAACGACAGCAGTAATAAAAACAAGTCTAGCTCTGGATAAAGAGTGATGGATTTTATATACAGATTTTATATGTATGAGCTAAACCATTAATTGCCTCAAGTACTGTGGTTGGGAACATTTAATTTTTCAACTGGTAAGAAAGGAGTGCCCAAGAAAAGAAGTTTCTTTCAAAATCACTGTCTAGTGTTTTTGTTTTACCTGTTTCATTACAAACTCTAATTTTGTATGAGTTCAAATAGATTTTTGCAGTTGCAACTCATAAATGTTTCCCACTGTGTCAAAAGCTTACTGAGATGTGTTTACTCCTGGCTGCTTTCCTGCTTTTTTTTCAGAATTCATTTCAGTGCTCTGATACATCTGTTTAAGTAACCAAGATGTGCTTTTTTAGGTACATGGAATAGTCAACTTCAAGAGCAGATCTTCCGGGCGATAGAAATAGTACTGTGGAGTTTGTGGGCTGAAGTACCTTATAGTTTTCAAAGTAAGGTGTTAAAAGGAAGGCTCCGGTTTAGCTCTTTTCCCCACTTCAAATGGCAAGAAAATAGCAGAAAAAAAAGTGTTGGAGCATGAAAGGGTCATATATAGCAAATATACAGCAAATATAACTGACTGTATTGGTCTGCAGGTCAGCTTTGATTAATAGGATCCTCCACACTAAAATGCATGAATCTGTTTATTCTGTGTTAAAGAATGAAATCCTCCTCTAGGAACCTTCCCACTCTTTGTTGAAGAATATTAAACCCCCTAGAGTGTTGGCTTTCCTATGCTCTGTATTGGGCTCTTATATATGTATTGGACATAATGGTGGAGAAACACTGATTGTAAGAAATGAAAAAAAATGGCAGTCAAGGGTAAGTTTCAGTTGGTTCTGGTTGTTGTTATCACTCATACATCCATAGGTGGCAAAAGTAATTGAGAATTTATCTTTCAACTGAAATGAGAGAAGACAGTGAAAAATACACTTTTAGGTATCTGTCAATACTCTAAACTCTGTACCTCATCACATTTAATTTTGTCATGAAAATATATTCAGAAGAAGAGGCCTTGTTTTTTTGAAAGAAATGTTTTCATAAAAGTTTAGTCAAATACATCTTTTAGTTAGTTATATTGATCCTGTCTTCCTGATGTGATTTACATTATAAAGACAAGGATTTTCTTCTGAAAGGCACTAGTCCTGGAATTAAATAAGTTATCACATAGCTTCATGTTGTGTTCAGACCCCAAATCATAAACCACAGAGGATAGGAGTCTTTACTATGTAGCACAAAATAAAATACAATAGATAAATCTTTTTCTCTGGTACTCTTGGAAATTCTCTCACTGCATCAGGGTCTGCACCGTACAACTATTTATATGGTTATTTTATAAGTGGTTAATTTGTAAACACATAGCTGTGAAGCTATCATGGAAAGATACTTTGATTTACATTGGAGAAAATATGTTTTAACCTCTTTTTATTTTCTTTCTTAAGCTGCTACAGTAGACACATCTTTGTGTGAACATTCATGGTTGAGGTCCAGTTTTCCTGTCTCAGAAGGAGTACAAAGGATGTGAAGATTGTACACAAGATAAAAGTGAAAAGCTATCACAGACATTCTCACCCATATTCAAGCTTAACTTGCTCTGTCACTCAATACACATGAGTAAAAGCATGGATTATTATAGTAGACCTTTTAATTTATATGTTCTTTTTCAAATATTAATAAATAGCAGATCTTTCAGATGAAAGTACAGGAGCTCAGTAATGAATAGATAAAAATTCATTTGCTCACTAGAAAATTCATTTGCTCACCCTTTCAACAATTAGAAGTTAAGCTTGGGAAAAAAAAAATAAATTTCATGTTCCTTGCTAAAATTTGAAAATCTGGCTGAAATTTCAGATTTCATATTTTTAAAAATCTCAGCAGTTTTTCAGTATAAAAAACTTCCATGCCTTAGACTGACAATCTTGTCTTGCTAGCAAAAAGTTGTATTAGTTTGAAGGGACCTCAGATACCTTGGATATGGGTACACAGTGTTTCAAGTACTTATCTAGGGAAAAGTAGCTATAAGATTTTTCACATCTTTCTAATAGACAAGAATAGTCTTGGATTGACTGTGAAGCAGCTTTAGTTATGTTGTATACTTGAAATCTGTCAAAATCTCTTGCTTAGCTTAATAAAAACTAATTACTCTCTAATACCATCAGAGCAGCAGAGATGTTTTCTACTAAAAATATTAAATAATTGTTATAATTTTTTTCACCAGAACTGAGGTATTGGCAGAAAACACAACCAGCTCTGTATGAGAAGATTCATAAAAGACTGGCATAGCATCACACACATGAAAAGAAATTTGCCATCAGAAAATTGTGAGTCTAATTTCAAAACTGGCAGTTTGTGTTGAACAGATTTTATCATATTAAGTGTTAGATAAACACTGTGAAAAAGAGCCATAAAAGAACGGCTAATTTTTTCTTCAAACTTTTGTAAATCTCCATGCAGCAATCTTCATAGAGCTAGTTGTTTTACCAACACTTCCATGTGAACTTTCCTCTTTAATATATTCATAGAGTTTTCACCATGACTAAATATTAGTTCTTCCATATCATTTTGTCATTGTACTTCACCTGACTTGTCACACTTGCTCTATATGCACTTGTGAGGGTGATGAAAGATGGTTGGGTCTTTCTGTTTGTGTCTGGTCCCTCTTCCCACTCCCACAGTGTCTGATGGGCAGTGTGGTTTGTGCTAGGGCAGAAACACCAGGCTGGTATTGCAGGAGGAACCGTCCAGATGCTCACACAATTACTGCATTCTGGAGATAGAGAAGCTGAGGAGATTTCAATTGACTTTGGTGCACATAAATCTACAAAGGGATATAAAAGGCTGCTGGAAATTGAGTGAACCATGAAAACCCATGTCTCAGAGGATGCAGATGCTTTCTGAGTGAAACTCCACCCTGATGAGGACATCTGCAGTGTACATCCATCCAAATACAGAACTTTGGTCACTTTTGCATAGGTGAGTAAAAAGTGTTAAGTCCCAGTAAAATATTGAGATAAAATGCTAAAATAGCTCCATGGGTGCTTTTTTTTTCTTCCTTTGTAATTGTGAAATCTGCAGGGCCAAATAATGCAAACTGGTATGCTTCCAGATGAACCTGCTTGTATTATAATCCTTTAGACAAAGATTGTTGAAGAAATCCTAGACTAAGTGAACCCAGGCACAGTTAGGCTTCTCAGAAGTTTAGAGAACAAGGGGGTCTTACTGAACTTTGTGACTCAACGGAGGAGATTATGACCTGATGGTACTATAACACATTGTAACAATAGACATAATAGTTAGATACTGAATTGACAAAATTTAGATTCTGTTTTAGCAATAAATCAAATTATAATCATCCACGTAGTCACTGTGTCCGTCTTTCTGCGTCTGTCGGTACCTTACCTATAGGTAGGGTTCAGGATGACAGCTCCTTATGCTTCAATATTTGATGAGGGAAACGAATACTTAAAGAGCTAGAGAACTATAAAAACCTTTCTGCAAATTATTCAAGAGCTTTCTAAAGTATTTAGGCTAGGAAGTGAGGAATGACAGAATAATTTCCAAGAACAAAAAGAAAATGAGCCAAGATACGTTATTTTGTTTTGGGTAAAAAAGTAAAATTACTTATTTTGTAGCTGCTTTCATTTCCAGGTTAAACAGCTGCATAAAATGAACTAGCGCTGAAAGCTTTATTCTTGTCTTTTAGCAGGAAAAAAGTCAGTGAGTTTTCAGGGTTTTCTAAATGAGTTTGGGCATGTTATTCATAGGTGTCTGAATTGATTTCCAACTCAATTCAAATATTTTCTCTGTTTCCAGAATTGTCTCACACGATGAGTGAGAAATTATAATCCTATATTAGTCCAAATGAAGTGGAATAATATGGATGTATGAAAAAAAATAGAGTAGGGTTATTTTTTAGAAAAATACCTTGTAAGGAGTAAATGTGTGGGCAATATAAGTTATAAGTCTCAGATATGTTTCACATACAGATTTATCTTAGTACTAGATGACATCTACCAATGGGCTACACTCTTTGCAAAGAGTGAAGGCAGAGGAACACTTCCATGTCAGTTTCTCTAGTTTTTATTTTTTCAATAAAAATTTTAAAATTTGGTCTTACTACTCATATCCTCCAAATTAAAGATAGTATTTACAATCTAAAGGAAAGAGAAAAGAGGAAAAAATGTAAAATAATACATAGTATAAGTCTAAATGAACTCGTAAACCTTTAGATAAAAACGTGTGTAAGGACAGTTAGCTCATGATAGCTAACACGTCTTTGTCTTATATAGCTGACACTATTAATCTCAGCTGGAGAACCTCTCCAGAAATTATATTCAGAACACTAAACTACACTCCTCTGACTATTAAGAGAAGGAGCTTTTACCTGTTTCTTCAGCATACATTTTAAAAGATATATTTGGTACATACAAGCATAGATATTTTATTAGGTCACATCAAAAGCAAACTAAATTAAGAATCTCTGGGTTTCAAACAACATTTAGCTCTGCCCATATCTTTGCAGAAGAGAACACATCTGTAGTGTATTGCCCTTGAACATGTCTTGACTGGATGCCAGGCACGCACCAAACCCATTCTTATCATCTTTCCTCTTGTAGGGGCCAAACAGCTTGTTCAAATGAGACTTTTAACAGGGCTTGTGGAAGTTCACGTAAATTCTGAGTTAGATGCAAAGGAGAAATATCAAGAAGATATTCTGAAGAGGTAAAAACAACAAAAATAACTTTATTGGGCTCCTTTAGAAAATCAGAATTCTGGCAAAAGTTTATTTCCACATTCAATTAACAAAAAACACTTGTCAGGGCATTAAATTGGCCCATTTAACTTAGCAAACTATAAGACCATTCAAATTTAAGTTACAAGAGGGAATTAGAAGAAGACAAAAGAAAAAGAAAGACAGATAGAAAAGGTGTGGAAAAGCACACCTAGAGCTACCAACTCACGGATTCCAGCAGTGTTCAGATAGAGATTCCAAGAGGACATAGGTTGAAGACATCTCATTGTCTTGTGTTTGGCCTTAAATAACCCTTGGCTTTTCTGGGCCCTTCCTTCAGGTAGGATTTCTGGTCATTTGGTCACTTAGGGTCTGGACTGGGGTTCCAGGGGTGGGGTGTGGAGAATTGCCTCTGGTGTGCCAGGGATTGGCAACTGCTGTGAGGATACTGGCTCTAAGGGTGGGGGATGCACCAGAGCACAACCCCACACACATGCATCCCAAAACGTCTCAAAGCATCTTTGCAATCTCTCACAGCTCCTTAGCTGGGCAGGGGAGATAAAAGATAAGGAAAGATGAATTAAGATGAGAACAGAGAAAGATCACTCATCAATTACTGCCATGGGCAAGAAAGACTTGACTCAGGAGAAATTACTTTAGTTTTTTATCAATCAAATCAGAACAGGATAAAGAGAAATAAATCCAAATCTTAAAAGTCTCTTCTCCCCACACCTCAATTTTTCTCAGAATCAAATTCACAATTTTCTGTTCTTCCTTCCTTGTGGTAGTGCAGGGAGATGAGAAATGGGAACTGCATCTGTTCATCCCAAATTTTCTCTACCACTTCTTCCTCCACCAGGCAGGGACTCCACACATACTTCACTTCCAGCATGGGGTCCTCCCCAGGGGATGCAAATCTTCATTAACTTCTTCATCATGGCTACCCATGGGCTCACAAGTCCTGCCAGCAAATCTGTTCCAGCACAACCTCCTCTCTCCATGGTGCTACAGGTCCTCCAGCATGTGATTCCCACATAGTCACAGCCTCCTGCCAGATGCATCCACCTGCGGCAGCATGGGGACATCTACACATGCAGGTGGGTCTCTACTCCACCACAGACCTCCATGGGCTGCAGTCCCCACCCTGTCTCATCATGATCTGTACCACAGGCTGCATGGGGATCTTGGTTTCAGTGCCTGAAGCACCTCTCCCTCCTCTTTCTCTGCTGGTCTTTGTGTGTGCAGGACTGCTGCTCTCACCTGCTCTCACTCCTCTTTTTCCCGGTTAAAATAGGCATTTGACAGTAATCGTTCCCTTAAACTTGGTATTCCAGAGGTGCTACCACCAAGTCTGATGGACTCAGTTTTGGCCAGGGGCAAGTCTGACTTGGAGCCACATGGCACTGAATATTTTGGACATGGATGAAGCTTCTCACAGAAACCACCCCTGTTGTTGCAGTGTACTAATACCCTGTAGCCTCCCCATTGCCAAAATCTTTCAATGCAAATTCAATACACTATAATTTCTCCAGAAGTGAAGTATTCAGATTCAGACTACAACAGAAAAGCTTTCTTTTGTTAGAAACCAGCTTTTCCCTTCACATTTGCCCAAAGTGGTCTCCAGTTCTCTGAATGAGGCTTTTGCATGATTAGTGGAAAAAGCTGATGCAGCTTCTTTTAAGTGAGCCTTTAAGGCAAAAGAAGATAGTAGGGATCAAACCAAACCACAAACTCATGGCAGCTAGATGTTTGCTTATTTACATACCTATAACTTCTTAAGCAAACAGGTTGGCACTTCATTATTGTATTATAGGACGGAAAATAAGCTGAATATTTAGCTGAATAATCTAGCCCAGCTCCAGTAACATTTCACATTACCACCAGAGACTCATTCTTCATGCAAAGGGTGTTCAATGCTGAAGAAGAAATAAAGTTAACAAATGCAGTTAGTATTTGTTCTTGCTCAGAAGACGCCCCCTAAGGCAAAATGCCAGTCCTTTTATACTTTACAGGGATTTTTCGATTGATTTCAATGAGTCCCATGTTTACATGTAGTTTAGCCAGTTTTATTATATACATTTCCCAGGAGGCACCATTGACATTTTTGAGAGTTCTGTGCATAAATTTAATTTATATACCTATGCCAATTGTTTACAAAAAAAAAAAATATAGAGAAAACCTAGTCAGCAAATCTAGTCTACTTTGTCCTTCTAAATGCAGTCTTCCGCTACATTAAAATTTTGGTTAAATTACTAGGACAGTGTATTGCATCTGACAATAGTAGGACTTTTCATGCTCTCAAAACAGTGACTGTTTAAACACTGAATTTATGTACTTAAAAGGAAACTTGATGGTAGGTGTTTATTTTTTTCCCTTAAAATTACTTACATGAAGTAAACAGCTGCAAACTGTTAGTACTTGCTGACAACCTTCTTGCACTTCCATAGGTTTTCAAAATTTACTTTTTTTTTTTTTTTTTTGATGCCTCCCTCTCTACAGTCTTCTTTTGGGGAATTGTAGAGACACAAGGTCCTGAGATGTGGGATCTCAGCACCTCAGGACTGAGGTGCCGAGCCACCGAGACCACCCTTGGGGGGCTCGGGAGTCCTGGAATGTTGCCAGAAGTGTCTGGTGGCTGGACTTTGATCCTACATGGGAGACGACACCTGTATGAGGATAGGAGGATTTCACCGGGGTGAATGGTGAAGGGATTAGTTAATTAGAGGGTGAGACACAGGGTTTAGGATTTATGTACAGGGGGGTTTAGAGAAGTAAGATGGAGGAATTGGGGCGTGTCCTGTCCTTCTTCTTCTTCTTCTTCTCCTCCATCTTCTGTGGTGATGGTGGCACTTTGGGATTGGTCATTACTGAAAGTGCACTGGACAATAAGAATAAAAGATATTGGGGAAAAATGATAAATATTGTACACGTAACTATGGGTATAAAGATAGGTGACTGTCCAGAGGGCAGGACAGTGTGCTCATGGCTGGCTGCTGAGCAGACCTCTGTCGGGCCGAAAGAAAATCTTTTAGATAAACAATTAATAAACATAAAGACCGAAAGAAGAACTGAAGCCTCTTCTCGTCCTTTGATACGCGGGCTGCCCCAAGGCCACTCCGGGCCCTTCCAGGCCCTCCAAACAGCTGAAAACCGGACACTGAGACTCCTTTTACTTCAGGCTAAACAACTCCAATTCCCTCAGAGGTCATAGTCTCCAGACCCTTCACCTGCCTTGTTCTCTTCTCTGGACCTTCTCTGGCACCTCAATATGTTCCTTATAATAAGTGATCCAAAACTCAGCCCTGAACAAGGTTCTGCCTCACCTGTGACAAGCACAGAGGAACAATCACTACCTGCTACTCCTGGCCACACTATTGCTGATACAAGCCAGGATGCCCTGGGTCTGCTTGTCCAGCTGAGCATCCTGCCAGCTCATGTTCAGCTGCTATCAACCAACACTCCCAGGTCTTTTCTGGAGGGACAGCTTTCCAGTCACTCTTCCCCAGCCTGCAATGCTGTGGGGGACTGTTGTGACCCAGCTGCAAGAAACTCACTTCATCTTGTTGAACTTCATGGAATTGGCCTCTATCCATCAATGTAGCCTGTCCAGACCCTTTTAAAGAACCTTCCTAAACCCTTAACAGATCAGCATTCCCACCGAAATTGGTGTAATCTGCAAACTAACAAATCCCTTTGTCCAGATCATTGATAAAGCGTTAAACAGAACTGGGGAGCATTACTTGTGACCAGCCACCAGTGGGGCCTGGCCATCCGGCCAGTCTTCTACCCAGTCAACACAACACCCTTCCAAGCTGTGACAAATTTCTCCAGCAGAATGCAGCAGGAAATTATATCAAAGGCTTTACTAATGACAAATGCACAGCCTTTGCCACATCCATTTAGTGGGTCACCTTGTCATAAAAAGAGATCAGGTTGGACAGGCAGATCCTGCCTTTTCTAAACCTGTGTTGGCAGGGCCCGATGCCCTAGTTGTCCAGCATGTGATCACAGTCAAGATTATCTGTTCCATAGCCTTTGGCAGCACTGAGGTTAGGCTGGATACTCCTTCCAACACTTTTTATGGGTGGGCATCACATTGGCCAACCCACAATTATCTGGGCCCTCCTCAACTATCCGGGATGGCTCATAAATCCTGCAAAGTGGCTCAATGAGCTGTTCTGACAGGTGCCTCAATATCCTTGGGTGAATCCCACACGGCCCTATAGACCTGGGCCTGTCCAAGTGGTGTAGGAGAGTGTTGAATAATCCCTTTGTGTTTTTGATACAGGCCATCAGTTGACAGCCTCAGCAACACTTCCAAGCTAGATGAAATATCATCCTCAATTATTTTTGAGCTACACATGTAGATCATCATAGCACTTGCGCAATGGCCTCTGGGAAGGCAGAATAGTCACAGAGGAGATGCACCTGCTCCAACAGGTGGAAACATTTTGCAATTGACTCCAATCCCTTAAGTCAGTCCTTTTCCCAGGAAAGCAATGGCGCAGTTCCAGAAGTCTTTTTACTGAACTCCCATAATCTGCATGTTGATTTATAATCATACAATATCCTTGTGGATATTGGAAGGTACCCATGAAGATCATTTGTAGGGGGACACAGTATGGGCAATGTAGAATGCAATCTTATTCCCCAGTGAGTTGCAGCTGGACCCTATTACTAAAAGATTAGGAGCAGGCTGGATGATAACAGGCAACACCTGTAGCCAACAAGAACTAGTGGCATAAAAGAGTGGATTGGTGGGCAGAGAAGTCAGATGGTTACTGCAAACACCAAAAATAGTCAGTGCTTAGAGGAGCTACCTACGAGAAACTTTGAGGAGGTACACAACTCTGAGGCTATGGAATCCTTACACCATAATGATAAGAGAACTGTAGTAATATATAAGACAACAATCATTGAATTGAATCCCTGACTCCACACTGGGCAATCTAAATTTAAATTTTATATCTAAGAGCATTGCTTATTTGCATCTTGAATACCCACAGAATTGGGGTGATAATAGTTTCTTTGGGGGAGCTTGTTCCATTGCTGAATCATCCTCTTCAGAAAGAACTTAGAAGTTTCCTTAAGCCTTTTCTTCATGTCCTATCACTGACGTGAAAGATAAATGATCAGCACATCTCCACGAAATTGTATTAATCAACATTGAGGTTAGTTTATATTTTGTATTAAATTATTGAAAATGCAGAGTCAATAGAAAGTTCCTTGAAGTTATCCATGAAGTAGTTTGAAATTCAGAAAAAAACCTAGCAAACAAATAAGGAGAGGTGTTTCTGAAAATTTACACCACTGTAGCTGAATGTAGAAAAAGTAGAGATGGGGATTTAAAATTGAAGGGAAGAACAAGTATCATCATCTACCTTGCAAACACATGAATCAACAAAATAAAAAAAAGAAAAAAAAACAAAAACAAAAAAAAAACAAACCCTTCTGCCTCCAGAGACCTGGTTTAAAAATGCATCATAAGTAAAAAATTTTGTTCTGTGGCTTCCCCATTTAGCTAGCGTTTGTACTGTTAAATGCAAAACAAAACAAAGAAACAGCAAAACAAATAAAAGAACTAATTACTTAAGGTGACTGTCAGGAAGAAGAGAGTATCAATAGCAGGGTAGCAGAAAAGGAAGAATATGGCAGGGCAAAATTGAAGTATATTGGCACCTATCTGCAGTGTGTTGAACTCTAATTCATGCTATTAGTTTCTCATTTTTGGGAGTCAGACATCCAGTACACAGTTGTGAATAACAAAACCTGCAAAGAAGTTGCACAGGAATAGGAGAGGACCTGTGGTGACTCCTGCTGAGAATTGCCTGTGGCCAGCAGGGACAGTGGGCACATATTCATTTTGCCTGTGAAACAAAAGCTGCTGTGTTGGGTTACTGTGACTGTTCACTATAGGTGAGATTGCTGTGGCACCACCTTGAAGTTAGAAAGTCAGGGACCTTCTGATGATGGCTCCTGGGTGGCTTTTACTGAGCCCTACAACCTTAGCCAGTGGATGGCAGTACCAATTTTCCCTGCTATGCAAAGAGAATACGTTAAAATTCTTTTGCACTGGATTCTTCAGATCACAAATTATGGTAGAAAAAATTATGCTATTTTTAAAGATACTATAGCAATATGCCTTATCATTAAATTTCATTAAAGAAACCCCAAAGTAGACAGCACTTTGCTTTTTACATTCTAGCATTAGAAATTACTCTGAAAGTGAAGGAAAGCTTTTGCTATTTTTTCACCATATGACCATTGTCACTTGGTCCAAAGGAGAGCTAGCATCTGCTTAAATTGTCTTGCCTTCAAGCAAAAGGTTGGGGTGTGGATGCATCTGTTGCTATGGCAAACTGCAGGTCAGGGCAAAGTACTTGAGTAGTAACTAACTTTGGCGAATTGAAAAGGAATTGCTAACTTGTTTGTTAGAAGACTAACTATAATGATTCAGGGTCTGAGGGGGTCACCTGATAAAGTGCAGGATTTGATACATTATAATTAGAGAAAGACTGAAATAGATTTACAGATTTTTTTTTTTTTAAGATGCAAGTGTGCATAATCATAAAAGAAGTTTCTAACCGTATATAAGGGTCCAGCCAAGAAAGAAGGAGATGTGTATTACAATCTGAAAATGGGCATCTCCAAAGTGACACATGGAGAACTTTGGCCTGGAACTTTATAGCAATAACTAGTTCAAGAAAATACTTATCCTGCAGGGAAGACAGAAATTATAATTGGAATAAGATGTGTTGTTTCAGGTGAATGCACTGCATGTACAGAATAAGTAGGCTAACTCAGCTGACCTGAAGATTGAAAACAATTTAGTTACCCTATAGCTATCCATTATGTCACATAATCAATAAATGGCAGAGTTTTTTGTTTGCTGGAAAGAGCGAGGTTGGGGGTTTTTTTGTTTTCCTTTTTTTTTTCAGTTTTAATATTTTTTTATGCACAGGAGGCTGGATCATGCTGGGAAGAGAAGGTTTCAATAACTAAATTATAATTTAATTTCTACAGAATATGTCTCTTCAAATGGTTTGATGCTCTCGTCCAGGCATTGCATCTGGATCCACTAGGAATTCCACAAATAAGTGTTTCTTTGACACAATGCTGCTTCTTCCCTGCTCTCTTCCACTTCTGGACCCACTAGGAATTCCACATTGGGTATTTCTTTGACACAATCTCTTTCTCTTCCAGCTATCTCAGTCATTTTCATCCTCTTTCCATAAGATTTTAGATGGAAAAGACATGGGTAGAAAAACAAAGACTGTAAAAGACTGAATTGCTGAAAAGACCGAATTCAGACTGTAAAAGATTCTGAATTGGCTCACCTCAGAAACACACAAAGAAATAATTTCCAGGTAACATTAGTCAAAAACTATAATTTTCCATATATTTCCAAGGTACAATGACCACAGGAAAAATTCTTCAACAGGTACTTACAGGCAATTAACTTTACAGGAAATACCAAATAATACTGCCACAGCACTCATGCTAAGTCAATTAAATCAAAAGGTAAAACTGGTACACTTGTAAAACTTGGCCTTAAAAGAAAAAAGCTAGTCATTAAACCAAGAGTGAAACCCGTGTAAGACAAGAGGCATATTTGTGATGGCTTTTGTTTTATGAGATTTGATACAACTATGATGAAGGCATGATGATGTGGATTTAGTAGTTATTTACTGCAGATATTTTTTGTCAGATTTGTGTTATCATACTGCCACACAATACTGTCCTACTCTGTGTTTTTGTGGGGGAATGAGTCTTGCTGTCAGTGGCATTCACACACTGTGAAGCATTTTCTAACCAAAATCATGGGTTTTCAGACTCCTCACCTGTCTCTTAAACACTACTAATTGTTGCAATTAATCTTTGCATTTCAATCATTTGAATGAATTGTTCAACATAAGCATAATTTGGAATCCTATGTTCTTGCTCTGACAAGAGTATTTTCTACTTACTCTGATGGCATATTTTCTTGCATAGTCTGTTAGACAGTGCTTACTGGTAGAGGGAACTCAATTTGCAATGTGCAAGTGGAGCTCTGCACAAGCAAGGACCCACCTACATTGGAATATCTAGTAAAATAATTTGTGGATCATTGTTTCTTTCTATCATTATGAGACACAGAAATATAACAAGGTGAACTAAACAGCTCCTTCCTTAAATAACCAATTTAATGATAAAAATTGGAAATTAATTAAATATCAGCAGTAGTTTAACTATTCCTCTGTCAAAAGTAGATTATAACCTTCTCTACAAAGATATTTTAAAAGAGATTAATCTTTCTTTTAAGATTAACCAAGGGTAAAGATTCTATTTAAGAATTACACCACAAAGGACTTAAGAGATCGGAAGAGCATTGCAAACACTACAGTAAAAAAATATATACATTTGAGATTTCAAATCCTAGTAAATGTATTCTTGAATATCTTGTCACAATGTCAAAAGTAGAAAACCTTCAAGTTGTGGAAAAATACTTATAAAGATGGAAGCACAGCACCCTTAAACTAAAACAAGCCAAGCAATTTCATGAAGGCGATAAGAAAATGAAAGGATGACAGTCATAGATACTTTAAATTGGGCAAGCCATGACAAAAATATGTTTTCCTCTTTCCAGAAGAAAAGAAAATAAAATGTTCAGCAACAAACAAGCAGCAGCAAGCTTTGATCCCATCACTCAACCTACAGTACAGCTCTTTCCTGCTCATCTCTGCCAGCAAGCCACTAACAACAGCAATCAGACCGAACAAACAGAAGCTGAGATGAACATCAAGAAAAAGCAGCCTTCTACTTCAGCAACACAGCAATGAATTTTTCAATATTGGTGATAGCAAATGAGATTAATGTTTTCATTATCATCACTTTTATATGATACTGAATTGTTTATAGTATACTGATGGCTTATCCTACTAGTAAACTGCCTTTGATTTACTTCTGTGGACAGGGAGGCTTATGCTAAACTTGGCAAACAGAAAAATTACAAGATTCATTTCAATGCAATATTCTTGGTATTTATTTCTGTCTCAAGGTTTGTCCTTTAAATATTCATTCTGAGAAACTAGGATGGATCATGTCTTTCAGCCTTAAAGACTTGAAAATTATACTGCTAATTCTGAGCCTCTATTGATTCTGGGAATAAGGTTTTTGAGTATTTCCAAAAGACAGTGCATTAAAATAGTGCAGGCTCTACTGAAGGTTTCCACACAGGAAGACATTAGAAATAACCTAACTAAATTATTCTGTGCCTAGGATAATTTATTCAATTTTTTTAAATTTTCTAATTTAATAAACATAAAGTCATTATTAAGATTAAGGACCACATTTGTTTATTTTTCTACTTCTTTTAGCCACATTATCTGATAAAGTGTGATAGGGGTCTTGTTGCACAAGTCTTTCCCTAGATCATTAAAATGCAGCTTTCAATGTTTTTCTTTCTTTACATTATGAATTATGTTTTGTCTTTTAAGATAAAAATGCTTTCTTGCCAGATTGCCACGTTTCCTAGATCATGCTGATGTTACATTAGAGTGTTACGTTAGAGTGAACAGATATAAGTCAATGGAAAGAAAATCAGCTGTCTTGTACCTACAACAATACTCTTAGCATAAGAACAATAAAAACCAACAACATTTAATTACAGTTTGATAGTTCTAGGTACTGCACCTGACCTGTGATCTTTTGCAGGTTGCCAATAAAAAGCAATGCTTTTGCCTCGCATTAGGTTGGATTCTTCAGATGATTACACCTGAGTAAGAATATATGTTGATGAATGATCAGGCTCAATACTAGCATAGCTGAAAGCAAGAACATTAAAATAACATGGGTGACTTCATTTTCTTTGGCAGGAACAGTATCTTCTGCTACCAATAGCATGCATTTAAGTTACTATCGAGTGTTGTCCTAAAAAGATGTTTGTGAATTGCTCCCTGCTTTAAGCTTCTTTTTTAGGCATTTATGTAAAATTTAAAATTCATGCCACTCATTTTCTCAATGCTTTTGTAAGCTACATACAGCTTACTGAAACCTTAAACGTCATAAAGAAAACACTTAATAATTTGCTCTACTATTTAAACTGACTGAGGAGTAAGGTTTGTGCATGTTATTGCAGTCACGTCCAAGGAAACAATTCGCATCATTTTCTAAAGCACACAAAGATAAAGGAAAACTAGAATACAACCAATTAAACATACCTGATAATAATAAATTTGCTTTTGAATATCTATAAGTAGCTTTTGTTTCTCTGCCCCCATTAATAGTTTATTTTCTGGTCAGGTGCATTATCGATTGTTCTTCACTGAAACTATTTTTTCCTCATTAGCTTTCCAAACTTTCTTGCCTCAATTTTTGTCAGATACAAAAAGTGAGCAGATTATCTGAGACTTGTTGCTTAGCAACAGTCCTATTCCTAAAACGATAGTGGCGGAGCACTCGATGTCATCTTCTCATGAAAGAAGTCAGATATTTGTCCATTTACACCACAGTGCTTCAAGGCTTCTCCCTCTCTTTTCCTTCCCTTCTCAATTAAAAAAGAAAGTCTAATTATTAATGAACTCACAGTTTATACAATGCACCTGCAGTTTAGATGCTCTTTATATTTGGTGCATCTGTATTTTTCCATGGGAAAATAAGTGCTTATGTTTCATCTTCCTATAGTTCAGGAAAAACATAGAAGTGCTGACAGGTAGCAAAGTTAATGGAAGGATGGGAGAAGGGAAAAGAAGAGGAATGTTTGGAGGAGAGCAAACCCCATCCTTTTTAACACTCAGAAATAATTTTACCCTTTAAAGAAGATTTTTGACCCTTCTAGGATGCCTCGCCCCTTAATTCCTACAGAACTGAAGAGTGTAGAGGCCTGCAGAAAAATAAACACACTCTTTAGCTGAGAAAAGTTGACGTTTTTTTGTTTGTTGGTTTTGGTTTTTTTTTAAGAGCCAGTAATTCATTCTTAGTGAATCTTCATCTCTTTACAAAACCAGTTCATTTACATTCCTGCTATAATTGCCCACAAATAAAAATCCTTCTGCATTAGTAAAATTAACATGCTGCTTAGGGGATGAATGTACAGACTGTACAGAACAGATGACATGTCCTACAGGAGAACTATTTGAACAAACACTGAGAGAATATGAACAACAAGAAAACTAAATAGAAACAGAAGAGTGATGTGTTGTAATCACACAGCCTGTTGCTAGCTCCAGTGGGATCAGAGAGAAGAAAACTCACAGGCTGAAATAAAGACAGTTTAATAGTGGAAAAAACCCCGTCATGCACAAGGAGAGCAAAACAAGAATTCACTCACTACTTCCCATGGGCAGGCAGGAATTCTGTCATCTCAAGGAAATCCAGGATTCACTGTGTTTTATGTTTGCTTAGGAAGACAAACACCATCACTTGTCCCCTTTTCTCTCTGCCTTCTCCAACTTTATATGATGAGCATGATGGCATGGCATCGGTGTCTGGTGTGAGATATTTGCATCAGCTGGGGTCACCTGCCCCAGCTCTAGACCTTCACCAGCTTCTCAACAATATAAAGCTGGGGAAAGAAGAAGGAGGGGATGGGTGTTCAGAGTGATGGTGCTCTTCTGCCCAAGTAAACTAGGCATGATTGGACTAGTTAACTAGCATTCCTAAGGATGCCCACAGGAAGTGGGAAATTAAGTCCTTGGTTTTCTTTGCTTGTATGCAAAAACTTTTAATATTAAAGCGTCTGTATCTCAACCCACGGTATTTTACCCTTAGGATTCTCTCACCCATTATGCTGGGCAGAGTGAGCAAGTGTCTTTGTGGGGCTTAGCTGCCAGCTGGGGTAAAACCATGATGGAACTGCAGAGTAAGGGACATTGAAAAGCAGAAGCAGCTTTACTGCAGATGAACTTCTGCTAGAAATTTTCTGGTTTAAAGAGAGGAAATACTGGCTCCAATGTTTCCAGTAGAATCCAATAGGATTTGTAAAAACTCTTTCAATTAGTGGTTTTTCTAGTGGATTGATGAGAAGTTCTTTTTATGGAAAGTTTGGTTTACTGAGTAAAGGAGGATGGAATTAGCAGTGTGACATAGATGTTGCACTTGTGATCATGCTGAGGTTTGTATTTCAGCTCAGAAAGCACAGGTGATATTTCTGATGGTTATCCCACCTCTATTCACTGAGATGCCAGATGAGAGATGGCTGGAGGCAAGATCTGCTCATCAGCCTCAGTGTTTCTGTAAAAATGTTTAGGGTCACAGTAATCTGTAGCTCATGCTGGCTTTTCATGCATATGCCTGAGTGCACTCCATCTTGCAGTCACATAATGCACAGCTGTCACAGGCAAGTTATATATGAAGTGGAAGGAGTTCAATGTTCACTTGAACTCTTCAGTCTTCAAAAGCTGTGATTTTTCAGGCAGGGCTGTTGACCCAAGGGACCAGAGAATATACAAATCCACTATGACATCAGACAGGTAGGTATCTTCAGGCCTGGTAAGGTGGGAACAATGCAAGTACCAAATACCAAAGACAGAGTTTTGAGTGCTTACTAGATATGCTGAGGTCTTTATAGTGTTCTTGCTTACAAGCAAAGGTGTCCTGGTGACATAAGAACAATTTGCTATCATGGTAGTACTTTGCTGGGTGTTCGCCCCTTTTCTACCTGACATAAACATTTATTAACCTTCTTTTCTCTATCGGTATAGGAAAGAGAGGTCCTGTCTGACCAACCCAACCTCCTTTTATGACCAGATGTCTTGGCTGGTGGAAGAGGGGAATGCTGTGGATGTTACCTGCCTGTGCTCCAGTAAAGCCTTTGGCACCATCTCCCAGGGTAAAGCTGTCAGCCCCCATGGCGTGGACAGGTGCTGGTTAAGAACTGTTTGCAACTGCATGGCTGGAGATGGAGAGTAGAAGCAAATGGTGCTGCTCTCAGGTAGTGGATGGTGACTAGTGCTGTTCCCCAGGGATTAGTGTTGGGTCCTTTCCTATTTGGTATCGTTTTGGATGAGGGGATTGAGTCTACCATTAACAAATTCAGGATGACACCAAGATGAGTGGAGTGTTGATCAAGCTTGGTGGAGGGTAGGATGGTTCTGCAGAGGGACATGGACAGACAAAACAGATGTGCTGAGACAGACCATCAGCTGAAACAGACCATCAGCAAGATGTTCAACAAGGCCAAGTACCAGATCCTGTACCTGGGCGACACCAAGCCCATACAGCAACACAGGATAGGGGCAGAGTGACAGGAAAGCTGCCCAGTGGAAAAGGACCTGAGGGTGTTGGTCGACAGCTGTCTGAGAGTGTGCCCAGGTGGCCAAGAAGGCCAGTGGCAGCTGTCCTTTGTCAATTGCCTAGCCAGTAGGTCTAGGGAAGTGAACATCTGCCTATTGTCACCACTGGTGCAACCACACCTGAGTTCAGTTCTGGGACCTCAACTTTGGAAAGGACATGAAGACACTGGAGAATGTCCAGTGAAGGGCAACAAGAGAAAGGAGCAGAAAACATTCCTTAGGAAGGAGCTAGTCTCAAGAAAAGGAGGCTCAAAGGGGAACCTTGTCTCTCTCTACAGCCATGACCTTGAGCACGATGCTCTGTCAGTTTAACACTGATGTTGTGGGTTCAATCCTCACATGGACCATTCACTTGAAAGTTGGACCTGCTGAGTTGGATCTGTTGAGCTGGACATTTTCCAACTAAGAATATTATGTGATTACATGAAAGGAGGTTGCAGTGAGGTGGGGAATGATCACTCCCTGTGTTTGCAGTAAGAGGACAAGAGGAAATGGCTTTAAGCTAAGACAGTGGAGATTCAGATTAGATATTGTGGCCGCAGATCTCTTCACAGAGAGCAGCAGGCACACCTTTCCTAAGGATTTCTCCTACGGAAAGTCAGTGAGAAACCTCAGAGAAGAAGAGAAAACGATTGTTATCTCTACTCACTGCTCCTGTTGTTTGGTATATGTGGAATGTGTTATTAAGATTGTTTACCGAAAATGATTTGTTAATTGGACACCAGTGAGAGTTGTTTGGATTGACTGGCCAATTAAGTCAAAGCTGTGTTGTGACTGTCTCCAGACAGTCAAGGGTTTTTTTTAGTATCTCTTTAGTATAGTTATAGTATAGTATTAGCGTAACATGAAATAACTTGATAAATCAGTTGTTCAGCCTTCTGAAATCATGTAGTCAGTGAACATTATTCCCTGTACTGGGGCTGCCTTGCATTGATAGATATATGAAAAACTTTCTCTGTCAAGGTAGTCAGGCATTGGAGAAGGTTGTCCAGGGAGGTGGTGAAGTCTCCATCCCTGGAAGCGTTTAAGAAGCATCTGGATCTGGCACCAAGAGATGTGGTTGAGTGATTTAGGGGTTACAGTGGCAGCGCTGCGTGGAAAGTTCAACTGGGTGAGTTCAAAGGTCTCTAACAGTCTTGCTGGTTCTGTGATTTTATGATTCTTACAGAAAAGCTGTTCTCTGTTCTACATCTGTGCCTTCATAGAACTTAGTTTGGATTCCTCATTAGCAAAATAATGAGTATATCTATATGATACATAGATATATATTATAACTGTAATAATTATGTGAATATAGATGTGTGATACATCTCTTAGAGTCTAATGTGCCCCAAAATTATCTATTTAGAAAAGCTAACAGGAAAAAAAAAACCTTTAAAAATGTCCGCCACCTTTCTGAAAGACAGAATAATGTACATTTCATGGTTTGGTCTCCCAGTTTATTACAGTCAGTCCAACCTGAATGCTCTTTTCCAGAATACATTATCTGCTATAGCATACACCAGGAAAGAGGACTTAATAAGAGTGATGTGATAATGCCTATATACTGTATTAAACAAAGGAATTCACTCTAATTTCAAAGTCGCTGCTTGTATCAGAATCTTTGTCTTCTGGCAGAATTTATAATGTACAAAATAAAACAAGAGTATGCAATTTTACAAATACTTTTTAGCTGCTCAAATGAGCAGCTGAAAAATACAAAGCAGTTTGTAATTCACAGGCAGTAGGAGAAAAACCTTTCCCTTTACTTGTCTATTTGTTCCTCTTGTTGTGGTCTGTATTTAATTTTCTTGTTATGGCCTTTCCTGCAGAGCTTTCAAGGTATTGATTTCATTTTGGCTATCTGCACTCATAACTTGTCATTACCTGTATTTACTCAGTCTCCTGTTCCTAAAATTAAGATTGTCTGCTATATTTTAAATGAGGTAGTAGATTTACAATATAACTGACAGTGTAATTAGCAGTTAGGATCACACTGTCTCCCTCCTTCCACTGACCTCTTCCTCACTGTTGCCTTTCTTTTAACACTATTACCACATCATTCAGCTGAGGCAGTTAGTCATTCAACTTACCAATAAGTTGCATATCACCTTGCATAAAAAAAGAAAAAAAAAAGAAGAAAAAATAAAGGAGGGCGTTGCTTGAGTGGGTAAAGAATTGGAAGCAAACAGCAAAATCAGGGTTTCTGCTGTCTGTGTGTTGCTCCCTGAGTCTGCAGTTGGTTTATATAAATGATGTAAATAGGTTTAAGAAGCCACAGATAATCCCTTTCTGTTACTTCCCCAGAGTCAGTACATATTGAATTGAGTAAACTTATTGAATAAATTGATATTGAATAAACTTATCATGCCACTGCCAAAACTCTCATGTGTGAACACAACATGAATTAGTGCAGTGGTTAAATAAATTAGAAGGGAAAAGCAAGGACAGACCATACTTGCTCTCAAAAGGTTACTTGTAAAACGGCACTTGAAGAACTAAACTTTCTAATTTTGAAGTCAGTATAAGTCTGGCAGAAATGGTAAAGTATCCAGTCCACTGGGTAGAAATTCTCCTGTATTCAAAATAACTGCAAATTAAGAAAATACTTGGGCTTCACCTGAAGTTGCACCAGCTTTTGAACCTATAATAAACTTTTTCCATGAAAATTTTGCTATTGCCTTACAACAGTAAGGTTTTTGTCTTCTGGACAGCAAAAAGATTTGGAGGGGAAAAGTCAATCCACAGTATGTATACAGAAGTTTTATTCCATCTTCCCAACACTTACTGCCAGATTGCAAGAACAAGATTTGATAGTTACGGCAGATAAGCCACCCACTCTGACTTTAGACACTTATAATACCAACAAGAACACTACTTTTGCCAAAAGCTACCAAAACTATTTGGCTGATCTTGCTCTTGCATATGAAATTATGGAAAATTATGGTGTTGATTTTGAAATGGTCCTTTCTGCCTCACTATTTCTCCCCTTTGTCCATTTATACACGCGAAAATGAAGCTGAACAAGGTGTTCTTGGTGTAAAAAGAGGAGGCGACCATGTTGACAATATTCTTTAGGATTTCTGTTCAGCCTCAATACTTTATTTTCATTTAAAATCAATTATTTTGGTCTTGGTGGTATCATGTTAGTATCACTGCAATTATTATTTCTTAATATGTTTTATATAGCTTCCAGTAGATTTCAGGAATTATCTTGATAGTTTTCTCTTGTTTTGTGAAAAATTTATTTAGCTATCCAAAGTTCAATCTTTTTTAACATTATTTTGTCTTCCTTTGGATTTGTTTATTCAAAGTTTTGCTTTACCTTTTCCTTTATAATATTTTTCCCTCACCTTTTATAATTTTATAAATTTTCACCTTTTATAATTTTATATATATATATATAATTTCAGCTTAATGCTTTCAAGGTTATTTGATTCAATGTTCTTCTGAGAGTACTTTTGCATAGTTCATTCATCAGGATATCTTCCATACACATTCTTTGCCTTTAATATTTCCTGTCAGTTCTTGTTCTATTAATATTTCTCTCTTTTTTATCAGTCAAAATGCTAATACTTTCCCCACTGGGATGGTCCTGCTGGTATTTCATTAAACCATGGATCACACTTATTGCAGAAATACAAATAGCGGCCCATTAATTCTCCTATTAAGAAACATATCTCCTTCCCTTTCCACTTCCCTTTCCCCTTCTCCTTCCTTTCACTTCCCTTCATCCACACCCCTCCTCCTAGCACAGCTGTCTTTGTAAGCCAAATTTATCGTGTGCTGAAAGGTGACACCCTTCTCTTTCTCCCAGCTTAGCTATTGAACCAGCATTTGGGTTTTGCGGAAAAAAGCAGATGCTACCTTTAATTCTGGCTCAGAGCTCTGTAGCACTGGGAGCGCTACAAAAGTACTGCATATATTGGAATGATCTACCAAGAAATGCTGTTCACTAGAGCAAGGCAGACAGAAAAACACAATCCTACACTTATGCTGTCATGTTTCCTGCACCTGAACATCACAATAAACCTAAACATCACAATAGTTTTCACCTGCAGCTTTCACAGTGTTCTTTGTCTTTCTCTAATCTCTGGACCAGAGACTGACTCAAGCAACTTATGAGATAAGGCCAAGGCCTTATGAGATTGGACCCCTGTTTGAAACACCCTTTTGAAGCCTCTTGTTGACTGTCAATTTGTTGATCACATTGAATACTCTGCCTTGCTACTATAATGTGGCTGAGGAAGGTAGACACTTCAAGAAGCAAGAGTTTGACTTCTGTAATGAGCTCTGGAAAACAAGCTGCTAATTGCCATGGTTGTGAGTCTCAGTTTGACTGATGGATCTAGGAGCCAAAGTGCCATCTCTGAAGATCACCATGATTTACAAGGGAGCCCTCTGGCTTTCTGACTGGGTCACCTTGCCAACCATATGTAACATTTCTCATTAAATGGGTAATAGGGACTATTGGCTTTTCATCTGTCAGTGCATGTGGCTGTAAATGGTTTAGAATGCAATAATTTTAGTTTGCTATAGATTACAGTTCTCCTCCTCCTATTGCTCAGACCAGGCACATTATGGATTAGATGTGTACATAGCAATCATACTGTAAAACGATGTCACATGTACACTGTAAATCTTCATGTGATTTTGTATGTCATTTTTGTAGTTCTACCAATACATAGCCATTTAGTTAAATCGTGAATTTAAACTGTATAACTTTTACTTAAACCTAGTCATGTTTTGTTTTCAGAATGTACACCATATGTATTTTTTTAAGGCTCAGGTGTAATTTTTTTAGGCTCTCAAAACTGGAACTGTTTGAAAAACAAAAAATATCAGGGCAGTGTCAAATTATAAGAAAGGGAAGTATTAATATGGAAAAGATGGGGGTCCATAACAATGGTAACACTTAATGACAAATAACGGTTTACAGTTTTGAGAAACTTATTGGATTCTTCTTTTTACATTTTTTGTCATAAAATTAGTATATCTCTCAATGTGAAGTTCTAGCACTCATGCAAATGCATATATTGCTTCAATGCTGTACTACAAAAACACAGACTTTTTGTAGTACAGACATTACTGAACAGAAATTTTTATCTCTGAAAAGCCTCATGCTTTTGCTTTCTTGAAAATAGGCAACCAGTAAAAAAAAAAAAAAAGAAAATAGAAACTAGTTTTTATTAACTGATCTCTGTGCTTAATAGAAAGAGTGTTTAAGGAAAAGAAGGACCAGAAGAAGTTGTGGATGGGTTCAAAGATTACTTACACAAACTCAATCCATGCAGTTCTATGGGACCTTGGCAGGGGACCTGAGCCATCTGGGTGTATTCTGTCAAAGGACACTGTCAAATATCTTTGAATGTCTGTGGAGATTAGGGTAGATTACTAACAATTTGAGAAATGCAAAATTTTGAAACTTCATGCCCAGTTTCAAAAAGAACAAAAAATGTGGTGCAAGAAAGGGCCAGTGAGTCAGTTTGATCCCTGAAGGAGAAATTATGTGGATTCCCTTGTGGAATATCTCTAGGCATATGTGGGAGAAGCAGATGATGGGAATAGCCACTGTGGCTTGAACAGAAGCTGATGCCCAAACTTGCTGCTTTCAGTAATAAAATGGCCAGGTTTGTGGATAACGAGGGAACAGGAGATGTTAGCAGAGCTTTTAACATTCTCCTAAATTATCCTTGAAGCCCATATGGAAACTAAGTTGTCTGGATGGCTTTCCTATCAAGTGATTGGGCATTTAGGCTCAAAGATGGTGAGAACTATGACGTGTCTGCTTGGTATCTCATGGGGTCTCACAGGACATTTCCTGTCCTTCTTATGATCTCTGTCTCCTACCTGGGGAGGTTATAAAGTGCACTCTGTCAGTTAATGACCAAATATTTTCAAATCTCTCTCTGATCAAGAATTGGAGAAAATCAATTTATTTATTTACTTATTTTTACAAAATATTTTGGACTGCTACAAACAACCTTTTTTTGTTGGCTCTGCTCAAGATACTCTAAAAAAATCAGCACCATTTGTCTAAAAAATAAATTAGAAAAACCCTTCATGTGATGAGGAATCCTTTTCCTACCTCCTTATTAGTTCAGTGTTCCATTTTTTGGTGGAGTCTGGCCTATCCTTTTAGCTTTCTCTTGTGTCCTTTAGATGCAATATTATATGCCTTAGAATGACATGTAAAGTGCAGTGATATTCACATTACTTAAAGAGTTTTTAAAGTTAGTTTGATATTTTTTATGGATACTGCTTTCAAAATTTTTACCTAGATAAAAAGTAAATATTTTCCTTATTTTTTAATTAAAAGGATCATTCAGTGGAAAATTTAGTAACAAAGAAAGATGCTTTATCTACTACAAAGATGTATCTATCCACATGCCTATTAAAGAGAAATGTTAAGGGAAAGTTTAAGCAGTGAGCAATTTTTTTTCTTTGAGAAAAATCATAGTTCCACACAAACTACCAGTGTTTTGAACAGAGTTATTTAAAAAAAAAAAAAGAGTTTAATTGTGTTCAAATTAAGCAGATATGAAATCAAAGCTGAAAGTCATTCTCTGTGAAAGCAGAAAATGATCTGTTTTATGCATGAGTGTTAAAGTGTGTGAGCGTTAGGCCTTCAGAGTAATAGAAAAATAAAATCTAAGAAATTCTAATTTCTAATTGCTGAGTCCCACTCATGTTAATATAGGATCCACCTTGGCACCTTGTACATGTACCTGGCACCTCTTCCATGCTACTTGGCAATATCTTAATTCTACAAATGTAAATAACTAATTAGCTCATTTTTGGATTTACCCTCTTTCTGTCCATGACCATAAGGCAGTTATCCAAATAATTAGATTCCTTGACCTCTTAAATTAGATTTAGCAGGATTTTTCCATCTTTATTGATCCTCTTCTTCACCTTAGCCTAAAATAAAACTAGAGACATAAAATTTAAATTAACATAATATTTATTTGAAAAGTACTATATCTAACGCTAATGCAGATATTGTACTGCCTAACCCTTTCTTTCCAGAGATCCCAAGAGTACTTTATACTTATGTTCTAAATAATTTATTCTCAGTCCAGATTTCACAAATGCCTAAAGTATGGTACTTCTCACTTTTATTTTGAAATATCAACATTCAGATATGAATAATGTCTTTTAGATAAAGCCTTGTGTTATGATCTGATTACTGAGAGATGTGTCTGCATGTATTAAGATGAGAGATATATATGAAACCATATGCTGAAGTCAATAACACACATTTTATTCAACAGGAAATGTGAGGTAAGAAAGAGAAATGAGAGAAGGAAAGACATAGAAAAGACCAGGTGGGGAGGGGAATAGAGAGAGGTCAAGTCATCACCTGTAGATCCAGTGACTGATCTTTCTTCATCCTGAGCATCTCAGCTGGGGGATCCTGGAGTCGTTCTTCTGAGGGTAGCACCTTTCTTCAGGTCAGGTTCCAGGTATCTGTGGGGGTCGATGCTCCCATGAGCTAGATGTTTCCATAACTTGGAGTGTTAGTGCAAGTGTTTGAGCAGTTGTTTCCTTTCACACAATTTGCCACAGTGGGAATTTTTTGTCTGGATGCATTTACTAGGATGTGCTAACCAGATCTCACATTTGCCAGCAAGTTTATTGTAACACACAATTTAAAAAGGATCTTAAACTTTTCATGACCTCAGATCTTCAAAAGGAAAGGATCAATCTTGCAGAAATAAGACCATCTATTGGCAGGATCCATAGACCTTGTCTCAAAAGATCTCATTTATGAGGAAGAGAAGAAAAGAATTCATTAGAAACAAATCTCTTGGGATCATGATGGATCCAAGGCTTTCTATATATGTGATGCCCAAAGATCCAATAACTGACACTTATTTCTTAATTAAAAGAAAAAAATTGATGGTTTTATACTGGGTATTAATAACTTAGTACAGGACCCAGCGGAGGAAGTTTTTCCAAGGTGAGTGAGGACCAACATCAAAAGCCTTGTATTCTTTGCCCAAAGAATGATACAATCACTTGATCTGTTACACTGCAGGCACACAGCCACAAAGGTGCAAAGGAAGGGATGTTCAAAACCAAAGGCGCTATAGCTCCAGGTGTTATCCCACAAAATATAAACTCTAGATAATTTGCACACAACCATAAGATTTTTGTAAAGGAGATTTACAGGCAAAAGAATTTTAAACAAAGAAACAAAATAGTTGAAGCTGAACATTCAGAACCGATTTGATATGCCTGTGAGCAAGGATGATTTGCTTAGTTCTAAGGCCAAAAGAAAGCAATGTTATTTAAATCGAGCACTGACTAGAAAGTCCTGTGGCTCTTATTCCATTAAAAATATAGCTGTAGGTCAAGTCTTCCTGGTAAGACAGTAATCTTTTTCACTGGGCAGTTTTGATTCATAAATTGCTCTTTGCATTTAATCTAGTTAAGTAGAGAAGAAAGCAATTTTCTTTCTTTTAAGAAAAAGGATTACTATTTTTGAGGTATGACAGAATTGCAATGAGCTGTTTATCACAAAATTTCCAACTACTAATTATTAGTAAATTCAAAAGAAACATCACTATTTGTTCATTGTTTCACCAACTCTTCTTCTGAGATCTTTGTTTGCTGGACTCAATTTTACCTCTACTCAATCTTTCTCAGTAATGTATGGATACTAAATTCCCCTGTGTCTCAATCAATTGTGGTTCAACTGTGGCGGAGAGAACTTATAAACTAAAAGCAAGAAAACCCTTGGGTTAAGATAAAGACAGTCTGATTGTAAAAAACACCTCCACAACAACAGGAAAAACAAAAACCCCAAACCAAAATAATCAATCTAACAAAAAAATTTAAAAACTAAGCAAAGCAGTGGGGGGGAAATAAGGAAAAAAAGCCCTTTAACTTCTCACTACCTGCTAACTGGTGCCTATCAGTAACAGTCCTGACATACTTGCTCTTCCTCAACTTTTTAGGACTGAATATGATACTATAATTTATGGGATAATGCATTCGGACAGTTGGGTTCAGCTGCCCTTCCCAGTTTTTTCCTCAGCCTGCTCACTTGTGAGATAGGGCGAGAAGCAAAAAAGGCCTTAGCTCAGTGTAAGCCCTGTCTAGCTGTAATTACAACATTGTTGTGGAATCAAGACTGTTTTCAACACAAATCAAGAAGACAGCTCCATAAGTGTGCTACAAGAAAAATTAATTTTGTCCCAGAAAAATCAGTATGAAATTTTGAAAAATTCCACCTGCCAGAATTAAATACAATAGTATCAAAAGGCTTAATCATTTGCTTATTTATTTGTCTTACAAAGGGTATGATCGGATGACTGGATTTTACCTTTTCCCCCTTCTATCCATACAGGAAGTGTGATCTCCTCCTCTAAAACCCTTGTGTGAGGAACCAATTTAATTATAATTTTTGCCTCAACATTGTTTGACCAGAAGTTGGATGGGCTGCACAGATGCCGTATGCAGGAGTCAGCTAGGAGAAGATGGAGAGATTCTCTATCTCTAGGTCACTTTGCCTAACAACCATTTCATGTCTCACGCGGCCTATTGGCAGTCAGCATCCATGAGGAGGAGGAGACCACCAAGGACACTGTGACCTCTCAAAAAGTTCTTCAATTCCATGGCAAAAGGTCTCCACTAATGGAGTGCAGTCAAACACTTGACTGGCCACCGGTCTCCAGACAGTGAGCAGGCTTTGGGAGGAGCCAGGGTACATAGAAGTAAATGCATCAGAAGCTGGGGAGATGGATGCTTGGAGGGGCACTTGGCTGGTGCTTGGCTCTGCTGTTGTCTTGGCTTGCTGACTTCACTTCACTGACTGACCACTTGAAGTAATAGCAGCCTCCTCGAGCCAGGTCTCATAAGCTCCTGGAGGTCTATTACTCACTCAAGATAGCTCAGCTACCTTTGGAGGCATAAAATCAGCAGGATAGCTTCTGTTGCAGTGTTGGAAACAAAAAGGTTTAACAAAAGGCAAATTAACAAACAGAAAAAAAACCGAGCCAGGTGCAAGAGGTTTTTGCTCCTGGTAAAAAACCTCACAAAAGTGATTAGTTTCTTTGTTCTCTTCTTTTTCTAGTAAATTGCCCAGGCAGGACTTTTTGGCTCCTGTTCAATTAGCTATCCTTAAGTTTGAGATGAAGTCCCCAAGGTCCTCTGAGGTGTCTTTTTCACCTAATCGAGGAAAGAAACTTCTGGGCTTCTTTCCTTTTTGAGGGGACAAAGGATAGTTTTTTCAGTCTGCCAACTGGGGGCGCATTGTTATAACCTGAGACCACCTCCAAGCTTCATCCTGCCCTACCACTTCTTCTCCCTCCCCTGCTCCAGCTTTGGCTTGTCCCACCTCCCTGTGGTCCTGTCCGCTGCCCTGCCTGTTTGTCCCTGCCTGCCTCCTTCCTGTCTGAGCCGCTGCTTTCAACCCTGCTTGGCCAGCGGCCGCTGAGATCCCTGGCACAGCCCAGCGCAGGGTTCTGCACTCCTGGCTGCCCCGTGTCCAGCCCTGGGAGCTGTGCCTGTGGAGCTGCACCTCTCCAGGAGCCGCACAGGCTCCTCAGCAGGCAGCCAGAGCACTCCCTCACTGCACGGACAGGGACGGCACATCCTGACCGTCTGCTGGCAACTCACACTTTTCCTCTCTCCTCTCCTCTATTACTTTTCATTTTCCTTGCTTCTTTTCTGCCTTTTCTATTCTTCTTAGTAGGGCAATGCACTTTTGGTTACTACTAAATGGTTCTCATATCTAATACTTGCCTCATTTGGCTTAATTCTGTCCTAGAACATCTGTTTGAAAGAGCTCCCCACAGTGTCCCCACACAACACCTTGTCCATGTGTTGCTTCAGGACCAGTGTGAACAGATTTGACAGTAATCAGAACTCAGGATTGGCAGAATCTGACTTCTGTGAAATCACAATACTGAAATGTTTGTGTGTAACATATCAAAAGTGTCTCATACATGAAGAAGGACTGTATTTTCCTTTTCATCCTCATCTTCTCAAATTCTCTTCATTTTCCAGATTTTAAGGCTCACTTTCTGAAATGATACCTTTAACAATTTTCCAATCTTGATTTTTTTTTTTACCTTCAACACACTCAGTATATTAATCGTATTTTGCCAAAACAGGCCTTCCCACCCTGCAACCTTCTTTGCCACACATTGCCATTTACATGAATAAGATCAGCAGTTCAGATAATTCATCAGTTTTCTCTCTCCAGCAAAAGTATGCCATGTACAGCTGCAAGGAAACACAATCCTACAGTCTAGAATAAATCAACAGTATTAAAAATAAATCCCATCTTAAGAGAAGAGATGCAGTTTTCTATAAAAACCACCAAAACCCAAAAAACAATACAAAGTAACACAACCAACCAACCCACAAACCAAAGCAACAGTAAAATGGACAAACAAAACCCAAACAACCCCTCACCAAGCCTTTGGAGATACAGTGTGCAACAGAGAGTGTAACATCACTGTTTAATTGTTGAGACCAGCTCTCTAATTATGGGCCTGACTGTGTATTATCTGTTGCTCTGATATCTCTGTCTCAAAACAGCTTTATTCATCTGTTGATACAATGATAGAGAACAAATGTGTGATCTTTTATTTCTAATTCAGCAGTACTTACACAAAAAATCATGCATATCTTTCAAGAAAGCATCCAACATTTTCATTATTCCTTTCTTATTAAAAAAATATGTATTTGTTGTATCTAAAGGAAATACAGTCTTTACAAAATATGTGGCATCTACGTTCCTTTTTTAAGAAGAATAAACCGATTTTACAGAAGAGTAAAAAAATTATCTTTCCACACAAAAATGCCACTTAGAGCTTATTTTATCCTGCGGTTCTAAACAGTTACTCATAATCTAAAAAGTTACTCATATTAATCAAACTCACTCTTTTCAAACTCACTCTTTCTCTTTGGGAAAATTACCTTCTTTTTTTTTCGCTCTGTTGTTTACTAGAGAACATTTGTGTACTTTCTCCTACTCCTTATTTCTTTATATTGCAAAGAAAGCAGCTTTTGATTTACAAGGTTTAGTGAGGTTCAGCCTGTGGGTAGGTACTCTAACTCAACTGTTTCACACAATTCCAAGTTCAACGAAAAGGAAGAGAAGGAAGAGAAGCAGAAGACCTACTAGTAGAGTGTTGGAAACCATGAGTAAAGTCTCTTAGGTTTCCTTTTACATGGCAATCATTTGGCATGAAATGTAACCACATTTAACATGGAAGAAACTAAAGCAAATCTGTTTGCTTGATATGAAATAACATAAGCATATTTCCAACCCTGAAACCATTGAAGAATGTGGGAGGTAGGGGGGACTGATCTACTGTAAAGTAGGATACAATTAATCTTCATTATTTTTCTTTTTTGAAAAATATTTTATTGTTGCTGTATGGGGTTTTGGTTTTTTGGTTTTGTTGTTTTGTTGCTTGGTTTGTTTTTTCTTTTCATTTTACCATAGGAGTAAATGTAGAAGCACTACAGCACATTCAATAACAACTCCCTCTGAGGCAGAAAGTTAACAGGCAGTACTCAAGTTTCCCACAAGCAGTACTTGTCAGAGGAAGGTTTTCATTGTAAATTGCAAAAATACATGTAAAATAATTTTAATCAAAGGCTTTTAACATTATGCACAAAGGCAGGAGTGAACAAAAACTTGTTAGTGATTTGTAATTAAAGTCCATTCATTTCTGTTTCTAGTTCCCACAGGTAATGAAATTAAACAGAAAAATTTGCTATGTTTTTTTAATATCCTTCCAGGACTTACATATATATATATATATGTGTGTGTGTATATATGTGTGTTAATGAAAAAAAAATATTCTTTTGATATCCTGATAGGATATCAGAGGAGCTGAATGTATCAGTCAGACTTTGCCCCTAGCACTGACATTCATAAGAGTTTTGTTGCAAGGAATAGGATCTGTTGAGATACAAGTAAAACTAATTAAAGGCTTAAGCCACCTTCTAAACAAGAGAAGCTGCGATAAATGTCTTCTCTAACAAATCACTCCATAATGCTTGAGGTCCAAGAAGTGTTAACATATATCAAGATGATTTGATAGCTGTCAGTAATTTCCCACTTGCACTAAGCCTACATCCAAATATCGTGCCATTGCCCAGGGTACTTGCTTTGACACTACATCAGATTTAATGGATGCCTCTCAGAATTTCTTTTATTTTTCTATGTATTGATGTTTCTGAAATTACATGGTACAAAAATGTTTTGCACTAAATTTCTTGTTTACTTAAAACTTTTGTGGCTATCTATTAGGTCACAAAAGCCCTGTGAAAAACCCAAATACAGAACCCCAAACCAAACCCAGATGTTTATAGTTTAGAGTCAACCTGTGTTAAGTTCAGGTAAATCCCTCTAGTCAGACCAGCAATTCTGAGGTTCCTTCACATTACAATGGGGAAGTTCTAACAGATAACCAGTAGAAATTAAGACAAGACTGAGCTCTCTCTGAGCACACTGCACAGTCCAGCTTTGGCTGACCCTGACTTACTCTCCACCAAAGCCACTTAATCACTCTCTTTCAGCAACAGGATCAGAGATAGAAGGTGTTGAAAAAAAAGGCTCATGGGTTGAGATAAGGACAGGGAGAGATCTCTCACTAGTTACCATCATGGGCAAAACAGACTTGACCTGGGTAATTAATTTAATTTATTGTCAATCAAACAACAGTAGTAATGAAGGTAATGAGAAATTAACCCAAATCTTAAGACACTTTTCCCTAATTCCACTCTTCTCCCTGGTCACAACTTCACTCATGATCTCTCTCCCTGCTCTAATACGGAGTTCTACCCACAGGAAACAATCCTTTATGAAATTCTCCAACATGGGTACTTCCACAGGCTGCAGTTCTTTACAAATTTCTCCATTGTGGGTCCTCTACCAGGCCACAGATCCTGAGAGAAAACTTTCTGCATAGGTTTCCCTCCACAGGGTGGTGCTTTCTTTCAGAAGTCTGCTGCAGATTTCCAGATCTGCTCTGTGTACTCTTCATGGACTGCAGCTTCTTTCATTGAACCTTCTCTGGAGTAGGGTCCTCCATGGGCTTCAGGGTGCATATGTGCTTCATGATGGACCTCCACAGGCTGTAGGAGAATTTCTGCTTTGAAACCTAGAATACCTCCCTCCCCTTCCTTCTTCAATGACCTTGGTGTCTGCAGAGTGGTTTTACCACATTCTCTCCCATCTCCTCCCTTCTGCTGCTGCACAGAGGTTATTTATCCTTTCTTAAATATATTAACCCAAAGGTGCTTCCACTGTCACTGATGCAGTAAGGGTTTGGTAAGCCATGAGTCTATCTTGCAACCCATCAGACATGGAGGCATCTTCTGGTGCCTTCTAACAGAACCACCATGGCAGTCAATGTCCCCCTCCCACAGACACAGCCCCACTTATATTACCCAAATCTTGCCATGTAACTCAATGCAACAATATGATAAGACCCAGGAGTTAATTTACACTCAGATGAAACCCTGGTATGGGATACATACAATGTATGTATATTTCTCAGCATATCACCTTGCGGAGGGGGCCTAATGTACAAGAATCAAACTCTGAATAGCTCTGTGAAATATTTCTGGAAGAAGGTTGACACAGTACCTCTACAGAGTAAAGGAGGTTTTTGAAGTTAAATCAAACATTGGCAAGGAATATTTTGCATTTTCTTTTTAATTTTTTTTGGCAAGTTTGTATGACAGTAGTGAATTTAATTGGTTTTCCTCTGGATGAAAATATTGTGGCTTTTTTCCTTTTTCTCAGCAGAAGCTGTCTATGTTGAACATCCAAAACAGGCTGGGAAGCAGATGATAGGCCCTGAATAGGTTGGTGAACACAACCATTCTTTGAAGTCTTTTGACTGAAAACACAGCCCAAGTGCCAAAAAAGAGTGTATTGAGAAATTATGTATCTTAGTTGTGTTAAGTATTTTAATCCAGGACAGGCAAGCATGATAGTAAACTGCTACTCAGTCAAAATTATCTAATTTGATCTCTTTTTCCTTTTTAGCTCTCTCTTTTTTTTTTTTTTTTTTTTTAAGAATTCTGCTGATCAAACTGAAAAGTACAGAAGCACAGCATTATGTGACACCTATGAGACATGAATGGAAATAAAGATTGGTTAAATGAAAGCCTCATTTGAATTAAAATCTGCGTACTATATATAGCTAAAATAATGCTGGCAGGTGGTTTTGTAGAGTGTACCCAGTAAGTCTGACATGACTGCACTGAAATATCTTTTCAGTAACATGAAAATTATTAGACTGAAAGTATATTTCCCATTATAATGTAGTCAGTGACCTCTGTTTTTTCAAGATACATGGTGCTTGAGTAATCGCAAAATCACCAATAGTGATAGCTAACTTTAACAAGCTGAAATCTTCTCATTAAACTACTGAGAACAGTTCTATGGCTGTAACAGAGAAGCTTATCAAGACAGGCTGGTGTTCACACACCCTTGTACCCTGTGGTGTGTAGCCTGCGGTGCCCTTGAGTCTTGTCACCTCTGCTTTCTCCCCACCCTTTTTCACTCCTTCTTGCAGAAAGCACATTTCTGCATCTTTCTGGCTGGCAGGGAATTGGCTGTCTGGAAAACTTTTCTCTAATACCAATAATGATAAGCATTGCGTTACAGAATGGCGAGCATCTTCCCCTTGGAGCTGAACCCTTATCCTAACTCTGTACCAGGGTAATTTCCACCTGGGAAAGCTTAGCGTCTAACAGGCTAAATGGGGCTTTTTTGTAGGCTGAGTTGAGACAGTTTGACTGGAGACTGATGGCAGTTTGGTGGTAGTGCCTGGGCAAAGAATCAGTCAGTGAGTGCTGGTCAGCAGGCACTTGGCTCACCCTTTGCAAAATTTAGAACTTTTATACTGACAAAATGGCTGAGAATTCACTCTTTTTTATTTATATGTATGCACATACAATTATTTTGAGGAAACATGACTTCAGAAAACATATCTGTTCCTATAACTTTTGATTAAATAAATATATTTCTAGATTCCTTGGAGAACACTGTAAGTGCTATTTCTTCCAGGGTCCATTGCAGAGTAACCTGCGAAAACTGCATTTCAATTTTGCTCAGCTGTCTAATCTCACCTGCAGAGGAATTCTCCCCTGAAAAAAAATTAAAAGTTCCTTATGCTTAGAGACTTCTTTCACTGTAGAAGAACTACAGCACCTAGCACTTCTTTCTTACTTATAAATTTATACGTGAAACACAAATATCTCTAGCAGGATTAAATTCTGCCTATGTCTATTTGTTTATTTTCTGTATATTGCATATGTATATTTGCATGTGTGTGTGACACACACTGTCTTAAAAAAACATTTAAATTCTCATGGCTGTGGCAATATATTTTTCTCCCTAAGGAGTTAATTCATGCTATAAATTTGACAGCGTACTCAATTGATATTGAGATCTTTTTCAAGGCTGTAATTTTGTGCATTGTTCCTATAGAATCAATCATTCCATATTTATTAAAAAATTTAACAACAGAATTGTCAACAGAGCTTATAGACAGAATAAAGGCTATATAGTCTTTACATATATTCTAGAATGTTTCATTGCATACCAAATAGGAAAAGAAAAATAGTCTTCTGTTGGGAGAGAAACACGGGGTTTCACAGTGGGTGTTTTTTTATTATTATTTATAAGATTTTGGAAAATATTTAGCCTGGTGTAAACCACTAATTTTAATGCTTTAGGGGCATCTTAAACTCAAGGAATGTTATATCAAAAATTATAATTTATGTTGTTTTTTAGGGTTTAGTGGGGTTTTTATTGTAATGTAAATTGAGGAAGCTTGCTGCCTTTTGTTACCTGTATAAACATCTAAGGCTAGGTTCAAGTATTATATTTTATTAAAAAAAATTATTAAGAATAAATTTTTGGTATTGTATACATTCTAAATGCAGTCAGACATGGCTTTGCTGTATAAATATTCTGAGGATAAAACTGGGAATGAAGTTTAAACTTCAGCTCTGGGTTTCTTTGCAAATTGTGACAACAGTTTTATTGCAAGCAGAACTCTGTGGGGAAAATAAACAAAAAATCCCCAACCTTGCACCATCCTGCATATTTCTCACTGATGAAAATCAATCAAATAAACCGTGTTATCAACCATGATAACATGGCACCATAGTAACTCTGCAATTCTCAATGGATTAAGAGATCCAACCCGCATCCTGCCAATTCCTGCTTCATCTACTCCAATTCCACCTTGATGGGTTTCTACATTCCAGGGTAGACTTGAGTATTACTGTTTATACGATATTTATAATATAATAATATATGTTTATTATTATTTATATATTTACTAGAATTATTGTAATCAATATAAGTGTTATTTACATTAGGCAGGAGCCTTCCTCTTTTTGAACTGAGAGTAACCAGCCCAGAGAAGGATCTGTCATTATGACTGGGTCTGCACTGGCAGAAGGCATGTACCCTCATGGGAACAGAGGAGATATTTTTGATGATGTTTAGCTTGTTTTCTTTCAGTGCAGTACTTGGCTGCAAGGTGAATCCTGCCTACAAGCTGGTGTTTTCAGCAGACTGGAATTTCAAATTATTTACTCAAATACTTGACCATATTGGGCAATATCCCAAAAATACATGGTTGTACTGAAGTTCAACCGAGGTTGTTCAAGGTTCAAAATTTAGTTTTATGTCATTGTTTCTTCTCATGGATTCCAAAATTCCCAGGGGAATTTCCTTGGTACTTCCCAAAGTTTCTGGAGAAAAATTATTGCAACAGTTACAAAAACAGCAGATGAACTATTAAAAAATCTCAAAAATAAAACCAATCTAAGTTTCCATTGCAACATTTTTTCCTTAAGAGAAAATATCACCTAAGATATCATAGAATCACAGAATTACTAGATTGGAAGAGACCTTCAAGACGATCAAGTCCAACTCATGCCCTAAACACAGTAACTAAACTGTGGCACCAAGTGCCATATCCAGTCTGTTTTTGAACACATCCAGGGATGGTGACTCCACCACCACCCCAGGAAGGCCATTCCAATATTTTATCACTCTTTCTATGAAAAATGTCTTCCTAATATCCAACCTATATTTGCCCAGATGCAGCTTGAGACTGTGTCCTCTCATTCTGTCAGTGCTGCCTGGAGAAGGAGACCAACCCCACCTGACTACAGTCACCTTTCAGGGAGTTGCAGAGAGTGACAAGGTCACCTCTGAGTCTCCTTTTCTCCAGGCTAAACACCCCCAGCTCCCTCAGCCTTTCCTCACAGGGCTTGTGTTCCAAGATCCTCACCAGCCTCGTTGCCTCCTCTGGACACGCTCAAGTGTCTCAAGGTCCTTCCCAAACTGAGGGGCCAGACCTGGACACAGCATTCAAGGTGTAGCCTCACCAATATGACTGATTGAAGATTGTATGCATAATAGAAAGTGGTCATACCACTTCATTTTCTTTCAGATTCCTGTATGTTTGCATATTTTGATTAGGTTTAACACTTGAAGTATAGTGCTGAGTTTTTAAATGTATTGTATTTAAGTATTTTTCTTGCAAAAAACATTTTACCTTCATGGATTCCATCACTGTTTCTTTGCCCCATTCTAAATTAAAATTTAATTGTTTTCCTTATTGCTCTTCTACAATCGTGGTGAGGTGGTTTTAAGATTACAACGTTCCCATTGGTTTTCCTGATTCCATGTTTGACACCTGTTATGATGTCTGGTATTGAAGCAGGATTGCATCACAGAATCAAACATCAAACTCTTTGCTGGAAGGGACCCTTAAAGATTATATAATTCCAATCCTATGATGAGCACAAACTTTTTCAACCAGATCAAGTTCTGTCCAATCTGGTCTGGAATGCTCCTTTACCCATCACAACTCTGGGCAAAGTTTTAACACAACCACCTTCGTTGGAAAAAATAGGTCTACCTTATATCTAGTCTGAACAATCCACTTTTAGTTTAAAACCATAAACCCTTTAAAGCCATTAATCCTATCACAATAGGCCCTGATAAAAAAATCTGTCCCCATCTTTGTTTCAAGCCCCCTTTTAGCACTGGAAGGTCTCCCCAGAGCCTGACTTACTCCACACAATCTCAAATGATCCATCCCATCTTCGCAGGTGAGGTGCTCCAGATCTCTGGTTATTTCTGTGGCCTTGCTTTGGACCTGCTCCAACAGGTCCATGTGTCCTTTGTACTGAGGACTCCAGACCTGCACACAGTATTCCAGGTAGAGATACAAGATCACTGCATCTCAGGTTGCCTCCAATTCTGATGTGACTCAGTAGGCAACATGCATTGGAAACCAGCACCCCCTTCCCTAGGGCTGTCCATCACCTGTCTTGAGAAGTTACCCTCAGTGCAGTCCCAGAGTCTCCTGGATTGTCTGCTGTTGTTACTCTGAGGGAATATTCTTGCTGACACATTACATGCCCGACAGGCTTGTTTGAGGCAGCATATATTAGGTACAATCCATCTTTGGAGACTATGGTTAGTGAAGAGAGAGCAGAGCAAAAAAGCATCAGAAGTAAATGCCACTGCATTTTAGTATGGTCAAGTCTAGATAAGGTAACATCCAATTCTGCTAATTTAAAAAAAATGTTTCATTTGAAACCAGCCACCTTGGATATTTTTATAAATCGTGATAACTTAAACTGCTTCAGCATGTTTTGTATAGTTTAGGTGAATTACCTACTTCTTGCTTTCTGATAATTAAAAGATGTCATACTTAGAGAGTCAAATTATGAAAACTCAGCTCTTCTCAATGAAAAGCATTAAGATTGCCCCAAAAATTTTGTTTTGCTTCGAAACAGAATTTTCCTCATTTTTCCCTTCAGCATGAGGGACTTGTTGTTTTCTGAAATACTTTCTCTGTAAAAATGTTTTTTAGCAGCAAAGAATTTTTTGCATTTTTTCATATAAACCTGTATATTTCAGCATACTAAAATATATATAGTCAAGAGCTTAGGGATGTTATGATACTAATACATCTCTGTTTTCTCTTAATTTGATAAGGAGGAAATTGGCTTATACATTTTTTAAAGGTTAAAAAAAGTGCTTGGTCCTCCAGTGACCATCTCAGAAATAAAAGCCTATTATACCCTAGCTAAAAATGCACAAAGAATCTCAAGCATTTAAGGAAAAGGTGCCTGTCCTTCTAAAATACACAATGATCTTTGAGAAGGGTGCTCTCCAGTTAAAAACTTCAAAGAGAAGCTTTACCCATAACATACAAAACAGAAGGCCTTCTTTTCATTTTTAACACCTCTGAGTTTGATCTGAATTGGATCCCAAGTAATTTGAAGTTATCAAATAACTGCAATCAGGACAGACTAAGAGGTCATGGAAATATTTTGAGGACAAAAGAAAGATCAGAAACAAACCCTTCAGAAATCAATAAACCTTGAAAATAGTAGTAAGTTCTTCCACATACCTGACTTAAGAGATGAACATAATATTTCTATATCAGAAATACAAAGCAGATGAACTAAAGTGCAAGGACTGCTAACAAGCAAAATATTGATATTCCGATATGGAACCAAAACAGTACTTTCTCCTTTATAATGATTGTATCCCCTCCTGTTCTATTTATGACCAGAAATATGATGGGTGATAAGAGAGACTATACCCAGTGAAGTAATTAGGCAATCCTTAATTTTCTACTGATGGCAGAGACCATCAAGACCTAAACTATGCCAACAATCAATTTTCTCATCTGGAAAACCAGCAGGCTTTCATAGGCTCAGTGAAGTGAAAAGCCATTTGTAGCTAAATAATATCAATGTCCTAAGCACAGACTTAAAAATTGCATGACTAACTCTCTGGAATGTTTTGGATAACAAGTTTCTTAAAACCTATACCTTCACCTTCAAGTTCAATTGATGTACATAGTGATCAATTGCTAGATGTGAAATCACTGTACTATGAGCAAGACTTGGGGGTGGTGGTTGCTCTGTACAGAGAATGATTAGTGTGCAAAAGCTGCAAATGTCTTCTCTGTAGCCTGTAAAAGTGGTCCATAAGAAAAAAAGAGTTCATGAAATAGTGGATGGCAAGGTTAAAGAAATTACTTGCCAGTTCTGGGCTCTGAATACAAATTAGCTTCTGGCCATGAGAGCTGAGAACTGGATTAAGGAGAAGAGAGTTTCTGTTGTCCTCCCCACTGTCCTCTGGAAAAGTCTGGCATTCTGCCAGGAACAACTAAGAAAAAAAAATGAACCATCTGCTGATAGATCTTGTAGCTGTCCCCATCTGATATGTGTGTGTGCAAGAGCTCAAAAGAAATCAGACGATGCTCCAGTGAGAGAATGGAGCAATATGGCAATGAAGGCTATGGGTGTCATTCTGAACCATACTGCTAATAATTCAGGAATCCTGGACAACGCTAAAAATGTCACAACCTACTAAGAGAGTTTTTGAATGAATCTACAATTGTTGTTTTTGTTCATCTATGCCAAAGTTCAACAGCGCTATCCATTCAAAAACTGAACAACAATGTAGACAGTTAAAAATCTTAAATATCTGGCTCTTGCCTTATAGAACACAAAGGGCTATGAATATATATGGAAATATGAATTTGGAGGAAATAATGACACATGGTAAAGTATTGGCACAGATTTAGAATACTTCTATTGGTTGTGGTGAAATATCTGAATTTACAACAGGATATTTAAGGACATTCTCAAAGGAATGTCTTTAAAACAAATCATCAGGGAAAAGGCAGCTATCTGGCTATTTTTAATTTATATTTATAAGAAGTATCTAAATATTATTAATAATTTTCCTGGCTTCTATAAGATACTAAACAATTTAATGGTCTTCTAAACTTATTAGCAGAGGTTTTCAGTCTTACCTTCTCAGCATTGGCCCTTAAACTATTTTAGAAACTCTAAAGAATTATACCTGTTTTATTAATTGCATAGCCCTTCAAGTATGTAAGTGCTTAAATTTTCAGGTGACTTTTTTCTCAGGTTCCCCATGGCAGTCCATGACTGTTAGAAATTTCTAATAATCTGACTTTAAACATTTTCCATGCATATACAGCAAGTCTGAGAAATGCACTGCTCAGATCAGCTCTGCTCCTATATCTGACCTTAGAGGGCACCTAGGAGGGATTATGAGAGTGTTGAATACACTATAAGGGGACTATAATAGGAAAATCAAAGCTGCAGTGATGCATATTTTCAAATGAGTACTTTTGTCACAGAATCTGCAGTATCAACTACATGACCTTTAGGACTGTGTAGTTGTGAAGGTTGCATTTTTTTAACAAAATATAAAAAATCCCGTGGAAAGCTTAAGATAAAATTAAGGAAATCTGCTGGGTTAAGCAAAAACATGACTCTTCTAATGAATGTCTATAGAATCTATTGGTGTCTCTCCTTGTTGTTATTGACACAAGCTACTTCCCCATAGCAAGAATGAATCCTGTTACTATTTGTTTCCCAGAATTTTTTCTTTATTTTGCAGCTGAAATTAGGAGAAATCAGTTTCATGGTACTTCATCAAAGCCTGCTAGTGAAAAAAGCATTCTGGAAATTTGACCATACTTTAGAAGCAACCTGCAGTTCCAAGGTTTGATGTATTCTGAGATGTCTGCATTTATCTACATTATTCAGCAATCAAATAATTAAATAGTATATTACAATTACAAACAAGTTGCAAAGTAAAAACACAGTAGAGTAATTAATAATGCAGCAGTAATTCTGTCTCCTAGTCTTCAAACAGTTTAATCCTGTTCAAGAAGACTTCCTAAAAAAAAAATAAAATTGTACATGTTGAAAGAATTAATTATATACTAAGGTTCAAAAAGATGCTGTAGATTCCATTCATATTCTTTCCATATTCTGTAGTTTCTCTGCCTTCTCATAAATGCAAAAAGCAGGAAATGAAAAATGAGAAATTGACTTCTGAATTTCTTAATTGTAATGCAATGAACCAACTTGTTCCTGTGAACAAGGTATTAGTATCATGCAGTGGTAATGAGTGTGAGTCTATCAGGTTGTTTCTGATAATTTTGTATTATAGTATACAGACCCTTCCTTTACTTTTCCAACCCAGAATACTGGGTCTCTTATGAAAACCTATTATGAGGGGAAAATTTAAATGCTGGAAACAAGCATTTCAAATTGTGAAAAACAAAAACATTTAAATTGTGAAAAACAGTGAGCTGCATGTCACAAAAGATAGATATCTTCCTTGATAAGTGACTCAAATGCTGATATCTGTGTAATTTTTACTAATAGCGCTCCAAATCAAACTATCATTTTGACCCTCCTTGAAGACCTTTGACTGTTAGTATCTCAGACTAAACACAGAAAAAAATGTTGAAAATATTACAAATGTAATTCCATGTTTAAAGAAAACTTTAAAGGAAGAAACTAAGTCACACTTTTAAGCACAGCCTTTGAAGTGAGGATTGAATTTCCAAGTTATTGTTATGCTTCTGTTAATGAAGTGGGTATGCACAGTAGAAGAAATTAAAATATATAATTTAAACAGAAAATATTACTTTGTCATTAGCTGTAAACAAACATTTATTACCTCTGATAAGGGAAGTTGAGACATTATTCAATTAACCTATCAGTACAGACTGAGAAATTCACATGCCTGTGTTGAGAATGACCATTGCATATTTCCTTGTTTTGTCAAGAACTTTTTGATCTCATGTGGGAACAAAAGTTATTTTTTAAGTCATTCTTATGCTGCCAGACAGCACATGAATAACCTCATCTTCACATTTCTTTTCATTTTGTATAAAAATGATATTTCATCAAAAATACTGCCAAAGCAGACAAAAGGCAAGTCTTGGCTTTGCCTCCTTTCCAGACAGGTCTTTGATAAATATTTCAGTTTGTGAGCACAGTGTCTTGCTGAAAAACTGTCTTTTTGCCAAGTACCTTTAACATTGCGTTAACTTCAAATACCTTTTTAAATTATGCATGTCTTTAAGTACATACATGTATTTGTGTACCTAGATAGCTGGATAGATTGCTGGTCACTGAGAACCCAGTTTTTCTGGCAAAAATTAATCTTTCAAAATGCTGGATGATTAATAAATTCCTTGATGGCTCAGAACTCTGTTGATTTTCTTAAGAGGATATTAAGTACACTAAATAAGATTACATCGTGGTACCTCACAATAGTTGAGAACAGTTTTGTGTCATTTCAAGAGTCAAAATAGAATCTCAGACACAAAATGGACAATGTTGCTGTTTGCAACAACTTTCTCTGTCTTTCTACTTCTTTCTTTGTCTTTTCTATATTCTGACGATGCTTTTATTTGAGTACTTGTAGAGGTTCTTATCTGAAGTTTAATTTTTTTTTCCATGTTCAGCAATTTAGGCCTATGCTGGTTGTATAAAAACAAATATCAAATGCTGGACATGTAGTATTTTACAGGTATTCTCATGTGTTTTACCTGTAGCTTTAATTTTTATCTCTCTCTCTAATTGTGCACAGTTACTAACACTGAGCATTTCAATGCATTTTCCTTGTGCTTCTGTGGGCTTGTTCTGTGTAAGAAAGGCCTTGCTTGGTTCACCACTGCACGAGAATATTTTTCTGTGCCTCAGCAGCCTGGGCTATTCTAAATTTAAATGCAATAAAGTCGAGACATATTCTCTGAGTATCCTGTGGCACAGGTTATGAGGTAAATATCCTCATATCCCCAGATAAATAATCTCTGCTGTAAATAAGAAATCATTGAAAAGAATAATACTTCCTCAAATTCTGCTTGTTTTCTTTGGGGACATTGAAAAATTCATCTTTCTTGATGCTGAGTCAATGTGAGATCAAGCAGGGTGGGTTCTTGGTAGCTCATCCCAACATCTTTAATGATCTTTAATATATACTGAGGGTGGATTCATGCAGACTCCATTACAAATTTTTGAAAAAGCAGCAATAAACAACCTTGTATATTTTTAGTCCAGAGCAACTAAATCACAGTATCCCAGAATCACAGAATCTTCTGAGTTGGAAGGGACCATTAAGGATCATTGAGTTCAAGTCCTTGGCCTGCACAAGATATTCCCAAGAATCACACCATGTGCCTGAGAGTATTGTCAAAACAATTCTTGAACTCTCTCAGGCTTTTGACCACTTCTCTGGGGAGTCTGTTCTCTACCGCCCTGTGGGTGAGGAAACTCTCTCTAATAAACTCAAAAGCGTTTCAGTTTTCTATCTGTTTCACAGATATTTCTCATTGTAGAACATAATGCACTTTGAAGACATAATTTTATTAGAATCTCTGGAACAATATCTGTTGACAAACATCCATTCACATTTGTCTTGATGATATACTTTATAGGAGGATATATTGTATTTTCAAATTGGTTCGTAAAGACCTGCTCCAGCAAGCTGCACTATCGTGTTTAACTGTAAGTCTAAATATTTCTGTTATTTCTTACATTCTGAGTACAAATTAATGAAGAATTTTGCTTAGCCTAGATAGAAGATGATTAATTATTAATGTGCTCACCGCACTGACCAGTTAACAATAGCAATAATAACTTCCCTAGTTATATCTTTCAAAACTTGTTCAAATATTTGCAGGGGGTTTTGCCAGTCTAATGACTCCTGTAAAATGACGTATCAGTTGTCTGTTGTTGCCTAAAGTATTTTTCCTGCATTGAAAATGTTCAAATTATGCATAATTTAGTAGCGTATGAATGAATAGTGCAAGTGCAAAAAACTTCCTATATTTCTTTGCCTAAAATTTCTCTATAACCTTCTATATCAAAATCCTCCGGTAACCTGTCTTTCAAAAACATTCTTACCGACACCTTAAGTTTTGGGTGGGTTTTTTGTTTAGTTTTTTGTTTGGGTGGGATGTTTTGGGTTTTTTGTTCTGAAAATATTTAGAGAAAGAAGAATAAATTATTTTGGATGTCAGTTGTTCACCATCGTGTAAGCTAACCCTGGCTCAAAATAGTAGTCCTCATTAGATATGCAGAAAGAACAAAGATTTAGACAGAAAGCAAAATGAGTTCAGTAACAGATTGGGATGTTCAAACAAGAAGAAAAAACAACCAGCCAAAATTTACAGATACTAATCACTGAACTCATTGGAAGGCAGAAAAAGAGCTATCAGACTCCCTTAATTAAGAAAATCTGTCTCTGTTTAAAAAGGATATTTGAAAAGTTATTTCTAAGCTGTGTGCCATTGGAGCATTTTTGCAAGGATAGCAAAGCATAACTACTCAGTTGTAGCCTGATTGGATGTAGAAAAGATGTTATGATGAAGGGTAAAACCAAAATTGTTTGCACAGGCTGGGCAGGCATGGGGGTTGAGAGCTAGGAAATGGAGGTAATGGCTGCTTTTCAGAGCAGGCTGTTCCTATAGATCACTACTATAGAACAATGAATAAAAATATTTCTGAATATTGGGCATCTACTCAGACCAGTACACTCACATTTTTTCATGCCAGAAATACTAAAATTATGCTAAAGTTTGTACATTCATTCATTTCTTCCAGCTTGTACTTTATAGAACAAGATAGATATAGAAATCACCTGTTCCACAGAGTACCTTCTAAAGTTCAGTAATCATATTTTAGAAACTAACACTGTTTCAAAAGTATGATATAATAGACATGTAACATTACAAATTTACTTCAGAATCTGTTTTCCTATGGCAATATAAGTTTGTCATAAACTACAAATCAGACTTAAAACAAAAAGAAAATACTCAGGAACAAAATTTTATAGAGCACATCTACAGGCTATTGCAATCATTAAAATAATTGCATACCTTCAATAATGCAAATAAGACATGAAGCATTCTTGCTGTCCAGTAAGAAGCAATCATCTGTACATAAGTTTGTGTCTGTGTAACTGCTTTCTTCAAATTCTTTCTGCCTAGATAACTGCTTCTTTTGGCTTAAGTGTCAATCAAAATGTATGAGTGGATCAGAAGCCGAAAAGTGTGTTGTGGGTTTGACATAATAGCAGACTACACTGAGACCACTTGCCTCTGGAGAGAGGACAAATTGCTGCAAAACTGCCCTGGATTCCCAGTTGTACTAAGCCCACAGAGTCAATAAGCACACCACTCCTGCTCCTGCCCTTCTGACAAGGAGGCAGATAGTGTGGGCTGAATGGTTGTCCTGAATGCCATTACACCTCCCACAGAACTCCACAATGCCTGGATTTATTCTTTCTGTTATTCTGTACAAATTCAATAAATTATAGATGATGTGGCAGTAAATGGACTGCATGAGTTCTTTCAATTATTTTTATTCACTTAGTTTCTTTCCATGTCAGGCTTATCTGTGTGCTAGCATAGTCATATTGACATGCTAGTACCAGTAAAACTAAGTGAGAGTTTGAAGTAAAATTTTAATAACTTTTTGCATTTTAAAACCCTGTCCACAAAACCCTGCATTTTTTTCACCCAGTTAAGTTACAGAGTAATTAAAGGATTTTCAGTAACACTTCACAGGTAGCTGGTTTTAAAAAGCAAAATGAATTAGATAAAAAAATCTTTCAAAATCTTTGTTTTCTTTGAAGATGGAGATCTATGCAAAGGGAAATCTCAATAATAAGTCATTACATGAACAAACAAAATGTTTATTTTTCTGAAAAAATTCACCTATGAAATGATAATGTACAGCAAACCTCAATAACACTGTTATTAATATTACTAAAAATATCATTCTTCTGAATACAGTAATTTGGAGCCAGTGTGCAATATGTCAAATTTCTTCTTTAAATATTTCTAGGTACAGGAAGTATCAGTAAGCTGCTGGTGTTTGCCATATTTCGCATTGCATATTCAGGACTTTAAAAATCTCACTGATTTATGAGCAGAAAGAATCATTATAAATGCTACTGCATTTATCAGAAAATGCATTAACAGACACAGGTTTCTAATTCATGAATAAAAGATCCTGTATTTATTTTCTTATTTTCTCTTTTCTTTGTATGGGAGTAGAGGAGAGAGAAGGAAAGATTACATTTCATACATCTCAAGAATGCGGTAAAACACTTTTAGAAAGAAAATTTGTTGCTTAAACCTTACAGTGAAAAAAAAGTAGTGGATTATTATTATAATAAGGAATAAAATAAGGGAGGTGGATGAGATTTTATGGGTGGAGAGAAGTGCATTTCAGCTATAAAATGTTGTGTGTTGCAAGCACTAGATGCACAAGCCTTGGAGAACCTGTTACACTTTTTGCAGCATATATCATATGAGAAACCCCTGCCTCGTGGGCCATGCACCTGAAGTCACAGCAATCATTGCTGTGCTTTATGCTGCTACCACAGCCTATTCTAGGTATGACAGCTTTTTACCTTCATGAACAATCTGTCACCTCAGTGAAAGAAATCAAGCTTGTGAAGAAAATGTTTGGATTTTTTCTTCTTCTTTTTTTTTTTTTTTTTTCCTTATGACAGAAAGCAATCTGCTGTCAGTGCAATTTCACCAGTACTATCCTTGTCACTCTGGGGGAAAGAGCTGTTGCCTCCAACCATCTCCTATGCGTTCTTATAGTTCATCTCAACCTCTGTATCATCTGTGTAGAGAGACTATTGCTGATGCAGAAAAGTATGTTTTTCTGAACTGAGGTTAAAAGCAACAAACCTGCAGTTTTGTGAGCATACTGTACGTTGAAAAAATGAATTTTTTAAATGGTAAAAACACACAGGTTCTAGAGGGCAAGTACACATTAAGTAAATTACAACTTAAAAAAAAAAAAAGGAGAACAGGAGGGGGCAAAATTTTATACCATTTCAACAGCAAAACCTATTCCCATACAAGCTGCTGAAGTACCTTAATTTGAATTATAAGCCCAAATGAAATTATGTGCAAAAGAATTATCAAGGTTTCTTCTTTTCTCTTGATCAACAAATCTACAAAAGGTTGTCAATTTTAATTCCTAACTTCTGATCCTTGATTGCAATTTTGCATAAACTGACTGGCATCTTAGAAATTGTATGTGAGTGAGTGGACAAATGCGGAAATAAGACAGACTGTTTTCATTTCACCTCTCTATTACTTTTGTTTCCAACAAAACAGAGAACAGTAAATAATAAAAATTTTCTCTGACTTTGATTGGTGCCAGTTATTATAGGATCACAAAATGTCATCAGGTTAAACTATTCTAATTAATCTAGAATTTGAGAAGATGTATTGCTACGTACAGTTCATTCTCAGGATAGAAAAAATTAGATCAGCATAGAAATTATCATCTTCAGGATGGAAGATGACAATGTCATCTTCTAAATATGTCTTTCTTCAGGATAGCTGAATATTTCTTTCCTTCCAGATGACCAATTTTAACTTTATCTTCTTTACAGTAGTGTAGGACTGTTCCATTTGCCAATAAAGGCAGTAGAGTTTTTAGCAGATGAAATAGATGAAAGTTTTAGCAGATAAAATAGATGAAAGTTTGTTGACCTTTGGGGAAATGTTTACACTCTGGTGTCGTGAGGGTTTCCCTTTGCACAGGTGTGTGAGTGGTTGTGCCTGTCACAGGTCTGCTCTCCGTGGTCATACTCTGGTTACCTGTCCATCTGCTACTCCCTGTGCTGGTTTATTTACACTTCTGTGCACATATTTGGGCAGTTTGAAGAAACTTGAATATGTGATAGGGGTGAGGAAGGGCCGCTTACCTGCCGCTGTGTTCAGAGCAATAGTAAGTTGCTGCCAGGGGAAGGATGATAGCGCATAAATTAGAAATATTAAAAATGAGAAATATTTTTCCTTTCTGCAGGAAAATCTGTGTCAATTAAAGTCTCGACTGACACCCTTAAGGAACAGAAAAAAAAAAAAATTGGGAGGAGGAAAAAAAGGCTGAAGACACAGATAGAGACACCAGTGGTGACAGCCCCTCCTAGTACTTTGGAAATAAATCAAGAAGAGCTATTGTTGCTGTGGTTAAGCCATGTTTGAGGTTTTCCTATGTGAGGATAGGAATTTGCATGCAGGGTAGACATTTATCATGTAAATGATCCCTTGTGATGAAGTAGGCAACTCAGAGCCCTGCAGGTTTGAGTAGCACAAGATCACTCTACAGATAGTTTAGGAGAAACCCAAGATGTCTGAAAGAGAGCTAAATCCAAGCTAAAAAAAAAAAAAAATCTTCTTTTAATTTTACCATATTATTGACTTTAAAAAATTAAAGTATGTTTTGGGTTTTCTTCATTTCTTTTATTTTGTTTTGATGTTTTTCTCTGGATAAGAGATTTTTTGAGGTTTATGATATTAGTAACTTAAATTCTGAAACATTTCCAAAAATAAGAAGAAAATTTAATCAGAAGATATGGTTTTGGGTTTTGCAATTAAATTGTAAATAAAATTATGGATTATTCTGGGTTTTTTTTCAGACAATCATATAGACTTACAGTGGCATAATAAGTCTAATAAAGTCTAGTTTTATAAATACATTCCATGATTTTTATTTTTTCCAGAGTAGGTTACTGATCAGCAAGGTAGTGTGTCTGTGCACAACTTGTGTATGAGCTGGAAAGTCATAGGTAAGAAATGCTGCATTTGAGTAGTAGTTCTCTAAATTAGTCTTGAAAATCTCCCATGAGAGCCTGTGCTGTCCCCACTAACCAGAGACTCAGAATTACCCTGGGATTTCACATTACCCAGGTGTGTGCAGTGATTCTGTTAATATGAACCTTAAATGGCTTTCTATAACCTGGCTCTTCATAAATTACTGAAGGTCTCGATTACATTGTACATATAATATGGTACATAATCCTTTCCAAAAAATGAAATTGCAGAATTTTTGTGAGCACTTACATTATTCCATTACTGAAACATAGCTGATGCATGAAGCAGATGTTAGCAGCAACAGCAGCAGCAGCAGATGCTGTGTGCTGGGAAGTTTGTGAGGCTTGTGAGGTCCACAGGGAGTATCTGGGGGGATTTCTGAGCTCCTATCTCCTTTAATTTGTGTGTGTGAAGGGACAAATTGGTATCTGAAAGGTCTCACAAGAGAGGTGGGTGACAGATGGGCAGTGTCCCTGTTACCAGTTCAAATGATGGGAAGCTGCATATAAACCACCCAGAGGGATTACCACCAAACAGGGCAGGCACAGAAAATGGAAGTGGCATGGCACTGTTCATGGCAGTTCTCGTGGAAAGATGTGCAGGAAGGGCTGTGAGCTCTCAGAGTTATTGGGTTTCCATGTGCTCTGCTTACCCACTGGTTTAAGCTGCAAACCCAGTAGTCAACTCAGCAAACTGTGATTGTGCAAATCTATCCAGCAGCCTGAGGTCTTCAGGGAATAAAGGGTTTCTTAATCTGTGCTGTTATGTTAAAAACGTGGTGGTGGAGATGACCTGTTGGTGTCTGCAGCTGACAGGAATGTACTCCCTAGCCAGGTTAGCCTGAGATGGATGGAGGTGTACCTGGACAGACTTACTTGGGAAGCTGCTGTCTAGGTGCAGGGCCATAAAAACTGCCCACTTGGTAGAAGAAGGTGGAAGATCTGCACAAAGTGTCATGTGGTGAAGTCCCTCAAGCAGTGGGAGGAGGAGCTGCAGAAGGAAGTAATTGGGTTACACTGTACAAAGGAAGGAGGACCAAGATCAATGGGCAAGATTCACAAACAGAAACTGTACCTTCAGCTCATAATTAAAACTGCAAAAGGAGGTGGTGAGTGCTGCTGCTGGGTGACTTTTGACAGGCACAGAGACACTCATCTGCAGACCTGATATACATTTAAGGGAAATCTGCAACTTGCGAGGAGACAGGATCCAATTTGCTGTACAGAGACTGCCACAGCCATTTAAAAGCCTCTCCTCTACATCTTTTCCATGTGGGCACAAATGCAAGAAAAATTTGTGGAAGAATCACCAGGACATCAGAGCCCTCAAAGCCCAAGTAGAAGGACAGATGTTCAAGTGATCTTTCAACTCATCTCGTCAGTCAAGAGCCAGAGTACAATTGATGTATTATGCATATCAATACCTGGCTTTGTGGCTGATGTTGTTGTCAGATTTTTGGTTCTTTGAAGAATAAAGCCTATTGGATGCAGATGAGATCATATTTAGAAGAGTCATGATAATCTTCACTAGCAGATTGGCTGAGTGAATTGTATCTAAACTTGGAAACTTGGGGTTATGATCCACAGCTGTGACACCTGTATATCCACAAACCATAAGGCAGTTGAATGCACCTACCAGTGCATTCTTCACTACCAGACTATTGAAGAATGATCACCAGCTCTTTCCAAAGGCAAGAGTATTCCATGAAGCCAGCTTAAGAACAGGTATACCAAAACATAATCTGGGAAACAAAGAGCAGGAACTGGATCCCTGTGCCCACTCTGATGCCCACTTTTGGGCATCATATGAATCACAGAAACATGATGGGAAAAGGTACGTTATTAGATGTCTATGATGGATGGCTATAAAACCTTTTGCAAAGATAAAATGAAGAGGATTTGGAATTGTGCTTAATGTAAAAGAGGTAGTCTAGAGATATGGAGGTACAAAGATCATGAAAGTTCTTGGGATCAAAACTGAAATGATTATCACCATGGGGGAAACTTTTGTTTGATTTCTGTTACTGACCTCCCAGTCTAAATGACAAGACCTATGAAATATTTCTTAATATTGCTCAAAAAATTCCTGGGTCAAGAGAACCTTGTCCTTGTGACCCATTTCAGGTACCTTGACATTGTTTGCTAAAAGCACATAGCTCTGCCAATCACAAGATATTCACCAGATTAGTGGAATTCATTGAACTGCTTTCTGATGCAGATACTGGAAATGTAGATTAGGGACAAGCTATTGCTGGATTTACTGCTCATAAATTGAGCAAATTTACCTTGACAACATAACTTCAAACAGTAACCCTGCGTACAGCAACCACAACATTGTGGATTTCAAAATCTGACTGAGCACACTGAAAATCAGTAGTATACCAAACACTATGGGGTTTAGAAGTGAGAGTTTCAGTATCATAAGACACTGGCTGTGAAAGAGTCCACGGGAAGCAACCATGGAGGGCAAAGTAGCTTGTGCGTGCTGAGAGTTATTCAAGAGCAGCTTCCTGAAAGCACAAAGGGAAGCTGCAAGGAGGTTGAAGGTTCTCTCTTCACAAGGAATCAGATGGAGAAGACCAGGGGAATTGGTATAAGTTGCACTGGAAGAGGTTTCATCTCAAAATAAGAAAGAAATTTTTTACAGTAAGATCAGTCTTTCAGGGGAATATCCTCCCCAAGGGACACAATAAATTCTCCATTACTGGATATTTTAAGGATGTGATGATACAAAGATGATGGATGGATGGATGGATGGATGGATGGATAGATAGATAGATAGACCGACAGACAGATAGATAGATAGATGATAGATAGATAGATAGATAGATAGATAGATAGATAGATGATAGATAGATAGATAAATAGATAGATAGATAATGTGATACAAGCTCCATTTCCCATGAAAGATTGGACTAGATGATTATTGTGACCTCACTTCCAGCCAAGTGAGTTATATATTTCTCATTCCTTTATTTTCAAGAGAGAGAAATGTGGTACTGAACATCTGCTGTTTTTTAAGATATGTAAAATGTATAAAACTCGTTATTCCAACATAGGGGTCTCTGTTTTTTATATCTTCAAATAACATATCAGTTTGCCAGATTAAATCGACTTTTGTATTAAATTTTAGTCTGATTTGGATACTTGAAACCTAAGCATGTGAGAAAGTGAAAGCAATCACTGTAAAAAAATGGAATTTGTTTATTTAGTCCTCTAATAGGGTTTCCTACATCTCAAAGTCAGTTAAATAGATGTTTAATAGAATGAATATGGAGGAATGAATACAAGAGTCCATATTAATGGAGCCCCTCCTCATTAGCTTGGTGAGTTTTTTAGAAGGTAGAAATATCTGTGTTTGTCTCAATTTAACTTCTGAAGACTTTGATTAAACAGAATTTAACACTTACTTTTATATGTGTTCTTTCATTAGCTGATATAGTAATGAACACAAGGAATCAGACTTATCCCAGCATATCCAATAATGTTTTCTCCATCTTACAGAGAAAAAATTATTGCTCATTGGAAAATTAAGTAATCTATACTTACATTTCGCATCTACAGCTCACCAATCTAAATACACCTATTCCTGTCTAGGAAGCCGTACAAATGTCTTTTAGGCATGCATTCCTAACTATCTATTAATGATTCTAATATTTTTTTCTTTTATTCAAAATATTCTTGCTCAATATGCACTATACATTTCTGAATATATATGAATATAACAATTCCTCATACACTGGAACATTTACAACATCATCTAGTAAAACATATATATGTGACTAATACATAGTACTAAAAAATTTCGCTTGGAAAATAAAAAGTTATATGCACATGAATCTGCTGTGGATATTGCTGCAATTAGCATTTTCCTATAAAAGCTGTAACCCAGGGAAGTTAATTGGAAATTATGCATATTCACCCTTATAAATATTTAAAGAAAGAAAGATTATGGACCAGTTTCACTGCTTTTGGAAAAATTAATTCTAATATCTATAAACAACAAATGTGTATAGCAGCACTTTCAATGACAGCAAAATTGTTATACTTATTATTTTCCCAGTCATTTGCTGGATTTGTGACGACGGTCCTTTGCAAGACATGAGAAAGTTTAGATTTCAGGCACATCTTTATCAAAACAGCAACATAAAATACTCCTGGTTCATTTCTTCATAAGCTCAATTATTATGTTCAGACTTAGTAATTAAGGTTACAAATCAAAGCATTCAGAATTCTGAAAATGAAGAACTTGGAAGCTGAAAAGCAGTACCATATATCTTGCTTGTGCAGATTACCATGCAATCTTTAAACACATAGTCCAGCAATGAATGGGCTGTGTATCCAGACTGCCTTGGCATAAAAATGTATCAGAATTGCTGAATCCAGGAGCATATAACCTATATGCTTCAGGTCAACTAGTTGAATAACCCAGAGTTTATGAATGAATGTGCCAAATATTGCTTCAGTCTGATGGGGGGAACAAGAAGAAAGAATAATGTTTCAACTGAAGCAGCTGAGCAATTTTTGGTGGCAGTTCTGCTACAGGGCTTCTATGGGATCCTTGACAAATGATTCAAACTGGGCATTGCAGCATACATCACATGTAGTTTGTTCTGCTCCAGGAGATAATTTGTAGAAGTGTTTACTAAGGAAAACCACAAAGTGGCTAAAAATATAAGTAACCTGAAATATCAAAGCACAGATCTTCAAAAGAGGAAAGGTACATTAAATCATACCACTGAGCTTTACACAGCTGAGCAGAAACCTCTACCAACATTCTGACATACACACCCTGAAATTTGGATATGCACCTGTCTGTCAGCATTCTGTTCATTTTTAACTTGGAAGCCAAATGAATTTTTTTCACACTGACAACAAAAATTAAAGGTAGGTGCTCAACAACTATCAGGAGACTTTCATTGTTTAGAGCAGTAGGCAAATCAAAGCAGAATAATTTCTGAAGCCTTGGTTCCTAAAGTTGCGGAAGCTGAAAACACCCACCAAATTTTTACTGGTACCAGTCTCAGTTTTAATGAGTCCCATACCTTTTTTTTATTCCCTCAAAATCCAAGTGAGTCCAAATAATGGATAACATCTTCAGGATTAAATATGGATTTCCCCTCATCAGATTTACAAATGGAAGTATTGTTCAAAGTTTCATGCCCGAGCACACTTAAACAGCAGCTTTATATCATCTAAAATCCACTCATGGATTTTAGTCTAAATTCGGTAGAATGTCCTATTCTGTTGCAAAGACAGCATTATGCATCTTTAATGTCTCAGAACGGCCAATTTGCTACACCTGAGTAGTAATTTTAATGTTTATTTAAAACACTGAAAGCCAGAAATGCTGGTTCTATGGGGACACTTCAGTCTAATTTAAACAGAAGTAAAATGACTGGACCCCCTTGAAAGGGCAGTCACTGCATAACCTCACAGTATCTCTGAGTCCAATCACCTCCCCACCCCAACTATATTTCTTCACAGAGTTCAATTCCTCATTGCTCTGTGTGCAAGAAGCATTGATCTCACATTTCTGTAGGACCAATCCAATTTTGACCAATCCAATTTTAACCTCTCTCTACATTCGCCTTCAGTTGAAACCAAACTGTGCCATAGCTCATGCATGACAAGCCCTCACCTAACTGCATTAGTTCCAGTCATTTCTGATTTGAACATTATTCTTGATCTGGCATTTCATCCACAGTAGCCAGCAGGGTAATGGGAAGGCCATTTCAGTGTTATTGCTCAGATTCTAGATAGCAGAGTTTGTATTCAGTGTTACTTCAACACCAAGGAGTTCATTCCATTATGATGAAACATGCAATTTCTAAATTCACCAAAGCTGTATATTGCAGTAAATAATAATAATGTTCCCTTAAGGGTAAAAAGAAAGAGTAAAGCTCTCAGGTGGGTAGATCTATTCCCTTAATAAATAGCACCACTAACTTCTCAAATGTAACAGTAAGATCAATACTTAATATGGACAATCGGATCTAAAATGATATGAAAATGAAGGGGAATTAAAGAAATATCACCATGGTGCTATCTCATAGTTGTTCAAGTCTAGAAAAGAATATGAAAAGAATGTATTCTGATGATGTACTACGCCTTAAAATAGTTAGGTATCCACTAAATGCTTTATTTTGTTTACTCTCTGACAACCTGTGGTACAGCCTCATCTATCAACGTTGCATCACAAAGCAATCATGAGCTTACGTTATGAATGATAATGACTTTCTTATTTGAAAAAGAGTGATTCTGTATGTCGTCAATTAAACTAAGGAACTTAATCCACAATTAATTAAATTAACATGAACAGTTAAGACAGAGTTGGAAATTATATAAATTGAAAAATCTCATGTTGTAAATATATGGTGCAATCATAATGAACAATTAGTGTATGATAGGGTTTGATTAGGGTGTTTAAAATCAATCTATAGTCACAGCACAAAAGTTTAATTGAGGATGAAGGTAGTTGAACACAGGAAAATCAACACACAGCTAGGAAGGTTTGCCAGCTATTTTTAATCTATCTATACTAGAAAATATGTAATCACCAGTAAATGTGCAGCAGTCCTCATCTGGAATTTATTCATTCTAGGAATGTAGGGCATACTGAAAGCACTAAAGTGAAATCCTAAAAGCAATCCAGGTGTAGCTTGTTGATTCAGTTTACACAAAATTAAAGTGTGAGTGGGAACAAATTATTACTGCACCTGCTTATGCATTTTGCTCATACAGATGCATGCTATAGAAACTGAAAATTAAACTCTTTCAAGTAGACCAAGTAATTGACTCTGAACCCAAAATGGAAGGTATTTTGCTTCCTATATTACATCTCAGTGTTTTAATGTTTCTGTTATTTCTTAACAAGGAAAACAAATATCATGTACCAATTTCTTCCCCATTAAAGCTTATCATCCTTATTACTAGATAAATTTAGAAAGCAAAATCAATAATTATGAAATCAATTGTTCAGTGCCATTCAAAACAGCATATTTGGATATGCTGTCAAGGATAAAGGAACAAAACAAACTTACTATGATGGTGACAAAAAGGTAAACACACAAGCCACAGTAAGAATATAAACACTGTAATCTCTAACAAATATGCTCACTTCATATCAATGAAATCTATTTTGACTTCTTAAAACTTGGCTGTGAAATTAATAAGAATTCTGCAGCCATCTTTGACCTTGGGGTGTGCAGGTGTCTAACTTTTCAACTTTCCCAGGATGGAAAATATGACACCATTTTGACTCCTGCTCAGCCAAGCACTTCAGCATGTGCCTCTCCTCCAAGAAGATTAAACTGGAAGAGCAAGAGTTGGAGAATTCTACCTAAAGTTCTTTTTCCCAAGAACAGATAAAGATCCAGATTCAAAGTCCATTTATATTCACAACGTTTCCTTCAGTCTCATGGTTTCAATGCTTTGTTTACCACACTCTACTACTGGTTCAGCTTTCTACTTGAACCTAGCTGTTTCAAACAATGTAGTTTACCATCTCCTTTCATCCACTCTCTTCATGTCTTACTTTCTTCTTTCATCATAGCACCCTGCTGTTTATTACTGGAATTTACTGTAGTAAAGGCTGGATTCAGGTTCACAGTTAAAGGATTTTAGTTGAAACTGAAAAGCTGCAGCTGGCAGCTCCATGTTTGAAAAATTTGTGCTCCAGAGTTTGTGCCTCCCTCCAAAGCCATGTGGGACACCAGGCAAGACCGGAGCTGTCCCAGTGACAATAACATTCACATAATGTCCTTACCACAAGCCCTCCAGTACTACATACCTATACTATACTTTCTGGGAAGCAAAAGAGTTGGAAAAATGGGAATTAATTCTTTTTTTTTTTTCCTGGTTTTTTTGAGTAGTTTCTTACCTTTTCCTGTTTATTCACCCTTTCCTGCCCCACAGATCACCTGCATAGAGCTTTTTCTGCTGTGATGCCTGTGTCAAGAAAAAATAACTCTACTGTGGAAAGGCAGAACTTCAGGGAAAACTTTGGAGTGAGTCTAACAAAGACTCACGGATATGAAAAAAACCAGGAAAAAAGTCTTTTAAAACACATCTTATTGTCTGCTGTAGTAATAATAATTGCGGCAAGGTGTCCTTATAGGTCAGCTGGCCTTATAGGTCAGCTGTCCGGCTAGCAGAGGGCGGCCAACACCCAGCTGCAACCAAGGTGAGCGCCCCTTGGTGTCGTGAGGCCTCGGGCTGTGCTCGCCGTGGACTGGTCTCGCTGCCACCAAGACAGGAATAAGGAGCTGGACACTCGATAGGGACGAATCAGGTTTATTGCAAAACCCAAGATGTCAGTCAGAGAGTGACCAAGAACAAGGCGTGGAGAGGGATTATAAAGGAAGGAGATGTATAAGGGAGGGGTTTACAATGAACCAATAAGAGAAGACAAGGGAGTGAACTTAACATAATAGACATTAGGGAGAACCCAATCAATACAAAATAAAGAAGAGGCCCCGGGACCACAGCCAATCATAACCTCCATAGGGGAGAAGATTCTAGTAAACTGGGAGGAGTGAGGGTGATTGACTAGGCCCAGGGAAGAGAAACAAGTATACATATAAGGGAATTAGGGGGAGGAGGAATTACATAAAATAGGGGACTGACAAAACCAATGATGGGTGTTACTATGGGGACAACTTAATTGGCAGGGCAACGGCAGGAAAAACTGGTGAGGGCAGAACCATTATACAAAATGGGGGAACAATACAGAAAATGGGGGAGCAATCAAAATAAACTAACAAAACACACTAATAATAATAATAATAATAATAATAATAATAATAATGGTAGAAGTAGTAGTAATAGTAGTAATAGTAGCAGTAAGACTAGTAGTAGTAGTAGTACTAGTAGTAATACCATTGCCACTCCCTGAAATAAAGTTTTATTTAGTTATTTTTGTTTCTTTGCTGTTTCACAACTGATATTTCGCATGGTTTTTAATTCTCCTAAATGGCTCTAGGTGATAGCTGAGAAAATCTCTTCTTGTGCTCTGCAACAGCTTTGTGTTCACAAAACCCAAAACATGGCAATCTTCAAAGATGGTATACTGCCTTGTTTTCAAAATAACTAGATGCACACATGCTTTATGTTTTGACCTACATGCTGATATGTTTGTATAATATCAGTATTTGAGGCACAAGAGCATCTGGTAAATCTCAACCATACAAACTGAATTGTCACCTGTAATCCAGGTTTGCAGATCTGCCTAACCATGAAAAGCATAATTTCAGGTTACACTTCAATCCAATATAGTCATCCTGACATATTAATGTATCATAAAATTTGTTTTAAGAATTGAGAGTGTGACAGCAGAAGTGTTTGTAAAACAGGTTTCTATGTTTCTTCTAGGTCTATATATGTCACAAGACATTAGGAAAATATTTTAGTGGCATCTTTCATTTTAAATGACATATGCTAATGATAAAATATTTGTGTATGCCATGGTATTTTGATAGATTAAAAGACCTTGAGATTTCACAGCTTGAAAGTTTAGGCAAAGAACAGCCATTAATTTTCATTTATTTTTCAAAAGTAGCAGTGATCAAACCATATGGTGAAGCCTTTTTCTTACACATCATGAATAAAGATATAAATAAGAAAGAAGAAAGCAGCTCTGAATTTTTTTTCTTTAATAATCCCACAAAAATATCTGAAGTTCAGGGTTCTTTCAGATCCTGAGAGTGATTGAAATATGCCCTTAAATGTTCTAATTTTTGCTTTACTACCTAAATTTTGAAAATAAAATCTTCCACTTGGTAATGCACCATTAAAGAAGGCACCAGAGGTATGAGAATTTTTGAGCCCTCTTACTTGCAGTAACAATTCCTATATTTTCAGTCCACAAAAAGCAGTAAATCTCAGAAATCAAGGTGACATTTACAAAAGATTAGAGATTGCTAAAATTTGGATGTCATGCTAGTTGTTGTTAAAGATTAGTTGATATTTAGAGATTTAATGATAAAAAGAAAATACTCCTCCTGCGTTAGATCTAAGAATACAAGCTTTCTTTTATTTTATGCTGCATTTTTTTCCCATGTCACCCTTCTTAAATCATCCCTATCAACATATACTGAGTTACTTGATTTTGCAGAAAGAGGGAGTATTGTTTGTAGGGTAACCCTTGGTCTGACGGCTAAATAAAACCTACATTACCTACCCTTGGTTTGGCTAAATAAAACCTACATCAGTATTTCTATATATTTTTGGTGACAGCAAGCAATTCTGCAATGACTAAATACTTTTAATATGCTCTTTCTAATAGCATGCTTTCAAAGCATTTTTAAATTGATTTAGTTCTCATGCTTTACTTTTTAAAAATTATTTCTTTGTTGTTGTTATTTGAGTTCTAATATTCCTTTTAAAGGTAGCTTAACAAAAATCCTAAATAAAAAGAAATAAAGAGTAATGCATTTATTAACCGGAGCAATTGTGCTCCATGCACAGAAGACATTTATCTACTTTAAATGTCTTATGTACATGGAGTACAATATGAAAGAACTTTTTGCATTAAGAGCAGTTATTCACCATAATACACTCCCCACAGGATGTGATAAAGTCCCCATTCCTGGAGGTTCTCAAGATGGAACTTGCCAGAATTCTAGATAAATTTCATCTAGGATCACTTTCCCATGAAGGTCTGGACCAGATGATCTTTCAAGCTGCCTTCTAACCTGAACTATTTTACTGACTCTATGAATAATTATTTAAATTAAGCAAAGTTTTGCAAGTCTGGACCTCAAATATAGGTCAAGATGCATGCAACCAACACCATCTGTTTCCTGATAACTGAATACACAGTTTTGTACAGAAGGTATGTATCACGCTCTACTGTTACTCTGTGCTGGAACTTTCACTCTTTCCCCATCCATCTTCATACATATACCTAACTCAGCATCTTTGTGATTCGATGTTTATATTCTGAATTAACCATCATTGTTATGGACATTCTAATGCTTGGGCATATATGCAACCATCTCCTTGCACCAGCAAATGTGTGATTATGCTGTCAGTTTAGTTACATTTTGTGGTAGAATGTCAGAAATTATCTGTGTTCTTATGGGGCAGCAAATCACATTCTGTTCTATCCAGCACAGAAGCAAGTGTTGGGTCAAACCAGTACAGAAGTAGCTACTTCAGGCTCACAAGACTGTAGAGAATAAATTTCTGTAGGAAGCTGCTTTGATCAACTCTGGTTGCGACAAAAAGATGAAGGATGGTTTTGAAAGGTCACTTGTGCTCCTCAGTTCAATCTACCTCCATTATCCAAGAGCAGAAAAATCAAATTGAATTTGTTTTTACTGATCATAGTTTCCAGTAAACAGTAAATATTGTGCCATGATCAATTTAAAATAATGATTTGTACCCATCTGACATTTTTAGTCTTGAATTTAAATTATTATAAATTAACACAACAAAATAAAATATTTTCAAAACAACTTGATTTTTTATTTAGAAAAAAAATTTAAACAGCATTAAAACCAAAGTAAAAGATTAAAAGAAATCTTAAAGAACAGAATTCAGTGTTTAGATTAAAACCCTAGCAGTTAAATGCATGAGTGCAAGTATGGATGACGTGCTTTAGAAAGAGGCAGAATGTTACCATAAGGCAGGAAAACCAGATTGTGAAGAATTTTGTGTATTCACTTACTGGTCACAGACATCCAGAAATAAGATCATTAAAAAATTCAGTCTTAAGTTCTTCCCGTCTCACACCCCTTCTCCAAACTAAGTAATTCACAATAAAATTAGACAGTCACAGGGAGTCTGCTTTACATTTAGTTGGATTTATAGAGTTGACAAAAGAAATATAAGTAAAGTAACATAAGGAAAAATATATTAATTTTTCCTTTTTTTGCTTCAAGTACTATGGGGAAACAGTGATTCCCTACTGCAGATTTTCACTCTGGGGACACTCACATGTGAATCCAATATGCTGGATTCTTCTCTTTCAGCTGTATTCACACTATCCTTCCTGCAGACTAAATATTAATTATAAACTAGGAGTAACCCTGGGTTTGAGTATTCAGCAAGCACACCATGTGCTCACGGCTTTGGAACTAATTATAGCTGGCAAGGATAAATCATTAGGAATGCTTATCTTAATTTGCTTAAGAAATTTTAAGTGTTAGTGTAGACTCTTCTAAAATCTGCCTGGTTAGCATCACAAAGAGTTTGGAGGAGAAAGGAGAGTGAAGAAAGGGGAGAGGGCAGTAATGGCAACCAGCATTCCCCAAGTGGGTCCAAGTTTTTGACAAATACAAATGCTCTCATTTCCAATTCTACCCCTACTCTCCTACATGATTAGACTTCGGACACCCCTTGGAAGGACTCTTCACTACCAACACATTAGAAAAGACATTGCATTACAGAATAAGTTGTATTTCAAACAGGCCTGTTATATTGCTCTTTCGGAATGCTGTTGAACCCTGCATACCTTAAGCAAAACATCCTGGAATTGAGGCTAGAGAAAGAATACATAAACAGAGAGAAAAAGAAAATGAATAACTGATAGCAGGAATTTATTGGTTAAACATGTTCCTTTAAAGATCCTTATGTGAGAAGGTCGAAATCTCACAAAATATGGGCGAGATATTCACCCTACTACCATCTCCACATCAATGTAAGGCTTTTAACTTTCTGCTTTATTTGCCATATTGAAACTGGCAAATACAACTGGTTTGAAGGTATGTCCCACAAAATAGCAACCAAAATAAGGGTGACAATCAGCTATGAATGGTCTGTTCTTGGGAAGCAATTTTTCTATAAGTGTCAGAAAATCAATGATTTCCAGGGAATGTAACCGTTCTGACAATCTAGTCTATAAGGAACAGAGGCTCACTTGTTTCCCCTCTTTTTCATCCTTTCTCTGTTCTTACAAGAATCTGAACCTATGTCTAGTTAGCATCTCAATTTAAATGGTAACAAACCAGTTAGTAGCAAAGCCTTCATTTTAGTGCCTGCACATTTTAATTTTCTGTCACAACTCTTGCCTAATCCAGCTCCTAAGTTTTAGGAATGTGTTAATGAATATCATAACAAACTAATGTGAACTAAAGAGAAAGAGAAAACAACCAGGTCTTTGAAGTGAAACAGAAATAAGCTATTTTCTCCTAAGTAATGTATTTGTACAAGTTGCAGTCTGAGTATATGTGTAAATGATTAAAATCTAATAAGCAATCATAAGACACTTCGATTTTCAATAGAAAACTTTATGCTGAATACAAACTAAATTAGAGTTGCAGCATAAATTATTTCTGTGAAAGAAGCAGCACCCACATAGAAACCCTCTTTTTTTCCAGCTGTGCAAAGCACACTGCATTTTGCATGTAGCAATCAGGTGACAAAAAGTGATTCAATTTCTAGGATGACAGCAAACTTCTGTAAAACTACCACTCCTTAGCCAAGGTCTGGGACGGGGTTTCTTCTGGATACAGCACATATTATGTTCCTTAAATAGATCATCCCTTAGCTTTGTAACAGTAGGACTTCATAGCACCTATCTGCTAAAATGCTCTGTTTACCAGCATTTTGGATCCACAGACCAATGAATCTTTGTATTCATTTGCTAAAAGCATGTGTATGATTCTATCACTAATGACCTGTGAGTTCCAGATGGTTCATAAAAGAATGCTGTCACATGTGTTGTCTACAACAATTGAAAAATGTTTAAATTTTTATTTTATTTTACTCACATGTGTATAATTCTGATAGCAAGCCAGCGAATGACATGATTTTCAGATAATGAAAATGAATAGGATGATTTCATGTGAAATGATTTCCAGACCACTAGACTGCCCATTAATTAATTCTGGTTCTATGTGTGCTGTGATTAAATTGAGAATTTTGAACTATTAAACCTGTCCATATCACTGAAGATGGTAGATAAGGAGTGTAAGTTCATGTCTTATTTGCAAGTCAGCAAACACATGAGGTGAGCAGTGTCTGACCTCATTATCATCTGGCAGGTCCATTTCTTTCCTTTCTAACAGCAGTAATGAAAAAAAAAAAGAAAGAGGGACATATTTTTCTTTTGACAGAGAATCGTCTGGTTTTACACTAACATATGCTGTGATTTAAAACCCAGTTTCTGCCCTTGCCAAGAACCTTCACACTGTCACAGAAATTAACATGAAAGTTACAGCTCTCACTGAGTCATCAAATCTTTTTCATTTGTTCTCTAGTCTCTAGAGCCTCTCTATCTCATTCTACAACCTTCTGCTAAGTGATTTTATATCAGAAGAAAACATAAAATTGTACTGTGGAAGTGAAACGTTGTATTGCAGGCTGTCATTGCTTCAAGGTAGACTAAGACTTTATTGTAGGGAGTTCATGTGCCAGGAGTGGGTTTTCTATTTCTGCTTTCTTCAATGTTGTTAACCAGAAATTCATAACATTTTACTCTTTACGTTAATTTTTATATTTGGGGTTTTTTTTTCCTGATTCCTTGTCTGGACTACTTGTTCTCTGCATTTTTTTTTTTTCTGGAAAATTTCTGCTTAATTGTAACTTGTGAATAATTGAGAAAATCTTTTGTCTAAATGTTTTAAGAGTTATTTTACACCAGAGACTTCCTATTACACAACAGTTTTGTTCACAAAGACATTCCTGTATAAGGAAGTTGATTTTGGGTGCTTGTAAACTTACAAAATATACATGACACATGGAAAATATAAATAAATATAAAAACAGATTATATTTAAACATACCTAGACATCTCATGTTTTAAGTCATGTAGTTGTATAAAAAGAATGTAATAGTATATATTTCTTTCAATGTATGCTGATATTTCATTACTATCTGGTAAATTTGGGACAATCTGAAGCACTTGAAGGATGAATTAATGACAGTGACCAAAGTCATATGTCACTCTGAAAAAAGCAAATCACAACTGAAAGTAAACTCTGTTTCTATGAATTAGAAAATTTAGTCAATCAGCAAATAGAAATGGGTCATAGTTACTTGCAGTTTCCAAGTAATTTGAAAAGCAATCTACAGTGATACTTATGCATATGGTCCTAATGAAAGTACCTCCAGTGTGAATAAACAATTCCTCTTTAATTTCATGCATTTGGCAGTTTTGCTACAGCCTGACCTGAAACGATTGATGAACACTGACACTATTTATAGTAATCTACATTTTGTATTTTACTGTAAAGATAAGAAAAGAGTAGCCCATGAGGGGACAGTTAAGTTGAATTACACAACTTCTGAGCAAGTCACAAATAATAAAAGCAAACTAAATGTTACTGTAGTGCCAGCTCTGTGGTAACAAAGCTATCCAACTAGTGCTGTGCAGCAATAAATCTCTGCAGGTCTTCCTGTCATGAATCAAGAAACCTTTTAGAATATTTCTGCAAACTTCTGCATTGCATTGAATGTGGGCCCCCAGACAGAAAAAATGGGGCTTTAGGTGCCTGTGGTAGCAATGAGATGTTTTACCATCAAAGATATTATTGAGGAGAGCTACTGGGACTGTGGCATCTGTTTCAACAGTGCTCCCATATGGTCAGCTGCAGCCTGGCCTTCATAGCAGGTTTCCAAGTTTGGTAAGTCACTCCACCTACTTAATGCTGCTGAAAACGCCAACTCAGATGATAAAAAACCAGCCATCTGGAACAATCAGATGCCTTCATTTTTTGTTATTTTACACTGAAAAAAACCCCAACAAACAATACAAAACAACAAAGTACAATGGATTAATGGATTATACTGCTTATTTTGAATCTTATGCAGACATTTGGGTAGACTTGTTCAGAAATCTCCATGTTGGGAATTTATCTTCAGAAAAGTTTGTAACAATCTGACTTCCTATTTTGAGAAATAAAATCTGTTCTGAGATTTGACACTAAGGAGTAATCTAGTCCTATGAAGACCTGTGGGCAGTTAAACATATGAGGTTGAGTAGGAACACACAGTTCCACTGGATTGTGGAAGTCAGTAATTTATGCACACTGAAGAAATTACTACTGGTGAGTGACATGAGGGTTGGAAGAGTACTTTACAACTTTACAATATAGGTTTATATAGACATTGATTGTTATCATAACAATGTTAGTGATAGTGCCTTGTGTACATCACTATGCATGGCAAATGATAAACAAAACCATCAAGAACGAAATTGCATTTTACATTTAATACATTGAAAATACTTCACCACAAGTAGTACTCAGATACACAAAGTTACACAGAAACACATGTGCATGTAGATACACAATTATACACACACTTCCAAAATAGTAACATTCCGTTTGGTGTGTGTTTAAAGACAGGATTTTCATAATTGTTTGCATGTAATAAAACAGTCCTCTGTCCTCTGTGACCCTCAGGAGGCAACCAGCTGAGAATTTTTAATTAATGTCAACATTTTTTTGATGGTCAGACATCTTACACACAGGACCTTGTAAAGCTATTGGACTTGTCTCCACTGTAAATTTATGACTATGTGCATATGGAAGAAATGCTCAATTTTAGACATCCTATATAAAACATGCAGGAATTTACCCACAAAAAATTTATACTGATGGAATTGATTTAAGGAACTAGAAATGCTTGAAATGTAAATCTAATTTTAAAAGAAACCTCCAATAGTATCATACTTTAATAAAAACTGTACTTTTACAATATGATAGTGATGATAAACCACAAGATGTAAACTTTCTGTGATAAATTTTTTGCAAAATATTGATTACTGTAACATTCTGAAAACAGAGAGAATAATACACAAAAAAGAGGTATATAAGGGGAGGTGAAGGGCTTTGTAATGAAGATAGTAAAACCAAGATATGGTAATACAAAATCTATTTTTGCATTTTTAATGCAAAGTTCAAGCTTATGAAGGGCTAATCTACTTGTACTGGGTATTGTCTGCCTATCTAGAATACACAGAAGTTATGGCAATGAATTATTTTCATGTCTGTTTTAGCTTCAATAAAATTAGTTGCTTAACCACTGAGATTCTTCTCCTGTTCTATGGATGTTTTAAAGAAATTTTCAATAGAAAAGTAATTATTACTGATATTTTTGAAAGATATCAAGACATCTCAGTAAAAGAAAATAGATTTTTTTTCCTTTTGTCCACCTGAGAGTGTATGATTAAGCAGATCAGCTTTTAGAAAAACATAAGTAATATTTCTTTAACTACAAAATAAATTTAACTGACTTTATTAACTGATCTTTTGGACAGACTCGTGAAATGTCAAAATAACTAATGATTGGTAATTGCAGTTATCATTAGTGAAATTTTTCATTCTTTCTTGCTCTTAAGAAAAACAGAGTGATATCATTAAACCTGTTCCTTTCTTTGATTAATTTTTAGTCTACTTCCCCCCTTTCCACAGAAATGTTCTTCCGAAAAATCAGGAGAGGTTTTTTAGGTGCTATATGCCATAGTAGACTATAAATTTGGGTGGTTATATGTTAGAAAAAAATCCTCAAATTTTTTTCATCTCTTGTTGTATCTATTCTCAAAATATTTTGAGTTCTAAGGATGAATTAAATGGGTTAGGAAAATTATGGCCTGAATTTATACATAGAAGAAAGAAGGATAATATAGTTATCAAGTATGGAGTCTTTTAGAATAGAATAAAGGTCTGTATTTTCAAAACTCCCAACACACATTTTGAAAAAATATGCTAAAAAGGTTTGTTAGGTTGCAATAGTCCGTAAGTATTTTTTATCCAGCTCTTGGCTTGTTCTTTTTAGATGCCTTAAACAGTCTTCTGCTAGTGTCAATAAGGTAAGTCATCAGCCACTTTGCACAGTGTGAATGAGTATAGTGGAAAGGATGGTCTCTTTACCTCTTTTTACATGTGTTTTCAGTTTTCTATAGGTATCAAAACAACTCTTCCTCCCAAGGGATCTGCCATACTAGAGATTAGGAAGGAAAACCTTATGCGATATTAATGAATGACTTGTGCTTGATACAAATCAACATTATCATACACTATAGTGAGGCATTTTTGACATGTGGAGAAAAAGAAGGCAAGAACACGCAGAACGTTAAATGGCAAACACACATGAATTGAGGAACAAAGGTCACCAATTTAGTGAGAAAGGAAATTGGTTTTGAAAAAAGGAAATTGTTTCTGTCTTACAACTAGGGCAGCAAACAGGAGGAGTTGGAAGCCACCATACTGCTGGACAGTTTTGACCTTGTTGTCACTCCTGAAACTCGGTGGGATGGATCCCATGACTGAATGTGACTAACAATGGCCACAGGCTGTTCAGAGGGAAGAAAGAGACACAGAGGGATTGCCCATCAAGAGCTGAGTGTAAGAGTCTCTGAAGAACAGGCATGAGCCAGTGTGAAGCTGTGGGTGCTGATCCCAGCCCGGGCAGCACCAGGAGCCTTTGGCGGGGCCTGTGTCCGGCTCCGGTCCAGCAGAGCCCGCGGACGGAGCCTTCCTGCTCCAGCTGAAGGAGCACCCTGCTCACAGGCTCTGCTGCTGCTGGGGGACCACAACACCCTGCCCAGGCTGGAAAAGGAGCTGTAGGCAATATTGAGATTCCTAGAAAGCATGGAGGATAAATTCCTGACCCAGGGAGCCCTACAATGGGGGAGATGTCACCTGGATCTGTTGGTCACCAACGCATGGGGGCTGATGGGGAATGGCAAGCCAGGAGACAGCCTGGGATCAGTGATCATGCCTTAGTGGAATTCACAGTCCTGAGGGATATGGGTCAGAAAAGGAGTCAAGAGGGGCCCCTGAATTTCAGGAAAGCAGACTTTCAGCATTTCAGGGTGACTGCCCTTAGAAGCAAAAGAAAGGAACAGGCCTGGCAAATCTAAAAGAAAGCCTTCCTCTGAGCAAAAAGAATCAAATCTTCCAGAACAAGAAATTAGGCAAGGCCACAGTCAGGAAAAGCGCATAGCAGATAGAACTGGAGAAAGAAGCCATTGAACAGACAGTGGTGGCAAGGACAGGTGACTGGGGAAGAGTATAGAGGTGAAGTCTGTTTATGTAGGAATGCGATGAAGAAGGCCAAGGTGAAACCAGAACTGAACCTGGAAAGGGATTTACATGGCTTCTACAGAAATTGACCAGAAAAGGAAGGTTAAAGAAGGTGTGTCACCAATAGATAAAACTTGGATAGTATGCCCATGAGAATATCAAGGGGTTTAACAAGAACAAGTGCATGATGGTGCATCTGGGTTGGGGCAACCTCCAATGTCATCAGTCTGGGGGATAAAGTCAGAGAGCAGCCCTGCCATGAGGAACATAGGGGTGCTGGTGGGTGAGAGGCTGGACATGACCCAGCCATGGGCACTCCCAGCCCAGAGAGCCAAACGTGTCCTGGGCTGCATCCAGAGCAGCGTGGGAAGCAGGGCAGGGAGGGGATTCTGCCCCTCTGCTCTGCTCTGCTCTAGGGAGAGCCCACCTGGAACCTGCATCCAGCTCTGGGCTCCCAGCACAGGGAGGACATGTTGTATTGAGTCCAGAGGAGGGAGGCCTAGATGATTAGGGGGAGGGAGCATCGCTCCTTGAGCAAAGGCTGAGTTTGTTTAGCCTGGAAAAGAGATATCTTAGGCGTAGTCTAATTCTGGCCATCCAGTAGACAAATGAAAAGCTACAGGCCAGATGTTTCTTCCAAGAACTTCTAGTGGCAAGACAAGGGTGAGTGGCTTCAAACTAAAAGAAATCAGGCTTAAATTTGATCTTAGGAAGAACTTCTTTACTGTGAGACACTGAAACTGGGTGCCCAGAGAAGCTGTTGTAGGTCCCATTCCTGGAAGTGTAGAAGGCCAGACTGAATGGGCTCTGAACAACCTTGTCTAGTTGCAGGCATCTCTTTTGGTATCAGAGAATTAGAGCTAGATGATCTTTAAGATCCTTTTCTGTTGCAGTGTGAAGCACTTTTCAGCCCAAATCATTCTGTGATTCTATGAGATTCCTAATGACTTGCCATTGAATATGTCTCAGGATGAAGTGTACTTCAAAGCACAGCTGTACTGTTTAAACTGATGAGATTATTAGATTAATACAGCAATATCAGGCTGTCACTGTTGTTAATGTCACAAGTGCTATAATACATCTGAGCAAACACACCTGAGAGCTACTAGGGGACTTTTACTTGGAAAAAGCTAAAGAGTTAGGCTAGAACTCCACAACTAATGGAGACATTGGTGTTTTTTTCTGATTATCTAATTTTAAAAGCTGTAAAAAGGGAAAATATTTGTCCCTTGAAAGGAGACATAGATGGGGAACTACAGGTCTGTCAGTCTGACTGTGGTGCTCAGGAAGATTATGGAAAAAGACAATTTGTGTGGCATCGTCGGCACATGCAGGGTAGCCAAGGGAACATGCCCAGTCAGCATGGGGTCAGTAAAGGCAGGTCCTGCTTGATGAAGTTGATCTCCTTTCATGAGCAGGTGATCTCCCTACTGGATGAGGGAAAGTAACTGAATAAATGAATATGATTCATGCTAACAATGGTAACTATATCGATATTTTAGAAAATATTTGTTAAAAAGTAATAGAGAAAAAGGATATGTAATTAATGTCACAAAACAGATGTTTTCAGGTGTTCATGAGAAAATAGGATACAGGACGCAGTTTGAGATAAATAAAATCCCAAATGGAATAGGCCTTGGGATAATTAAGGAATCAGCCTTGAAATAGACAAAATTGGGATGATTCCAGATATCTATTAAACAATTAAGCTTGTTTTTGGAATATAATGCTGGCTTCTATAACACAAGATTAGGGGTGCATGTGCAACCTGTGGGGCTGTTCAAAGGACAGTGATGATGACAAGAAGCCTTTGTCGGAATTGACCACCGAAATGCCAAAGAAGACCCCACGGCAACAATGGGAGCATGCACTGTGCAGTAGAGTGACATAGATTTCAAGAATTGAAAATAGGAGATTTACGGATCTACACAAAAATACTAATGAATATGTATTAGCATACAGTATATAAGTTGTGTTTGGATTCCTTTGTTTCTTGCATGTGACGCAGGGTGAGAAACCCCCCCGCCCCTGTACTCCGATTGGTCAGTTTTTGCTTATGCTTTATACAAATCACTGCCAAACTTTTTTTGTATGTGCTTGATTATATTTAACTGTATTATTTTACATAAAATTGTCGTTCATTTAAAATTGCTGCTAAATTCAACTTTGTTGTTTATTGAATTAGATAATATAGAATTTCATTCACAACATGAGGGAGCTGGGGAGAGAAGGAGGGTCAAGGGTGACCAGACAACCTCTGAAAGAAGCAGAGGAAATGGCCCCAAGATGCACCAGGGGAATTTCAGGTTGGACATCAAGAAGAATTTCTTCACACAAGGAGTGGTCAAGCATTGGAATGGACTGCCCAGGGAAGGGGTGTAGTCAACATCCCTGAAAGTTCAAGAAATGATGGCATGTGGCATTTAGTGCTACAATCTCGTTGTCATGATAGTGATTCATCAAAGTTGGGACATGATGATCTTAGAGATGTTTTCCAACCTTAATGATTCTAGGATTCTAGGTAGACCTTCAACAACACGCAGAGGATTGAGCCTGAGAAGGAGTTGCTAGGGCCACGAGCCAGGGACTGGATTGGTGGGAGCAAGCATTCTGCTCCTCTGAGGTTCAGGTTTGTGTGGGTACATCATGCGGGTGTTTTTCAGGATAGAAATTTCATGCCTACTTGTTCATTCCCACTCAGGGGGAAGAAAAGAAAGTCATATATATTACTGCTTGCTCTAGTTGTGGCCTTGTGGCTCTGTACTTGCCAATTCCATTCTCTCAAAAGTCAAGGCTAGGAGACTGGAGAAGAAAATCAAACCCAGGGAAGGATGACCCTGAACTAACTATGACAAGAAGCAATACAAGGTCTTGAAAAAATGCAAGAGCTCAAACATGTCTGCACATAAGGTCTGATCACTCCCTCTTAATTGCAGTGTTCTTAGTGTATAGTGTTTATAAGCATATTTAGCATATCCTGAATTATTCAACAGTAAAGGTTGTGTGTGATGTGATGTCTCACTTTGTTTTGCAGTAAACCTGAGCATCCATTTGCCATCAGCATGAGGCTTCCTTGTTTGCCACCTTCAGGAGATGTTGGCAGCTTCATGATGGTAGGTGATGGGTGGCTGCTGCCCTCACAAATGCCATCATGTCATGTGCTGGAACCCAGCACCGGAGCACAAGTGAAGGGCAGACAGTGGTCTCATTTCTGCTGAAGCAGACAGCACATTGTTCTAACTAAATTAACTAATTACCATAAAAAAATCACATTGCATTCTTATTGGAAAGCTTATCAGACAGTATTGTTGTGGCCTTTATGTTTGGGCCTGAGAACCTTATCTTCATAGACCATGTTTCTGAAGTATAATGTTCATTTTTGGGTGGAAAGAAACTCATTCCAGGGTTTGAATGAGAATTAGATTCACAGGAGTAATATCAATAATGTGTTACTCTTGAAAATGAAAAATGATTTTATTATTTCACAAATTGTGGTACAGAGAGTAAAAAAAAATACACACACCAGCAAAAAAAATCTTCATCACTCTACTTCAATATAAAGTATTTGAAAATAAAACTGTAGCTCCTGAAAGATACCTGCAAATTTTCCATCATTAGACTAGAATGCAAATACTCCTGTGCAGGCAGGAGTCTTAAAATGAGAGTGCTGTTTCAGAGAACAGCATGAACATTTCTGTTCATTAAGGATCTACACATTAACCAGTAAAACATAGGCCTGCTGCAAAAATAATGAATCATGGGGTTCATTAAATGCTTAATCTTATTAATGTTTTAATATTATATTTATTATAATAATTTTATTTTTCTGAGATATTTTCTGTGTAGATAATACAAAAATAATGATGATCTATACATGATCCATAAAAAGAACAAAATGCTGTTTCAAGATGTTCACTTTCTCCTTACTGCTGGTATGTTGGCCAAATGTTCTTCCTGTGCCAATAGGCACATTAAGAAGTAGACAACAGTATACAGTATAATGCTACAAATTTAGCTCATTGCTTTCTGATTATGGTATCCGTTACATTTAATTTTTTAGAAATAATGGGATTAGTATTAATTCACAGAGAATTGTCCTGTTCTCTAGGATTTACTTCCTAGTTATCTGTAGACTGCAGCCTTTTACCAAACAATGTTCTTTATGTAATAGAAGTGGTGCAGCAAAGGGAATTGTCCTCTTCATCATAAAATATGCAGTGCCTTCCAATTAAACAACTTGAAATTTATAGAAGCCAGATGCTCAATCCCTATAAATCAGCCTAACTTTACTTAAAATGGAGATACAGTAGTTTGTTTTCACTCAGGAATTTACTAGCCACATACCTAAATAAGGTCTTGATTACAGAAATATTGCCATTTAAATGATACTAGCAGAATTAATTTAACAGTTTTGTTCCCCATATTCAAATAAAATAAAAAAGGTAGACAAGGTCACTAGGGCATTTCTGTTGCATATCTGAAGCTTATAAAATCTTTACCAAAGCAATCATTCTAGAAATATCTTAGTAGAACTATGTCCTATCCTGGTATTCCTCTAAATCTTTACAATCTTGAAGGTGGTTAATAGGCAACTGGATTGTGAATAACACTGTTTGTCTACTATGTGAATAATAATCTCATTCATGCAATTATTGGGCATACACCTGGTACAAAGCCATTTCAATGGATTGTCTTTATGGTAAAGAGTTCATGTATCTGTTGGCAGAGTAAATCCAAGGGCAAGGAAAAGTTTTACTGTGTATTTGGACAAAACATTCAGAATGCCGAAGCAAGATAAGGCCAAAAACAACGGAAAAGCCTAATTTTATTTTTTTCTGTCTACAGAGAAATTATGAGGTCAGCTCTGCTTTTTAAACTTCTTTTAAGTTCTGACGACAAAGAGCAGAAAAAAACCCAAGGTGGGCAATGCTGCCTTCACCACAGTCGCCACTCCCGTCCTTAGAAATACTAAGGCTATTATGAGAGCAGATGGAAAATCTGAAGCAAGGAAGATTTAATGTTAGTGGAAGAGGATCAGGTTGGAGGGCATTTAGACAAACTGGAGCTACACAAATCTGTGGGTTCTGTTGGGATGCTCCCACAAGTGCTGAGGGAGGTGGCCCATGTCATTGTGAGGCAACTCTCAATTATAATTGAAAGGTAATGGTGGTGGGCGGAGGTCTCTAAGGACTGGAAGAGAATAAGTGGCCCTGCGGTCTTTGAGTAGCACAACAAGGAGAATCCAAAGAACTAGAGGCCAACAAGCCTCACTTTAGGTATGAGGAGCTGGTGGAGTGTCTTATTCTAGGAAAAAACATTTCCAAATATAATTAAGGACTGGATGGTGATTGGGAATAGTCAGCCTAGATTTCCAAATGAGAATTCATGCTTCACCAAACTTATAGACCTTTACAATGACATGATTAACTTCGGGGATGACAGAAGATCTGTAGATGCTGTTTATCTCCATTTTAGAAATACATTAGACTGTGTCCCACAAGATCCCCATTAACAAAATATAGTTTAGATAAAGAACAATGAGGTAGATAAAAAATTACTAGTTGCCAGATTTGAAGGAATGTGATCAGGAGCAGCAAAATCCAGCGGAAGATTACTCAGTAGTATGTCTCAGGAGTACATTTGCTACCAATAATTTTTAAGTACTGACATAGATGGGTAGACTGGAGAGCACCCTGAGAAACTGGCAGAAACAACCCAAAATTTGGTAGTCTCCAGAGGTATCTTCTAAACTCAGTGATTTCATGATTGTACCTTCTAGATATGTTGCTACAGGAAAAAGCTCTCTAAATAAAATAAAATAAAAATCTAACCATCACCACTGTCATAAAAAAAGTCAAAAAAGGTCTTGAACAGCTACAAATCAGAATTAAAAAGGAGAATTTATGGCAACATGATAGAAATTCCAGATTACCTCTTTCATTAAAGAATTAGAATGATAACAATGGGTTCATATGGCTGTTAAATCAAGCCAACTGCACGATTACTACCGGCAGAAGGCAGTGTCACTTATAAAACCACAGCAATTCTTTTCACTTGAATACTTATAGTAATACCACAGCAGTTCCACTCTTCAATACTATGGTTTGCAAATCTTATTTTCCTCACTGATTTATATTTTTCCATCCACACATCCATTGGTGTTCAAAAGAGAAAATAGCACCAATTCTGATAGTTTTTCTGGTGTGAGTGTACAACATGTCTTAGGAAACTTCTCACTCTGTTTCTCTGTTACTGCTTACTCAGACCATCTTGCTTAAATACACAAATCTTATCTGACTGTAAACTAGTCATTTAATTGACAGTCACATTTCCTATGCAGTAATTCCTATAATGACCTCCTCACTTTAAAAAGTGACAAACCACACCTCAAAATGGTTTTGTTTCTTCATATGTAGAGATTTGAGGGTGGGGGAAAATAGTTACCATGCAAGCTTATTTGAGATAAAAATAAATACCTATGATTTCAGAAGAAAAAATTATCTGATATTTCAGAATCTTAATGCTCATTATTAAATCTGAAAACAAACATTCTTATCAAGTCTTCCTTTTACAGTGTGAAATCTTATGAGAAACGCCTGCAATTTTCATGCCTATGAGTCCACCTTTAAATAGTACTATAAGTTAGCAAATGGGTGACTGGTTTGGAGGTCAGCAAGTAATCAGATTTACAATGTTAATTAAAAATCTAACATGTTGCCATGAAAACAATCTTGTATGATTATCAACCAGAGGCTTGTGAAAGATGTACACAGCCGAATCTGGTATTTTCTTTTAATATGCTCTGAACTGTAGAACCTGTTCTACATGGCAATATTAGATGGAAGGAGTTTAATTAAATCTAATGATCTACCCAAAAGTCAATGCCTGGGGAAATGAAATTAATAAAATTCCTAGTACATTTTCTCTTATTATAACCAATTATTACATAGAAGTTAATATTAGAAATAATTTGTCTGAGAGCAAAAATATTATAGAAAATATTTACCTCTCTCTGGCATTGATTAATTTCTCATTTGACTTCAAATCACAAACAAGGTATAAAATATCTGTAAATTACAAGACAAATTGGGATATGCCATTTTTGTTTCGTTTCTAGATATAATGTTTGTTTCCTATGATAATGCAGTATTTTAAAGCATAGTGCCTTTTCTAGTAGTCTAAGCAGTAACTCTAGTAAATATGATACAGGTTAACATACGGTTTTATTATTTAAAGACTGTAAGGGTATATATATCTGCTTTATATGTGAGAAAATGAGGGGGTTTTTTTTGCCTTCCTCCCTCTTCTCACATCAGTCAAACCCTACTGCAGCTGTCCTATATATAGAAAGTAACTATTGCAGAGTAAGCTGGTAGGGTGTAATGATGGCTTGGATGTTTTCTCTGCGGAGTGCTCCTTAAGCTGACAGGAACACATTTTGCTTCCACAGTGTTTTTTTTGCTCTTCTACTGTTCGCACTTTTCCCCAGAACATCTCATATTTTCGGAGGCCCCTCAATAAAATCACATTATACAAAAGCCACTCAGCAGCATCCCAATATGAAAGCTAGATTTTGTATGCTTTTAAGTAGGATGTTATCTTTGTGCTTATTATTTATCAAGAAAGAGGAAAAGAAAGGGTCTCAAGAATGTTAAATGATGATTGAGACCTCAGAATATACCACAGGTCTAATGTGGATAAGCAAATGAACTCTTATAAAAAAGGCATTTGTCCCTAAAGCAATAGTAGACTTTGTTTTCCTTTACTCCACACATCTCTCACTTTTTCCTTTGCTTGATCTTTAACTTGTTGATTTCAGTTCACAAAATATAATGATATCCTAGATTTTTCCTTTTAGCTCCTTCTGTTAGTTTGAAATCTGCCAGTGTAAAGCAGGTAACAAATCTTTTAGGGTATGATTTATCATCTGTGCATTTTTTCCTGCTTTGTTAAACAGATCCAGTTTGACTAATGCTTCCTCAACTGTGATTCTGATAATTTTTGAAGGACGTCAAACTGAAATTTAGAAACCTTCTGGATTCAAATTTTTTCTTGTCAAAAGCGCAGGTGATAGAAATTTTTCTACATAATTCTGTTGTCTTTGAGCTTGTGTTCATCTGCATATAAGCAGAGTCTGGTACTTCTGGACAAATAGAAAATCCATGTAACCTAAATTTTTTAGGTATTGTTGCTGGTTAAAACCAGCATGCTGTTTTGAGACAGATACAGTTACAGTGCTGAAATAGCCTCTGGAGATGAAAGTTTTGACCTTGTATTTACAGCATTATTCCTAAGAAAGGGCAGCAGTGAATACTTGAAAATTTTGACATGCTAAATATAAAACTTATAAAATGAGTGTTAAGATCCAATTAGTGAGAGATGCCTCTGATGGAATTAGGATGCAAATAAGACCATATGCTGAAATCAGAAGTAAAGATTTTATTTAACAATTAATGTGATGTGGAGAAATAGAAAGAGGTAGAAAAGAGATGAGAGGGGAAAAAGAGGGAGGGAGAGAGAGATTAAGCAGAAGATAGTCACTACCCATGGAATCTGGTGTCTGGTTGGTCTTTCTTCACCCTGGGTTTCTGGGTAATCAATGGGGGTCTACAGGCTGTTCAAAATTGTTCACTATTTATACATCTTAGCAAACAAAATAATTTGTGCTCTCTGGCTACACTGTTTTAGTATTATATTGGTTAAGTGAGTCCCTTGTTTCTTATCCTGATTAGTTCTATGCTCAGTCTTTTTTGATTTGGTGAGTTTCTTGGATTGGTGGGGCACAACCTCCCCCTGCCAGAATTTTCCAGTCAGAGCTGCCTTCAACACAATTTATGAACTGTCTTTCCTTGTGGCCTGTAAATTCTGTATTCTTGGTGTCTATTGCCAGTGATACATTCCTCTCCCCAGCATTGCTCACCACCCTTCGGTCAGAGATAACACATGGACAATAGTACCATTTCTATCTTCTCTCAAGTTCTCTGTGATTTATCTCATAATCTCTGTCATCACTGTGGCTTAATTTAGAGTTCAAGTTCCAGGCACCCACGGAGGAATATTCAGGGGAGCTCTGGTGGTCACTTGTGGTCACAGATTATATTTCTACCCTAACTCGGGGTGATCTTTGTTTGACCAGTGATACAGCTATGAGCAGTTTCTTCTTCACACAATTTTTCACAGCGGCAATTTTTGTCTGGATGCCTTACCCAGGATCTAGTAACCAGGTCTCACCTCTGATAGGCCTGGAGTTAGCACCATCCTTCCACCTCTTTCTGTTCTTATTTCATGTCAAATTCATTTTTTGGTTTTACAGTCTTTGAGACAGGCAACTATTGTAAATCCTTACAGTAACCCATTCTAGTCATAAGAATCTAGATGGATTTTTTTTCAAGCAATTCTTTGTGCTTGGGGAAGAGTTAATCCAAAAGATTTTATCTGAAGAAGTTGAAAGGTGGGATTAATTTAACCTGTTTAAAATGACTCCTTTCCTGATTTGCAACTGCCTGCCCTAAACAGGCAGTTAACAGATTTTTCAAGATACCACAGAGGCTTAAAATGGGTAGGACTCATTCTTTGTGAAGGATGTCTTTCTGTAGTTGAATAATTTATGATCTAAAGTGGTAATTATTTCTGGAAAGAAAATTATTATGTTTTTAGAGATAAAAATCCAAGAACTTCATAAAGAAATACTTGTGGGAAGGAACCAGAACATGTAGGTTTTTCTGACCCAAAGTCTCAAATAGAGTCATTTTCATCACAAGACAGGGCAAGCTATGTTGACACTTTATAAAATAGTAGATAAAAGATGACACTTTATTGTAATGTTTTGTATTCTAAAAACTGAAATAATTTGACATTAATTTTGGTATATCTTTACAATTAATTAACAATAAATTATCTCCTTATCACACACTTCTATTCTTCTTATGTAAAGCTAAAAATAAATACCAATAAAATGCTGATTTTGGGTGCTACATAAACATGTTAGACAATACATCTTTCCAGAAATTTAGGGATTTTTTTTATCTTTTTGTAATTCTATCTTTTTGATGTTAGAGAAATCATTTATAATAGTCACAGACAGTGATTAGCTCATCAGAGATGGCTGAGAACTCTTCTGCAACAAATGAAGAGAATTACCTAACAAATAAATTGACTGATTTCAAGGAGGTTATTGTTTACATAGAATAAATCTTCAGTGGCCTTGAGATTAGTCTTTTTTTTCATGTTTGACTGAACTGAAAAAGGAGGTAATTTATGTAAGTGTAGAGTTCAATGTTGAACATTCTGTGGAAGTAATGAGATCTTTTGGAAAGATTGTCGTTTAGTGTATGGCTCTTGGTACAAAGAGACTCCTTGCCATAGAAAAATCAGAAGCTGTAAATTAAACTACATCAAATAGGTTAACTAGTGATGAAAAGAAAGGAAAACGGGGCTGAAAGAATATTGCTCATCTTCTTTTGACGGAAAACCAGGCGATACACAGAATTTTTCCAATATATTTATATGCAGAAATGAAAGGAAAGTCATTAAGCATAACTGACCTGTGCTAAATTTTCAACAAGTTTTCAGTTTTTGCTTTGAGAGCAATGGACACATCACCTTTAGTGATGTGATATCTTTAGATGATGAAAGATAATTTAAGAAAAAAATATTGTTAGAAATTTCAGGGTTACATAAAACCTCTTCCAATTTATATTTTTCCTTAAAGAGTAGTTTAAAAAGATGAAGAGATGGATAGAAAAGGCCTTTCAACTTGAGATAATTTCCTCTTGTACTATCATGTTATGTGGGAAAAGATATCAACCCCCTGCCTTGAGAAAACCTTCTTTCGCACAGCTGTAGAGCACAATGAGCTGTTTCCTTAGGTTCTTTTTCCCTGGACTTAACCACCCCAGTTTCCTTAGTTGCTCCTCATAAGACTTGTGCTCCAGGCTCTGTCCCAGCTATGTTGCCCTTTTCATCAGCTTTTTTGGATCTATCATGCACTCTCCAAATGAGACTGCTGTACAAAGCGCCTTCCAGCTAACACACCAAATTCCTTTTACCACTGTGAAATGCCACATTCTTTTTACTGTCATTCTTTTTCTTTCTTCTTTTCCTAGCCTTTAAAGCCCTAAAAACCCATCATGCCAAGTCCTTATCCACCAAATAGTCAACCTTTAAAATCTATGTTTCTGCAGTTTGAAGATAAGTATGTATTGTGGGACCACTTCAAAAGCTGGACAGAAGTCTAGGTATAATGTAGATTACATTGGTCTTTTCTTGTTGACTTTTGCAGTTGTTCTATCATAGAGGGCCACAAGATTGGTCAGGCATGATTTACTCTTTATAAAGCCATGACAGATGTCTTGTATCACTTCCTTGACTTAATGCTGTCTGCCTTAACATTGTTTCCATGAGGATCTGCTCCATGATCTTCTCAAGGCATAAAGAAGAAGTTCATTGGTCTGTAGTTCCCCATGTATTACTTTGTCCCCTTTACTAAAAATAGGAGTGATATTTCCCTTTTTCAAGTCACCAGGGGTTTTTCCTGACCTCCATGACTTTTCAAATGTGATGGAGACTGTCTCTTACCTTGGTCCCAGCCAGGCAGCATGCCTTCCTATAGGTTATGTTGAGTCAGAATATAGGGCCCTCTTTTCCCATTGGAAAGGAGTCACTGATGACAACTACCCTTATTTCTCCTCTTAATGCAGTGGTTGTGACGGTGGGGTGGTAGACTGACTCACTCTAGGCAATTCCTCCAGCCTAGGTGTACCTTTGTGCACATTATCTCATGCCAGGTCCTCAAGTTCTAAAGCCTCATACTTATTATGTAAGGTCACCTGGGAAGGTGAGATAGGTCAGGAGAGGATTTTCCCCTGACCGAAAGCACAAAAATTATTTCTATTGCTTCTGCCTCCTCCTCACCCCTCTCCAAGAGCATCTCTTTCTGCCAGTTGGTGAATATTATAGAATATTACATATTACATAGTACTTTATGTAGTCTATGTAATATATGCCTATATATACTTAAAAGTATGTGTATGTAAAATCCCACTACAAAAACATATTTTTCCTTCAGAATTGTTATCTGAGTGTAGCTCTCCTTTTCATTCCACTTTTGAATGTGATGACTCATGCTGTCCTTCTGTTTTTCAAAGTCTACAGCTACTGGTAGCTCTTCTGAGCATTTAATACAATCTTACTTCCTAATGCTTTGTTAAGACATTCCACATTTGACTATTGGTGTTAAATTAACTTTGCTAGAAGCTTTATTCAAACTGTTACAGTTTGGTGGTTACCAGTTTTACAGTCGATGCCCAGATGAATCCTGGAGACAGAAGAAATCCATGTGTGGGAGGAAATGAGAAGATGCACAGATCTTCCCAATACAGAGAGAGGGTTGAAGCTGTTGGATGGATACAAGGGTTACTTTGGGTCACAGTACAGAACATGTCGGTCTGTCACCGACATGACTCTGGGGAAATTGCTACCCAATTCTGAAGAATATTGTCTATCCCCAGTAGCTGTAGACTTTTACTGTGTTCCGTGACAACTTAATATCTGTGAATTTTATTCTCTCTCTCTATCTCAAGCTTCTTTGAGGGACCAGAAGGTTTTACAGCCATAAAAGAAGTAACTGAAAAGTGCCACCACAGAACGAGAAAAATAGTCCATTTTTAGTATGATATCACAGTAGAATAAAAACTCACTATATACTGATTGTCCATTTATCTTTAGCAGGGAAAGTCTACATCAATAAATTCATTACATTCATATTATCACTCTTAATCATGATATTGGACACTTCAGAAACAGGAAAATAACATTTTTCCCAGGAGAAAGTTAGATGTTTCAGAGTCTGACAGTAGAAATATCATTCTTTCTGGCTGCACTACAAAGACTTAACATCTTTAATTTTGGCCATACTTCAAAGTGACTCAGGAAAAGAAGTTACACAACTTCAGGTAAATAAGTAACAGTAATCGTTTCTATTTAGTTCTGCAATATTTATAATATTACAATTTTAGATTTTTTAATTGATGACATAGTGTGTAGCACAATAACTATTAAATTCTTCCTCCCATCAAGGCAAGGACAAATCTTCACAGGCGTATAATCCACTCTGTTCTTTCATAGCCACAGGTGATTAAACTCAAAGCCACACATCCAGTTCTCGGCCTGTCCTGAAAACAAAGACATTGAGGTGATGAAGTGAGTTCATTGAAGAGCAACAAAGGTGAGAAAACCTCTAGAGAGCAAGTCCTATAAAGCCCAGCTGAAAGAACTGGGTTTGCTTAGCCTGGAGAAAAGGAGGCTCAGGGGTGATCCTATGTCCTGGATTGACTATATGATGCTTCTATCCCCAGTCGTCTCATTCTGTTTATGTTGAATAATAATAAGTTTTGCACCTTTAAGAGTGTTCCAGAGAGTGAAGGGGGGAGAGAAGAAGTGCGCAGTTTGTTTTCAGACACTGCACTCACTCCTCCACATTCCTGCTCCTGAACTGTGTTGTCTGCAGACAGACAGTGGGGCAGAGGGCTCTTCTTTTGCTTTTTAGTTACTGTTAGCTAGCTGAGGCAAAGAAGTTCCCTGGACTGTTTTTTTCTTTTCTTTGGACCTCTTGAAACTGCTCTGTACTGAACACCCAGGGGAGCACGGGCAGCTGCAGCTGTGGCCCACCGGGCCAGGCCTGGCCTGCGACAATTCCAGCACCAGAGGGACTGATCACAGACTGAGTGAGCTGAGCTTCAACCCGGGGTTTTCTCAGTTTGTCATCTCTTTTAGAGTGGCAAGGGGTCTCATTGTTTCATATTGTTTTGGTTTTATTGTTTAATAAACAGGTTTTTTCCACCTTTCTCCAAGGAGATATTTTTTCCCTCCCGGACCAGTTGGGGGGAGGGGCCGATTGGATCTGCTTTTCCCACCGGAGCTCCTTTGGGGGATTCTTCCCCAAAGTTGCTCTGAACCTGGACAAATACATGAATTGGCGCCCAATGCGTGGCTGGAAAAGGTGGAAAAAAGCCCAGTGGGGTCTCCCTGCGCAGGTCCAATTCATGGGCCATACGCTGTCTCACATATACTTTTTTTTGGTTTTCTATTATATTAAAGAGTAAACATAACTATGAGCTCTAGCACAGATCTACACTCTACACCTTTATAGCTGTGTAAGGAAAGACACATTCTACCTTCAGATTTACTTACAAGGCATTGTATTCAATCCTATTCTGTCTTTCAGCTTAAGCAGATTTGCTATTCTATAAGGAAATGAGGTGGGGAATGGAAAGAAAAGCTTTACTGTATGGTTTTTTCCCTTGCATATGAAGTATGTTGAGGGACCCTAGGGTGATATATTTTTCCTTCACTTCTCAATGGGATAAAGTACTTTAACTCATGAAAAGAAAAAGAAGTAAAGACAGTTTTTTCTACTGGTTATTTCCTACTCATATCAATTAAACAAAGTAATAAACAAAGAGACCAGTGAAGCAAAGGAAACAAGAATGAAAAACAACAAGAAAAAAAATTACTACTTGGTATTACTTTGAAATTTTAGTATCTAAACCCTGGTGACCATGTTAATCTGCATGTGAGCCTTCTTTGGCAGGCACTGGATCTATTCAGAAAGCTCTGTGATATAAGCTACCTCAGTTTCAGGACACAACAACTAGAGGAAATGTATTTAGAGATGTTGTTTTGTGCTTGATTTTCAATATTTTGGTTTGGAAACCTATACACCTCAGGTTTGAATTAAATGATCTAAAAATGTTACTAGAAGGTTGAAGTAGAAATGTTCAGAAATTCCTCAAGTTGCTAAGGGAGTATTTAAGAGTACCAGAGGCACAGATGGTCTGTACACCAGCTGAGGAAGAGAAAAAATAAACCATCATGAAGAATTAAACAGACCTAAACCAGTTTCTCTTCAAAAAGGTGAACTCTGGCCATGACAAGTCTAATGAAAATATGGCTTGCTGTAAATAAAATGCTTACCGAGTAATCACATGGGATATACAGTTGCTTAAAAATTCTGATACATGTTATAATTATGATTTGATAGATTACTACAGACTTCCTATAGTACTGAGAGGATAAAAAAGAAATCAAAAAAAACAATGCATGATCTTCTAAGGTACACTTGCTCTATTCTGCTTTAAGGACCCAACATAGTAGCCCACCATGGGTTCCCTTATCTTGCCCGTAAGCTTAAAATCACATACTTCAAAAATGTTTTCCTTGCATAATGGTTCAGATTAGTCCTTCAACAGATATAATTCAAGTAAGTTTTCCTTCTATTTGCAGTCATAATTACTCTCTACAGTCAGAAACTATTTCTCAAAGCATTCAGTGTTACTGTTTGCAGACAATTTAAATTTCAAAAGAACCTGAAGCCATTCAACTTTCATATCCCTCTGTTACAGATTTATTGTACTAACGTACTTTTCTCAGCAGGTTACTACCATCAAAATAATGTATTTAGTTGCATGATATATTCTATAAATCCCAATTTTTAATTAAAATGGTGGCTACTTGGAATATTTTTACAATATATGAATTTAAAAATCTAAGTTCTCTACAGCCTGATAAAGAATAATCAAGTGACTTTCAAACTGAATGTATCATCTGAGACTTCTCCAAATATTTCCTCACAAACAGACCTTTCAGGCTGCGTACATTAGTGGTGTAATTCTTAGGATTTGGAAACTTGTACCTGTTTAAACTACATGCATGTATAAAGAGGTCCACATTAGTATTTTGTTTTCTAAATGATTCAAAGTAGTTTGAAACTGAGATATGCAAGCACCAAACAGGTTTTTTGTTAGGGGTTTTTTTGGTTGATTGGTTTATTGGTTTGGTTTAATGGGGAGTTGTTTATTTGTTTAATTGCTTGTGGAGGTTCTTTTCTGCAGTTGGGTTTTCTCATTATACAAAACCTAAGGCCCTAAAAATGTATATGAAAGTGCTCAGATTTATCTGTTATGCCCATACACTCTATCATTTTAGTATGAATATTTTGATGAGTAACTAAGCTACATATTTACAATTTTTAAACTCAAATTTAAAGTTAGACAAAGAGTCTGGTATATGGAAGGAAAAGTAAGTCTATACCTTGCTTAATAAGGACATGATTACGTTATAATTCAAACATAAGTACAGTGAATGATTTTATATATATTATGTATTTATATATAGACTATAAATATTTCACTTGTATTGTTTCTGTTATATATCACTGAATGTTTATACACAAAGACTAAAGCAAAGCTTCTAATCAGGCATCATAAGTCTAGAAGTAATTATTGTTGTAATGTAACTGACACTGAAATTGCACAAGTGCTTTTCTAAAATCCAGTTACCTTATGCAACTTCATGTCTTGTTTCCATCATACATCTGGATGTTTTATCCTGTCTGTTGTCTACTGTAACGGCCAGTAGGAGTTCCTTAAATGGGGTGTAATTCTCCCCCCACAACTTGATTTCTTTCACTGTAAATTGACAAAGAAACTCTAAAAGGCAAAAAATTGGTGTAGGTCTTCATGTCTAACATTTATAGGACAACAAAATCATGATTTCTTATCCTTCCTTCCTCTCTCCTCTGTTGTGTCTTGATATGAAAACTACTTTTATGTTTCATATGAGAAGATGTAAAATGCAGAAACACTGGTATACATTGCAAGAAGTTACCTTCCTGGTGTTTTAACCCTTTCCTACTGTTGATATGGCTCCTTATGGACCTTGTAGTAGGATTTGGGGTTGCTTTTGCCTCACTTCTAAGTTTATCTTTGCCATAAGGAGTTTCATTGCAAATATCTGGGATTTGCTAACCATCCTATGAGATAGATAGGAGTTTTTTATGAAAGTTGCACTGGTGGATCTACTTCAGTAGTTGTAAGCTAATTTTTATAAAAGGGTGTATAAAAGGAAAGGACACTAGCCTGTTACACATTCTGAGGAGAGGCTTTGCTGCATATTCTCAAAACTTTAAAGTTTGGATTAGATACATGTGTATCAAACCTGTATACACAGTTAGTTTTTACTCATTTTGAAAAGGTAAAATGTGAATATTGAAATTGAACTGATATTGGTGTGTTTCATGTATATTGCAAATAATTTTTTAGTGGGTTCATCTGTGGTTTTAAATACTTAAATGTCAAATGTCAAATATTAAAGGAAATCTTCATATTTTAAACTCTTTAGTGAGACAATTCACAATTTTTTGCCTATAAATTTAAAATGGTCTTATTTGGAGAGTGTTCTCTTATTTGAGAACTGACTGAAAGAGCTGGGAGGGTTTAGCTCAGGAAAAGGAGGCTGCAAGGATATCTTATTGCTCTTCAGCTGCCTGAAAGGAGTTTGTAGCAAGGTGCATGTTGATCTTTTTTCCCACATAATATATATAAGGAAAAGTGGAAATGACCTCAAGTTTCATCAACTTCGTGGTGAAGTTTAGTTTTGATATTAAGAAAAAATTTTTCACTGAAAGGATGGTCAGGCATTGTAGCATGTTGACCAAGGAAGCAGTTTTAAGTATCTTGATGCATTTAAGAAAATAATGTAGATGGGGGAGGTAGTTTAGTGGTATACCCAAGTGGGACACTTGGGTTAATGATTGGACACTCAGGGTCTTTTCCAACATAAATAATTCTATTAATAATAATAGCTTTTAGGTCACTGGAGGTAAAAAAGAAGAATATCTGAACTGCCACAACGTCACAGGAATAGTTGAATTACTATAATACCTTCTGCCCATTAAATAGCATTATATGGCATGAAGTGAACCCTGGAATGAAAGCAAGCCACATTTGTGTGTCTTTTGTCCTGCACGGAATGGAAAAATAGTGCAGAAGCTGACAGCATGCAGTCAGGCAGGTGGGAGTTGGGAACAGGAGAAATGAAGAAAATATGGTATTAGAGTGAGTTAGTTGGAGCACATATTTTCCTGAAGCAGCTTAATAAATAGCTTTTATAAAATAAAATGGCTGTTGTTTCCATCCCTGCATTTATCTTAATTATATTAAATACCACTTTAAACTCTTGTTTATAGGAATATTAAATTGATTGCAGTCTCTAATTTTAAAATATCTGCTATTACGTTGCAGATGCTGTAATGATGTTCTGCATACTTTTTTTCAATCTGTTTTTTGAAGAGGCCTTTCTTAGTTCTGTTTATTCAATCTATTAAAATTCCTGTGACATTTCTGTTTAGGCTGGCATCATAGCCAAACATGCTGTGCTTGGAGTACTAGATTGTGTGAAACAACATGCTTGGAGGCCATAATAGTGGGTCATTGGGATGTGCTTGCAACAGCATAGGAGAGCTAGTTTATGTTGGTCTTCCATCCTGCTTTTTTCATTCTGTTTATTACCTGGTTCACTGCAAGATATTTCTGATGCTAGTCTTCCTGAGGATGTACTGAGAAGCAGGGTATGCTTAAATTGTTCAAACTACCTGATGTGACAGAAAATGAAGCGTTATATCATCCTCTGCAGTACTAGATGGGAAAGGACTTTTTCCCCATGTCATGTGTGACTGTACTAGCCAGGCTTGAAATTGCTGTGACTGATATAACAGAGCAAAAGACAACTCATCTGTAGGCTATTGGTAGCTGGGCACTTGGTGGAACATGAGCGATTCATGGAAAACTGACTTTTACAGTTTTGGATAGCAACAGATTTCTTAGCTTCTTTCTCAGTTAAAAGCACGTAAAGCTTGTTCAAGCTACATGATACCAAGTAGTAAGATTGCTCACTTACATGATTGCTGCTTGAAAAATTATACTCAAAAGAATGCACTTCTCATCATGCGTTCCATCTTCATCTTACAAAGTGAGAAATGGACTTGATAATCTTCATGTAAAGCCAGCCAGAGAATTAAAAATCTCAGTATTGCAAACAAACCAGAAATTTGTATCTATCAGGGTTTTTTTTAAAGAACCAAATTCTTTCTCTGGCGGAGATTTTGAGAAGTCTGTTGCTGTTTTCTGAAAATCAGTTTTTCTTCTGTTCCCCTAACTTTAAATTTTTTCAAGTATCAGTCAGGGAACAGAATATAGTGAATGTGTTGGGAATTTAGCTAGAGACTGGGAAAGTACATTTGTCTAAAGTAAATTTGACTAGAGACTGGAAAAGTACAAGACTGTGGCTAATTCCAAGTCCTGCACCTGCAAGATAACGTGTCCTTGGGCCTAGCTGAGTATGATAAAGAAATGGACAGCGAGACGTGAGAAGTAGAGAACGTAGGCCCAAAGGAATGAGGAAGAGTTGATGGTATAGTTTAACCAATAGATTGCTTGGCTTATAGAATATTCATAAGCTTATTATTTGCTGTATAAGTGTTTGATGTTTTCTTCAATAAACTGGACCTGTGATGAACCATCTGGTGTCCTGGTCTCCTTCCTTCGACATGAATGAAACTACCAAAAAAAAAAAAAAAAAAAAAGGAAATGCTTGTTCTTTCTTTTCCGCTGGGAATTGAATTTAGATTTTCTTACTTTTGTTGTGCACATAAACTGACCTCTTCAGCTTATCCAGGTCAATGTCACAAAATTACATTTCCAAGACTTGTGCCTTTCATTTAGTAAAGAACTCTCTGTAGGATATTTATATGTATTTGTCACTAGTGCCATTAGACATTTTCAATGCTTATGTTATTATTTTTTAGTTTTCTGGTTCTTTCTGTGGGGTCATAAAGTTTTGTTTGCTGAGCTAGACAAATATTTTCCTTTTTATTTAACAACATTGATGCTGAAACAGTGTAAAATTATAATACAAACTTTTAAATTCTGTCATAATGAAAAGGAAGTTAGGTAGATGTGATTATTTTAGGCCACCTAGCCAGCCAATGTCAACCGTACAGAGTAGCAGTCAGCTGCCAGAGCATTATTTTGGTTTTTTATTGGATAAGTGTGTTAGGTAGTACTTAGAAACTTTCTTTACATTTTCATTTCAAGATGTCCATTCTACCTTTGTCACTTTTAAGCATCTTTTCAGTTTTTCCAATATATTTGCAGGAACTCAATAATGGGAATGATGAAATCAAGCACAAGAAAAGTAAACTACAATTGGAAGGCTGGAAATAGAGTAGCTTAAAGTCAAGGATTGCAAGTTTTAGGTCAACATTTATGTCTCCATACCTGTTAAGGCCTTGAAATTCTAGTCAATTTCCTTTCAGATTAAGTGTTTGAATGCAGATTACTTTTGCTCAGTCAAGATGTGGGATACAGCAGAATGAAGGGAAGTGCTGTAATTTTCTGATTAAAAAAATTCAGAAAAAATTGTAGATTCTAGAAACAATGCCTAGACTTTAGAAATCTGTTGTGGCCTAGACATGAAACAATAATTACAAGCACAAAATTAAATTCTTCCTTTATTCTCTGTATAAAATCACAGCTATAATTGCAGAGTCTTGGCTGGAATAAATTCCTCAAAACAGATATAATCCTCCAATATGAAGTGTACTCCATATTGTATAGAGGCTCAAATTTTCATTTATTTGTAAAGGCTCAAATTTTAATTGTTTCCTTCTGGAATGCATTTACTCATTATTTTATATATTACGTCAGCAGTAACTGTAATATATAATAATATTCCACTCCCCTCATCTTTTTCAGTCAGCTGACCTTTCTAAAGCATTACCTTTGGGACTGAAATATTCTTCTTGCATGTATAAAACTGCATTTCTCAGACTCCTCTTAAAATTTTAGATGAAAATATAATTCGGAGTAAGAATAAAGAAGAAAGAATTGTTTTCACTTTAAATAACTACAAAAGACAACAATGAAAGGACGAGCTCCCCTTCAAATCTACCTCTTCTTAAAATATATTGTGTTCTGACTTTCCTGTCTCTTGGAGTTTGTTTGATGGTAAGTAAGCATTCACCTTTTCAAAGTCTATTTGGTTTTGTGGAAATATTGTTTTCGAGGTTAATAGGAGAACTTGGAGCAATGAGCACAGAGGGTAAGCTGCGCTGAACCAACTGACAATTTTTTCCCAAAAAATCTTCATAGACTATCAAATGATATTTGTAATAATTTCATTATCAAAACTGATAATGGCTGAGCTGACAAGTGTAAAAGCTCGTAAAAAGTGTCAAGTAGTCCAGTTGAAAACTGGCCTACAGTGATGAAACCATGGAGTGGATATTGGGGCCAGTTTCTTGAAACTCTTCTTTACTGACCCGTGAGATAGATCAAAGTGCACCGAGGGCAGTTGGTACATGACAGAAAGCTGGGAGGGGAGGCTGACACACCAGGCATTGTGTGGCACCACTCAGAGGAGCCAGGGCAGGCTGGAGAAACAGGTTGTTTGAAACAGCAAGAAGTTCAATGAAGAGAAATGCAAACTCATACATACACCTGTGGAGGAGCAACCACAGACACCAGAATATGTTGAGGGTTTTCAGCAACAAAGCAGCCTAATGGAAAAAGACCTGGGCATCCTGTGCATGAGGAAAGGATAGATAAAAGCTGTTATTTACTGCATTACTAAGAATGGCCAACCATGGGCTGTTACTTCAGTATCTTCCACTCTTTTTATTCAATGCACCATTGTCCTAAACCTGTACCTTTCATTCCTTCCCAGTTGTTTTGGTTGTACAGAATTTCTGATTTATAAGAAATTCACTATTTTCCCTCTAAGCTTTATCCATAATAGAACACAAGGCTGAAATAACAAAAGGAAAAAATACTATGTCTACATCATTTTTGTGTCTTCCCTTGACCTTTTCTAGCCAAAAAGGTCTGAAACCTAAATTGGTTGTTCACAAAGACTGTAGCATAGCAGAAAACTTAGGTAGTCGGAAGAATTATTTCTGAAAGAAACTATATTGTCATGAAAATTGCATTTTGCCCCCAAAATCTTAAAGAATTTCCTTGCCAACAAGTCATTCTGACCTTAATGTTGACAGATATGAACACTTCAGTGTGTTGAATTGGCCTGGTAAAAGTCATTGCAAGGTCACACAATGAATGGGAAAAAAAAAATCAGAGTAGATTTCTGTTTATGTTTATGCTATTAGAGAAAACTGAATTTCAATAACCAAAGGTTATTGAAATGGTTATAACCTAAAGGTTATTGAGCATTGAGCAGGGAGTGGTTGAATAACCATTATTATTATTATTATTATTATTATTATTATTATTATTATTATTATTATTATTATTATTATTATCATAATCATTATCATCATTATTATTAACAATAACAACAACAACAACAACAACAACAACAACAACAACAACAACAATAATAATAATAATAATAATAATAATAATAATAATAATAATAATAATAATAATAATAATAATAATGTCATATATTATATGATATATAATATATCATATATAATAATAACCTTAAAGGACACGCACATGGGTGGCATGCAGGGACATTATTTATTGGTAGACTTGAGACGGTTAGCCTTACAGCTGACTTATGGATCCCAAAGGTCTTTTCCTTCAGGAAAATCCTAAAGGAAATCAGGAAATCCTGATTCGAGGAGTCTATAAAAATCTAATTTAGGGGCTGGATTTATAATTTTGTTTGAGGTATTTGTTCAAAATAACCAAGATGTGAAACTGATGGATGAAGGGAAAATAACTGGCAAGAGCAAGAGTTTGAATATCAGATACAAAATATACTGATTGCAGTGACTATAGATTCATGAATTCTTATTATGTAAGTGGAAGCTACAAAATGTTCAATAATATCTTTCAATCCCTGATAAAGCATTTTTTCCCTTTTTTTGCCCCCCAAATCTCAATCAAAAAGATGAATGGAGGAAGCTTGTAGACTGGAGTTAATAACAGATCATGTTCTTTTCTCAGAGATAAGGGACATCACACATTGAAAAATAGTAGTAAAACTTATTTCTGGGATAGCTGAGGTTTGCTCATGAATTAAAAAAATGTAGCATTGGCTTGGGACAAAGTAGCTAGCTTTGGAAAAACATGTTTTAGAGACTGCAAAGTTTAGCTAAAAATTTGAAACAGTCATTCTCCCTTTATCTTCTTAGTTTTCTTTAATTATCAGGGGGAAAAAATGCTAACTCAAACCCATTGTAGGCTCTTCTACAAGGAATATTTTCTTTCTTTGAAGCCTGCAAATAAAGAAGAATTTATGCTGTGCATTTGGATGCCAGAGTCTGTATAGAAATAAAATTCTATACAGATATGTATTCCCATACAACATGACTCTGAAGGAAAATGTTCAATTAATTTCAGAAAATTGCATCAAGATTATGGAAATTTTTTATGGAAAAGCAGTTTTTCTACTAAAAAGTGATACATTTTGGCATATGGGAGAATACAAACAACACATCTTAACAATAACACACAAGAAATGGCCTCTCTCACGACTTATAAAGTTTCAGGCTTACAGTTTTATCCTACAACTTGCTCCCTTCTGCTTTGCATTATTGCAATAGAGGTCCAATACAGTCAATAGTTCCATTCAAAACCGCCCTCCAGTCTACAAAAATGTGCATTTAATTTCAGTAGTATGATGGAAGAATAAGGATAGAAACCTGATTAAAAATGCACTAAATTTTGTCAGTAAAAAACTAAGAAGTTTTTTTTCGACAAACCTGTCTGAAATAAATAGTATTTTAATGTATTTTGAATACTTTTCCCTCACCACTTCATGCACGTTTATAATATTTTATGGGGTCATCGAGGATGCAGTTCAGTTTACCAAAATGTAGCTTAATACAATTTTATATATATCAGGGTATTTGAGACAGCTGTAGAGTAGTCATGGTACATGACCTGTGGAAGATTAATAATGCCATTCTGGAAGATTCTTCTGATTCTGGATATCCTAGAACATTTAAATGCTGCTAGACATCTACATTTGGGAGGAAACATTGTATCCATATTAATTAGCCCACACAATTTTTAACATCTTTCTGTATAGAATTTTTCCGATAATGCAAATGACTACTGGATGTAGAAATTAACTACCACTCTCTGGGCTGCCAAATGAAACATAATAAACTTTCCTCTAAAACTTGGTACCCATAACTCAGTCATGAAAATGTGACTTATACCAAAAAGATGGCTACAGAGTTCTAAAGTCCTGAATGAGTCTTATAGTCAGATCTTGCTGATGTCCTATTATCACTGCTATAATAAACACTGAAATATTTACTTTGTCACTACTTCATATAAGTATACAAGTACTAGGCTTTTTTGTTTGTTTGTTTGTGGTTTTGTCTGTTTGGGGTTTTTTTATCATTGCAAGATGATGATGCCTCAGAAAAATATAAAGTAATTGAACTGAGTAATTGTAATATGTTTGATTTCACTAAGGGATTCTTACAGAGGACAAGCATAGCTGTCAATTTAGCTATACTTTATAAAAAGCTGACTGTCTCTTTGTTCTCCAACTGATAACAAAAATCTGTAAGTACTGTTCCTCTTTCACTTTTCAAATCAATGTAGGAAGGATGTTGCTTTGATTTCTTATTGCCTAAATCATCAGAAAAAATAAATAAAGAAAATATTCTCTTACCTGTATTCTTCAGAGTAACATTTTTGTCCCACAAAAGATTATATTAGTGAAATTGGTCAATAAATGCATCCTTCATTTAGCTGGAGACTGTGCTGTGCAAAGCTAGTAAGCAGTCAGATGTTTGCTGCTGCAAACAGGACGAGGACAATCGTAAAATTCTCTGTGATGCATATTCTGTACATAAGATATGTGAACTCATTATATTATGATATCATACAGATCACATGATGTTTAATTGCAGTAGGATCATCTGAGCAGTATAATGTGAAATTTCAGCACCAGCAAATACAAGCAAATTTATTATATAATTAAAAGCTTTTTCTTCCTCCCTTAGGAAGAGTCGTAGTAGTAGTAGTAGTAGCAGCAGTAATAATAATAATAATAATAATAATAATAATAATAATAATAATAATAATAATAATAATAATAGTAATAAACAGCCCCTCAGTTTAGGAAAGCACTCAGTGTAGCAGGATGACTTCAGAGTCAGCAAGATTTTGGAATGGATGACAGGTCATATCTTCTCTGTCTTAAGCCTGACTGATAATTTATAAGCTCTGTACAGAGCCCTTCCATGCACAATTTTTTACAAGATTTCCTGAGTTCTCTGTATAAGTGCAGCAGGTCTAGATACTTATGAATGGAACAGACAAAATGCTGGTGATATGCATTCACTTCAGGAGGCTTGCTGGCTCATTTTTTAATTGAGATATCTCAAACACAATCAAGAATAAGAATTGCTTGCCCTTTGGTAAGGAAGTGTATTGCCAGGATGTGAAGTGATATGAATATTCCTTCAGAAACAAATTTGAGATTGAAAGCTTGTGCCATCAGGCTTTGTTTTCACACTAGACTTTGTGACTGAAGAAAGCTATTTTCAGAAAAGCTATTTACTATTCAATATGTCACTCGTAAGCAAAAAAAAAAAAATGTTTCCTCTAGGCTGCAGCATTTTTTCAAAGAATTTTTTCATGACTCATAAAACTCACTTATATTTTGTTTGAAAAGAAAGAAAAAATAAAAAGGATATCTTCAGATAAAATTTTTAAAAAATCAATTTTTAATAAATTAGTTAATAAATTAATTAAAATAATTTAAATTCAAAGCACATTTTCATGTCTTGATGAAAGAAAAACATGTTTCTTAACCTGTATACATTATGAAAATGAAGCATTTGAAAAAAAAAAACCCTCAAAATAATCTTATATAGAAGACTATTTTGCCTTTCCTTCTCAAAAAAAATCTGTTAGTTCCACTAGTAGAAAGCCTATTGCAACAATAACAACAAAAAATCCAACATATGCAAAGTCGTCCAGAAAACAAAATGTAAGGGTTTTTTCCTGTACTTGTTCTATTTTTGTTTGTTTGTTTGTTTTGGAAAAGACAGTGATATGACTGTTCATGGTGACAAAAAGAAAAAGCACGATGGAAAATACAGTTTTTAGAACTTCACTATTTAAACTCCAAGTAATAAATAAATAAATAAATTAGATTTCTTAGTACGAGGTAGTGACATCTCTCTTTTTGACTTTTATGAACAATACCTTAGTTGAGAATCTCCCAAGATACATTGGATAAGATAAAACTTTCACATAAAAATTTCAAATAGCACATGTTGAGACATCATATTTTGAAAGCGAAGTACATTTTTTGCTGAAGAGTGTTTTTATGTAGTTGACATTCTTATCAGATGTTGAAAGTAGAAGCTTAAATACTATTTACAGAGGTACATTCATCCTAGTGCAGCTGTGTTCATTCTTGCCTCTTAAACTTTTTTCTGAATAAATTGAAATATTCCGTTCAGTAGAATAACACTTCTATTTTTTTTGGGTTTTTTGAGTTTTTTTCAATTATATTTTCCATTATCCTTGGAATAATACCATAGAGATGCAGTGAATCTGCACTGCAGTTATAAAGAAATGCACACATTTCCCAAGATGGAATTTACTTTAAGATTTATTTCTTTTCAACCAGGTAGAAATACTTAGCTCTGGGAAACAGAAGCTCTTAGAGACAATTGCAGGAACACTGGCCCTTCTGTAAATGTAAAGACAGGAGGCCTTCTTTGCCAGCAAACTTAAAAAGCTAATCAAAGGGGGGCATTGTCCTGCTTTACTCTGTGCTGGTGCAGACTTGCTCCAGTCCTGTTTTGGCACAGTTTTGATCACCACAAAATAAGAGAGATATAAAATGTTAGAAAATGTCCAAAGTGTCTTGTTTTAAAAATAATTATAAGCACAATGAACAGCAGCTCATTTGTCTTGGCCAAATCTATTAATAGATTAATATTAAATAATTCATAATTAAATAATATATAAAAATAATTAATATTTTTAAAGTGCTTGATTTCCATAGAATCATAGAATGACTGAATATCCTAAGATGGAAGGCATCCAAAAAGATCATTGAAGTCCCACTCCTGGCCCTGTGCAGGACACATCAATAGTCACACCATGTACCTGAGAGCTTTGTCCAAACACTTTTTGAATTCTGTCAGGCTTTGTGCAGTGCCCATTTTCCTACAGAGCCTGGTGCTGTGCCCAGTCATCCTCTGGGGGATGAAAATTTTCCTGACATCCAACGTAAACCTCTCCTGATGCTTCAGGCCATTCCCTTGGGCCCTGTCACTGTCACCACAAAGAAGAGGTCAGTGCCTGCCCCTCCATGGGCCCTCACACAGAAGGTGTAACTGCAGTGAGGTCTCCCCTCAGTCTTCTCCAGACTGAACAGACCAAGTGACCTCAGCTGCCGTTCATATGGCCTCACCTCAAGATCCTACTCGATCATCTTTGTTACTCTCCTTAGGACACTCTCTGCTAGTTTTATATCCTTTTTATATTGTGAGGAATGAGGTAAAAATTTCAAATAAGGGTAGATGCCAAATAGCAGCATTGTAAAAGTAACTCTGCTTGTTTCATTTCATTTTTCCTAAACATCTCTGTTGGTAACCCTGTTCAAAAGTAAAGCTTTGCTGACAGGATATCAATTATGTAAGAGATAATTTATTTTTCTTTGGAGTAGAATTAAAAGAATTCAACTTAAAAAAGCATTTGAGTAGTGGCTGTATTTGAGCAAGAATTTGTTTACATTTGCTAAAATTCTTCATGCTGCAACAGGCACCTGACACCAAAGAGTATTCAGTGCCATTGTAAATCTACTGATAGTTCTGTGAAGTGACAATTCCTCATTCCCTGTTTAATTCAAAGATTTAATTACTAATTTATACATTTTTAAAATTTGCTTCAATATGTAAGGAATAAGGACATGAATATGAGGTAAGATATATACATATATATATTTCTGTAGTTTTTAATAGCAAGGTGCTTTGTCTTTTACTTGAGTGTATATCTGTCTGATAATTGCAACTAAAAGTATTGCTGCTGTTTATGGGCATCAAATAGAGATTTATAGGAATGTTAGTTAAGCAGCATCAAAAGAAAGCAAGAGCAAGTTAGCAGCTTCTTAAAAGTCTGAATTAATGTTTCTTTATTGCTTGGAAAATCACTTGATTCATACAGATTTGCTAAAAGAATTTGAAAGGTTTTGCAAATGTAATTTCATATTTGATCTGGTTTTACCAATGCTATGTTCTTGTTGATAGCACAAAAATAGTATTTTAGTCTGTTGCCAGATGAATTGACAGCTTTGCCTTTTAAGAACCACATATCAGTATCTGAGCAGAGCTCTAGACCTCCAGCTTAGCAACCTGTGATAATGTTGTTTAACAGTGTTTTATGGCACACTGATTAGCAAACAGCACGCACCAAAGGCTTCATAAGCTGGAAACCTCTTTGGCCCTGTGATATGATTTTAAATTCTACAATGTTTGGGAAAGGGAATCTAGCAATTTCCTTTGGGAAATTTAAGAATGGTTAGCATAGGAAAAATACATTGTGGAGAAGAATATGGGGTATTTGAAGAATAGTTTCTGTTTTCTAGGGCAGAAAGATAAAATACACATTACAATTTTAAGAGAGTATTTACATGGTCTGAGTGAGAGTTAAGAGAGATAGTATTGACTATTTGATGATTTTGACTGCCCAACCTGAAAATAGGACTGTTTGTTTCTCTTTATTAAGTGAAAATTTATGATGTAGCTGGCTGTATATATATTGACTTTACTTCTGGTTTTAATCTTCATGGGGTGTGCCTTTCAGATCCTTAAGTGATCTTTTAAATGGCTTTATAATTTTGTCTTCACATTAAAGCAAACCTCAGTTTGATGGATAGCATCTAACCTAATAACTTTCTTCCAAATTAAGGTTAAAACAAAAGGTTAACTACCTGCATAATACTATTATTGATGATCTATTTTAGCTGTTCTTGTTACAGTGTTTCTGTAACAACACCTACTGCACGGGGATAGTCCCAGTTCTCTATTGAGAACTAGAGGTGGTGGCATATCAATATCCACCTCTTCAGTCCAACATGAAATTTAACACTCACTAGTGAGGTTCAGCTCCAATTTGTGTTAAAATTTCATTGGTGCTAACAAGTTTCCCCAACCTTCTTTTTACACCAAAATAGAAGAAGGGTCTTGCAGAAATTTCTACTGGTAGAAGTTTTCTACTGTTTCTACTAGCAGAAAATATTCTGCGTCTGTAGGACTATCCTAATTGGCTACTTGAACTGCAGTCTAAAGCATTCAGATTAGTTATAGTCTAAACATGCTGTTAATTTCTAGAAAAAAATAAAGTTGAAATTTACAAGCTTTAAGCTAACAAAAATGGATGGAGTTTATTTGGGCAATTTTATATTTCTCAGTGATTTTATGAAATGGGGACAAAATGAGGGACCCAAATATTCATAAATCATATGTATATATGAAGGAGGGATATCCTGTTGTAAACAATCAAAGCCTGTACTAAGCTTTGTTCGTGTAGTAGTAGCATTACAGTAGTTCGCCTCAGCTGGTTATTTATGGTGACTTCAAATGCTTTTTACAGCAGCTGTTTTTTGGACATTACCTAGCATTATAGTTTGGATGTCAGCTGCAGTTCCCATTTCTTGACCACTTTTTATGGGGTGGGGCACTCTGCCAGAATGCTTGTACCAAGCCAATTCTGCCAGAACTCTTGCCTCTCTTGCTGAAACAGTAATGGGATTTTTCTTAACGAATTATTTGACACAGAGAAGAGTAAACTGTGACTGTTGAGATATAAGGGGTCCATTAGTCTATATTTCTGAGAATATTCTCTTCCAAAAGGTGAGACAATTTTCAACAGATATGAAAATCAGAATTCCTGTACTGTAGGTCTCTTTTGTCCAGCCACTGCAACCTCCAATAAGCTGAGTCAGATTTTTTGGTTTTTAGGCTGTATGGAGAATAATTCCTTTTAATATAGTATGGTAATTGTCTTATTTCCAAATGTACCAAACTGTTTTCTGGAACCTTTTTTCTAATTAATGATATCAATTTATTGTGACTTGTTGCAATTTGTGTTACTGTTTGTGATAGTTACTAATTTGACAGTGAAAAGTAGCTTTAGATGAAGACCTCTAATCTCAGTGAAGACGAGGAATTGCTTCACACTATGGTTTGATATCAAAATGTGATTGTTCAGTGTCTTCATCAGTGTGCAAAACTGAAGGTCAAATACATTTGACAGTAAAGAGAGACTATCAGGTCTGTCTGGCAACTGTGCCTCAAAACACCACAAACATGCAATGAAACATCCACAGAAGTAATTATTTTGATGAGAAAATAACTTACATTGTTCTTGTGTAATTCTTATGTAATATTTTTGAGAGACTAGATACAACAATTCATTAATCCAATTTTGTCTCATTCCAGCTCTATTGACATTAACAGAATCGAACTGATGCCTACATGGAATGTAAAAGTAAATCAGATGTTCTATTTTAATTTTTCCTCCTTGGTTTTCACATTTATTTAAATTCCTTTTAAGTCAATGTCAAAAGCCTGCTGGGAGCAGAAGCACATTAGACACTTGACTTTTTTCTTTCACCAAAACTGTCAGCTTCAGCACAAAGTTAATCTGCAAAGAGAAAGCAATTCTTAAGAAGTATGCCTCAGTCTTTTCCTCTTCTCCTCTAAAGGATTTTTTTTTCCTTTGTGTAGCACATCCATTTGAATTTGAGTATAAAAATACACAAAAAGTAATGCTAAAATGTAAGCTTTTAAAGAAGAGACTTGGGTATAATATCTGGCATTAAGGATAGACTTTCCATTTCTTGAAAACACTTTGTACTCTGCCTCCAATATGTTCCTCATACATTCCCACAGCTATTTGTTTTCTGCATTTTGTCAGCAATTTACGCTTTTAGGTGTTATACTCTCGTTTCTATGGAAGGTTTGGATCTGTTCAGAAGAAATTGCAATATGTGATGGCCAATTCTCAAGCACATTGCTTTAGCACAGGTAGTGGGGAAGTTTGGCCATAAATGTGAAGAAAAGGCTGTTGGAATCCTTTGGCATGAGAAATAATAGTGCAAAAAACAAAGACAATTATTTTGAAACCTCTCCAAAGTAAGAAGCCCTTTTTTCCCTATGTATTATAAAGGCATAATTTGCAGAACTGAAACTGAAATCATTAGGTTGTTACTCTTGCAGCTCTTAAAGGAAACAAATAAACATTTATTATAAACATGCACATTGGAAGTTTTTTAGAGCAAATATTTAATATTCTAGGTAAATCCTTTGTTTATTCACTGCTTTGGTCCATGAAAAGAAAACTGAAAGAATAAGTAATGTGGTGAGAATCCAGGGGATAAAAGCCAAGACATATTTTACAGAATGTTGAACTCGAAAGTAGCATAAATATTTAGTTCAGAGAAAGAGGAGCCTGAAAGCTTTTGAGTACCTTAACCTGGGAAAAGTTAAGAATGTAATTCAAAAGACAGTAAGACCAACAACTTGTTTTCTCTGTTTTAAGGAAGTCTGGCCTTTTGCAAAGTTAAAGGCAGATGTAGCACCTGAATGAGACTTCACAACCTGCTGAACTTCAAGCACTCTGAAGTAGCAGCTGTGTATGTTTTATCCCCTAGGGCACTCATTATTACAAGGTAAGACAGGGAGGTTGCATCTTTCTTTTTTATGCACATATTCTCAGAGGAGGAAACTCTGTTCAAAGAACAGAAGCCAGGTGAGGTCTTCACAAGACTGTCAGGGTCATTAAGGGCTCCAGTTGTTCACTGTATCTTGGACTGAGAATGGACTGCTGCATTGTACGTATGCCCTGCTTGATGTCATACTTGTTTGATAAAATGTTATTCTCATGGATTCTGCATGACATATAATAAGGAAAATTATTCAGTTATCAGAGGCAATATGTTTCAAAAGAAGACAGTAAATCTTTTTAGACAGACAGCCTTTAAGTGGCCTTTAAGTGGCTGAACTGTGTTGAAATAGGCCCAAAAAATGTCAAAAGAAATAAACAACTGGAAAACTTGTCATTCTAACACTGTCTGTATCCTTTCACACACTAAGCAGATCCAGGTGTCAAGGTATAGTTTGAAGCTAATGATTCATTTTTCTGTCTATCTCTGCTAAATATTTTTGAAAAGAAGAAAAAACTAAACCAAAACTTTGAGCAAACTAAAAGTTCATAAATTCTCAAATGTAGATTGAAAAGATTTAGCATTTGCAAGATTGCAGAGTACAAAAAGGATAGAACTGTTTGGGTTGGAAGAGACATGAAGGATCATCTAGGTCTAACTCCCCTGTCATGGGCAGGGACACCTTCCACTAGATTAGATTGCACAGCGCTCCATCCAGCCTGGCCTGAACACTTTCAGGGAAGGGGCACTCACAGCTTCTCTGGGCAACTTGTCCCAATGTCTCTGTGCTCTTACAGTGAACAGCTCCATCCTTATTACTAATCTGAATCTGCCCTCTTTCAATTTAAAGCCATCTCCCCCTCATCCTATCACTACATGTCCTAGTTTTCTGTAGGCCCCTTTTAGGTATTGGTAGGCAAAACAAGTTTTCCCCAAAACCTTCTTCCCTTCAGGCTGAGCAGCCTCAATTCTCTCAGCCTGTCCTTAGAGAGATGTTCCACTCCTCTGATCAGCTTAGTGCCTGTTTTCCTGACTTGATCCCACAAGTCCGTGTCTTGTGTTGTGGGCCCAGAAGTAGAAACAATATGGGATCTCACAAGAGTAGAATCAAGGAGCAGAATGAACACCCTCTCCCTCCTTCCCATGCTGCTTTTGTTGTGGCCCAGGATAATGTTGGCTTTTTGGACTGTGGGTGCAAGGGTTAAGTTGAGATTACTGTCCACCAGCACCTCAAATGCTTCTTCTTAGAGCTGCCCACTTTTCATTTTCTGCCAGGCCAGTTGTGCCTGTAGTTGTGCCTGGGATTGCCCTGATGTGCTGTACCTTGCACTTGGTTTTGTTAAATCTCATGTACTTTACAATGGTCCATTCTTCAAGCCTGTCCAGGTCACTCTCGATCCCTCCCTCTGGCATCCCTCCCCTCCAGTGTGCAGCTGGTGTCTGTGGCAAACTTGCTGAGGGTGCCTTCAAGCCCACTGTCCATGCCAAGATGTTAAACAGCAGTGACAGTCCCAATATCAAAGAGAAAAGCACTGGGGCATTTGGAATGGATATACAAGAAATGGCAGTGAAAATCTGCAAAAACAGCAAGCATGCATTATTGAACTGGTAGTTTTCTTTCTTCTGCCCCTTCCTTCTTTTCCAACCCATCCAAACAAAAGGTGAGAGTAACCCAGGTTCTTGTTAATCAGTTTCATGGAACTCAGTCCATGAAGAATTTTTTAAAACAAGATTGTAACCTTCAAAATTAATTTTCTCTCAATGATTTTTCCAGACTGACATGGTTCCCTTACTACACAGAACTAAAAGGAATTAAGCTAAACCAATTTTTCAGTAGGTGCTAAGTATCAGTTGTCTCTTTAAATTTTTTGTAAAGCAAAATGAAACTGAAACATTTTAACGTCCAAATTCTGTCATAATATCTTGGACTTACAATTGTGAAAAGTTCTTCAAAATTCTGTGAATTACAATGCAATCATGAACTTCCAAATTAATACTCTTTCTTGTGAACTTTAGAATTCTAATAGAAATTAAAATATTTAGAAGTAATTTAAATTCTTTGAATAGTGGACTTTCATTTATTGCTAAAAAGATGTGTGTTTTTTAATTCATAAAAAGTAGTCTCAATTAGGATTTTATTTTATATAGAATAGGCCAAATTAATTAAAATTTAAATATAATAGTGTAAATCACTAAAGCAGAAGTCAAACATTTGAAATGTATTAATATACATAAGGGAATTCTAGATACAGCATATTTCCTCTTAATTAATTTTCTATTTTACAGGAGACACTGGTAGAGCTTTGCTTCATTTGCTTCAATATCCTTGAACTACAGATGTAGGGGTGAAAAAAAATAAATTGCTTCAAAGTAAAAAGAAAATGCTTTGAATTATTTCTCAGTTCAAAACTTCTTTTTATTTACTTTATCTTTCCAAACAAAAAGGATATTTTCCAGATGTCCTGATACCTGAAGTGTATGTGAATTACTTTTAGAAAGACACTAATGTGGTTAATGTGGCATGGAACACAAAATCATAGTGAGAAAACATATAAAAAAAGAACAACTAAAACTTTTTAATCTTTAAGCTATTGATGCAATGACAGTGTCCCAAAACTTTTAACTTTCCTTATGAAACCTCTTTTCACAGTGATATACATTTCAGAGTAAATATTGTTTATAAAAGGTAGTGATCTCTCTCTGATTTACAGTCTTTTCAGCTGCAAGGTTCAGTCTTAATTGTGTCCTGCATTGTTAGCATGGGTGCCTGTAGGATAATAACATATGGCTTTGTATGTAAACCTTGCCTTCAGGCATTGGGCATACATTTAAACATCTTACAGAGACTTTCTCACTTATTTTTCCTTAGTCTTGAACATGTAAAGACAAAATAGAGTTGAAACACAAATATACAGATCCTGCAAGTGAATGAGAATTGTTTTTAGAGTTTATTTGTAATAGGCTTGAATATAGGCATTTTCAGAGATAATTTTATAAATGTAATGTTTTGAGACTTCTACATTACCCTATCACCTGATCTATTTTGGTTTCTAAGTATTATGGTGGATTCATCTTGGTTGGATACCTGGCTCCCACAAAAGCTGTTTGCTTATTCATTCCTATTCCCAGTGGGACAGGGGAAAGAAAATATAATGAAAGGCTTGTAATGCGAGTGGAGAGAGGGACAGGGAGAAATCACTCACCAGTTACTGTCATGGGCAAAACAGACTCAATTTTATGAAACCAACTCAATTTTCTGTCCTGCAAATCAGAGTAAGGTAATAACATAAAGCCAAACAATAAAAACACCTTCCCTCCAGCCATCCTTTCTTCTTGGCTTAATCTTCACTCCTGGTTTTTCTATCTAACCGTGCAGCAGTGCAGTGGATGGAGAATGGGAACTGTGGTCAGTTCATCACATGCTCCTTCTTCCTCCCTAGGGGAAGGACTCTTACACTGTCCCTCTGTTTCCTTGTGTGTGTGTTCCTTCCACAGGGAACAGCCCTCTATGAACTTCTCCAATATAAGTCCTTCCCACCAGTTCCAGATCTTCAGAACTCCCTCAGCACAGGTCTATTTCATGGGGTGTAGTCCTTTAGGAGCAGACTGCTCCAATGGAGGCCTTCCAAAGAGTCTCAGACTTTGGATATCCACTGGTTCTAATGTGGGATCATTCATCAGCTGCAGGTGGATCTCGGCTCCCCTGTGGCTCACCAAGGGCTGCAGAGCACAGCTGCTTACCCTGGGCTGTGCTTCAGGCTGCAGGGGAATCTCTGCCTCAGCTCCTGGAGCACCTCCTGCCCCTCCTTCTCCACTGACCCTGGTGTCAGCACAGCTGTCCCTCTCACATGTTCACACTCTTTCATCCAGCAGCTTTTGTAGAGCAGTTTTTTCTCCCTCTTAAATCTGTCATCCCACCTGGGCTACCATCTCTGCTGAGTGGTTTGGCTTTGCCCTGCAGCAGTGCTGTCTTGGAGTCAGCTGGCATTGGCTCCCTCAGACATGGGGGCAATTTCTGGCTGCTTCTTACAGAAGTTACTACTGCATCCACACTGACACCAAAATCTTACCACGAAAACTCAATATAGCCATTTTAGATTAGATTAGTTTGGATGTCATAAAAATTTACAGCCAGCCCCTACTGTTTGCTGTTATCTTCTGCTTGAACAGCCAAATTTTAGGTTTTGACCTTTATCCTGCAATCTCTCAATTATCAGTTAGCTTTAACAACCCAAGCTCATTTTTTCCTCAGATGCATCAATGTCTTTAAATGTTTTTTTAAAAATTAGTATAACACGTAGTATTTTCTCACTACAGACTCATACAAATAGCTCATTTCTGTGCTCAAAAAGTGCTAGGATAATAGAATTTTCATCAATTTTCTTTTTGCTTAACTGAGCACTGAGTTTTCAGTATTGCAAGAGCAGGACTCCATGATTTTCTTAGATTGTGTCTCATTATGAACTGTGGTTGCCAGAAGATTACAGCCTCTGTTGCTAGACATAATGAACAACACCATCTGCATTTACCATCTTATGGCTTATGAAAACTTCTTATAAGTTCAGGAAATGTTTGAGACAAGGAGAGACCTTCTTCCATGTCTGATCTCAACAAAACAATGAATATAACATGATTGACTAATAAATACCATGGATGATGGATAATAACACCCATGAAAACATAACAGCAGTGATATTTACAGCCTCAGAAGATTAAAGCATTGCAATCCAGAGAATTTAGCTTTGTCTTCCAGGACATGAAGAAGAAAACAAAAGTAATAAGTGGTGAAATATAGAGAATTACTTTTTCTCTCATATATTTCCTTATGCAATTTCTTAATCTCAAGTTGACTTACAGGATTGATTGTAGAAGAGACCAAAAAGAGACAAAGAGTAAAATAACTATTTTGTTAGTGAAATACAAATCAAATAGGGAGATTGGCTAAAAACGAGCTGCAGAGTGCTAAAATGTTATTGTTACATTTACTGCTCAGCACAAACCAGTTCCTCCTTAAAATATATAAACCCCAAAATGTATTATACTAAAATGACAGGTCACTATATCTAACTATTACTGATTTTAAGATTAAACAGTAATAGCAAAAAAAAGCCAGCAGTAAATAAATGAAACAGCATATCTAATTACAATCATTAGCTCTTAAATCATCCAAACTACAAAGGTAGCTGCATGATGTTCATTAAGGTTATGTCATGGCATAGGGATGTTACTCCCCAGTTTAGTTCTCCCACTGAAACTCTTCAAACCACACTGCTGCTTATTCTGTCCCTCACTGACTCTCTTTCTGTGGTGGGATGGAGATGAGAATTGAAAGCACAAAAGGTAAAGACCATGAGTCTAGATAAGAACAATTACTGAAAACAGCAACGAGATAAGATAATGAACAGAAGCAACCACAATACTAATGACATAGGGTACAAGAAAAATGCAAACAATTCACACAGAAACAATAATGCCTGATCTCTGCCTATGTCCCCCTGAAAGAGAGCTCTTCCCCCATCACTGGATAGTGATGTGAGGTGGTGTAGAATAACCTCCATGTCCTGGTCATAACCCCTTCTGGCCACTGCAAAAATTGACCCTGGCTTGAACCAGAACAGGCTAAAAATCAATTGTACATGTAATTAGAGTGCATTAAAAATATTTCCTATTTTTTGTTTTGTCTTTTCAGTCTGCTCCTGGTATTGCCTCTCTGTCATGAAAGATGCAGCACAATTAATACAACATCAGCAACAGAAAGTTCTCAAAGTCACAAACAATTCCCTCCAAGACCAGGTGGAGGGAAGAAAATTCCACAGATCATCATCAATAAAAACAACATGACAAAATACCAAAAACTGACAAAAACCTGACCAACTGTCATGAAACAGAGAAAAAGATACAAAAACCTCAAAGAAAACACTGGAAGTTGAATAGAAAAACACATCTCCTAAAGAAATATTGAAAAAATTGGGAGAGCTATCCAGTCATTTGCCAAAAAGTCTATCATGACATAAAACTTCAGCCAGAAAAGCAAAAAAAATAAAAAAAAAAGTGAAGAAGGAACATCATGAAAGCAAACAGGTGTCCTTGCTAAGTGCCAAAATCCCTGTAAGTTGCCTTTATTTGCTGCATTGCTGCCTATCAGCTGGGTAAATAGGTGCTCCCAGAGAATCTGAGTGGTAGCCATCTGTGAAACATCTGCAGTTGCAAACATTTACAAGCTGAAGAAATATACCTTGCATTTTCATGTTTCTGTCACAAATATGGAACTAAAAAAAGAAATCTGATTTCAATTAAGAAGGTTAATCCTTCAAAGTCTACCATTTACAAAAGATTGAGGAAATAATAACTTTTTCTCTTTTCTTGTTTTACTGCTAGACGCAAGTCCAAATAGGCTACTGAAATTTTGAGCAGTACATTTTTCTTCAGTAGGGAATATTTTGAAAATCACAATGCTCCTGTGTCATATAGCTCTGATACAGAATCAGATAATGAGTTTCATTTCCCTGGGTGTCAGATTGCCTATTATCTGTACAGGAGTTTGACTCATGTGTCAGCTAATTCACTGACACCAAATATCTGAAAATGCCAGAGCAAACTGGATGGAAGACCTGAAGATACAAGGAAATTAAACTGTCTTAGAAAATATATATTTTTGCCCTTGTATTCCACCTCAGAATCAATGGGGCTTTCTTTTTGTGTTGGCTACCATCACTTCTGAATAATTACTTTTAAGCCTTACTTTAAGATATGGGGCAAACTTGACATTGCTCTTAATGGACAAGCTTCTGTGACATTCCCTGTTTGGTGTCCATAGGAAAGCTCTTCTGACACCAACTCTTCTCTGCCTCATCTATTACTTCTCAGATACTGTAGATTGCTATTGATCAAGCTGCATGCCAGTCTGTTCCCTCCTCTTTTGGAGCAAGGATTTTGCCCTTATTTTTTCTATATAGACACTTGTGCTATAATAGGAAGAAAAGGAACATGTTTGAGCTACCCTAACACAAAAGAGTTGGAGAGCAGGCCCTTTTCCTCCTTTTTGGTTGTTTTCCTAGCCTGTAAATCACAGCTCTGCTGAAAAACTAAATTTAAGAAAATTCTGTCAGGTAAGAATTTGGGCTAGAGTGTTTTATAGATCAAAAATTTACCTAGTGTTGGAGCATTCTGAATGCGGTCTTAATGGTAGTCCTTCACTTCAATTTGAATGTAATAAGGAGTATTAAATCAATTATTAGTGGGAAAACCTTTTTGTACCTATGGATGCTCCTACAAAAAGACATGCTAAAATGGTCCTTCAGATTTTCACACTATACTGACATTTTCACACCTTTTTTTGCTTACAGAACAGATAATAACCCCAGTTTTAGCAGGTTTCAGAGACGACACATCAGAATTTTTATCAAGATCACTATCACTTCTTAATAGGCTACCTTCAGTGTACTACATGCCTGTTCCTGTCCTACGATGAACTAGACTGTTGCTTCAGTAGTGTACAAGTCTTTCCGTGGTCCATCCGTTATCAGCTACAGGTGCAGGACAGAAATTCCCTGCTAACAGAATGGGCAAAAGAGAATAACTCAAAAAACTCCTGCTATTGCTGTTCTGCAGTATTGGTACAGACAAAATTATATTTCTAATTAACTTGGGCAGTCCTACAGAAGATGGAAGATGTGAATAAATAGAAAGAAAAGGATGTCTTCCAGAAAGTAATTTTTCACTTCTTCTGTTCCTGATTTATGTTAACTGCCAGCAAAAATAAATATATATTGGGTTTTCTTCTATTTGAATAAAACTGCTAACTCAAATAGTCTGCCCTTTTTCAGACAGACTTTAATTTCTAAGCATCATCTTCAATGATGCTAAGAAGTTGTAAAAAGCAGCTTGTAATGTCCACAGTAATTCTGAATAATCATATGTAATGAGTAATTAGAATATTTATGGGGAAAAAAACTTTCTCAATTTAATTAACTTTCCAAATTAAGTACTTGGGAACTTGTTGCTCTGTTGTCCATAATTTCCTGCATGGGTATTAGGGGTATACGAGCTGAAGTTGTGGTGAGGAAAGAGAAGGGCACAGGCTAAATCTCAAATTTTCAGTTTTTATTAAAGTATATTATAATATTAACTATGAATTGTAGATGATTTTTCAACTAGTGCAGTGTCATGAGCAAGAAAAAATATTTTAGTCTCATTCAGGCTTTTTTCCTGCACTTATCAAGGAACTGAACTGAAAAATACTTGATACACAGATAATATCAATAACAGAAGATGAAAGCTAAGTACTTATTGTTAAATGCAGTCTTCCTCATTTATTACCTTGATAATATGATGCAATTCCACTGGCAAAACCCACTAAAATTTATATGACAAGATGATGATTAAGTGCTTTAAGTAGATATTTATTGTATTTGTTTAAATTATGCTTGCCTAAATGTACATGTGAAAATATGATGTGAAAGGTTCCATCAAGGTATAGGAGATGGGAGGTTTACCAGTTTTATGCAAAGTAAATTTAATACACCTAAAATGTAATTATTATATAAAAACATAACACATGCCATATATCACAAAAATATTAATGCATCTACAACTGCAAATATGTATTAATTTCCTCAGCTCATGTATGTTATTTTCATTTTTATTCTCAGTGTATTTCCCTAGTGTAATTTTCTCATTAAAAGAAAAAAAAAACCACTGAGTTGTCTCCTCTGTTGGTAGATTTGCATTTTCTACATCTGTTTGCTTCCACGTTATACTAATCCAGATGAACAATTTACAGACTTTTATCAGTCAATAAGATAGGAAATTTTCATTGGAAGAAAAATCAACATTTTTGACAGATCTAGACAGTTCTAGTATATGTAGTTCAGTAACACTGTAATTATAGATATCCCCTTCAAGCACAGAGTTGAATCAAAATTATTTTAAATGCAAAATTAATGAGCAAAACTAAGGCTCAGTTACCTTTAGTAAAAAATTATTCCAGCATATAATTTAGCATTTGAATATTATTGACTATAACAGATCTAACACTGAAGATTTAATAAGCATCATATTTAAGATGCAAATTCTCAGAAAGCCTGTTTTACTCCACAGAAGGAGAAATTCTGTTATGAAATTGTAAGAAAACATGATGAAAGAGTAAAGTGATAAAAAACCAGGATGAAGGCTTCATTAGAATACTGAACAAAACTGAGTAACAAAAAACACCCTGTGAGAGCTGCAACAGATTCAGGAATAACAACCATCTGCAAATACTGAAAAGATAGATGGAAGAATAGAAAATCCTTGCTGACACCAAATAACCTAACTTTTACAGTTACTAGCTCAGCAGCTCTCAGGAAATTGCACACCTCCAAGACATCCTTACAAATATTCACATGTCTTATTGGAAAAGAAGTTATAAACAGTATTTCCCATTAGATTTTTTTTAATGGCCTTGACCAGAAAAAGATGAAAGTGCAAGAAGTACATAAGGCAGAACATGCATATTCATGCTTACGTAAACTTTCTATTATCACTGTTGACACCAGCAAGGATCACTTCTGGATCCTCTTATCACTATCAATTAATGAGCTGCAAAATGCACAAATTTTCTTGGTTTAGCCATTGGTACTGATTCTCTCTTTTTTTTTTTTTCTTAATAATACATGCAGTATCTGCAAATCCCTTGTGATTTTCAAACCATTCAATTCTTTATTTACTGTTATGCAATGATAACAGTATAATTAGAAATGCCAAGATGGACCTGTCAAAATCAACATAATTACCAGTAACACCTTTGCCTTGGTGAGTTTGGCTTTTTCCCAGTTTAATAATAAAAAAATCCCACTTCACTATGAGCAGAGGAGAAAACTGGTCAATATAAACAAATGTTTATATGTGAGGGCTTAAATCTACTACCTCAATTGCTAAGCTTTTACTAAGTTTTCTAGAATTTTAAGGTGAGTCTCTGCCCAGACCTGCAGGTGACAAATATGAAGAGAGCATCAGAGTTCTCGTGCTGTCCCTGAGGTGCAGATGTGTAAAGCCAGGCGCATACTTTTGCCTCATGCAGGTCAGCTTTCTGGAAACTGCACCATGTCTCAGCTCCCTCCCTCACTGCCAGCTTGCTCTGCAGGCTGCCACATGTGTCTGACAAGCTTCAGATTCCAGGGCTTTATGGCTCATCTGCTTGCTAAACCTGTATTTTCCTATGGGAAATACACTGACTTAGTGCAAGAGTCCTCTGGAAGTGCACTGAGAATGACTGAGTTGACTCAACCAGGTATAACTTTTTCCAGAAAATAGATTATTTGACAGGCTGGAGGCAGGTTGTTTACGAGGCTCCTTGTGATTAAAGCGCAGTACAGGCCCTTCCTGAAGGGCCGCAACATTTCTGCTCTACCTTATATATGATTTCTAAAATTTAAGATAGAACCCATAGAACCAGAATATCCTGACTTGAAAGGGACTCATAAGATTGGAGTAGAACCCCTCATCCTGCACAGGCCTTCCCCAAGAGTCACACCATGTACCTGAAAGTATTGTCCAAATGCTTTTCCAGGCTTGGCGCTGTGATCACTACCCTGCAGAACCTATTCTAGAGTCCAACCACATTTTGGTGAAGAACCTTCTTCTGATATAGAGCTGTAAGCTCCTCTGACACAACTTCAGGCCATTCCCTTGGGTCCTGCCACTGTCACCACAGAGAAGAGATCAGTGACTTCTGCTCTTTTCTTCCCCTCACAGGGAAGTTGTTACTGCGGTGAGGTTTCCTCTCAGTCTCCTCCAGGCTGAACAGACCAAGTGACCTCAGCCATTCATCATATGAGGGCCCCTCAAGGCCCTTCACCATCTTCATGACCCCCTGTTTGGACATCCTCTAATAGTTCTAAATCCTTCTTATACTGTAGTACCCGGAACAGCCCCCAGCACTGGAGGTGAGGCTGCCCCAGAGCAGAGCAGAGCAGGACAATCCCTCCCTTGCCTGGCTGTGATGCTGTGCCTGATGCACCCCAGGACATGGATGGCCATCCTGGCTGCCAGGGCACTGCTGACTCACGTTCAACTTGACACTGACCAGGACCCCTGGATCACCTTGCTGTGGGGCTGCTCTCCACCTGCTTTTTCCCCAGATGTACATCTGGGGTTGACCTGTCCCAGGCTACATAATCCAGCACTTTCCTTGTTAAACTTCATATGGCCACTGACTAATGTTCCATTTTTCTTCTGCATTCATGGGATTAAGCAACAGTTTATCCTTAACTAGCAGTTTAGTCTGTATGACAAATGAAAAATGCATGATATGAACCAGAAAATTCCCTCCCAAATAGACAGTCACAGCTAATAATTGCTTCAAATCATGCAAAATTAGAACATCCTTTTCCTTATAAATGAATTATATTTCCTACACACCTCTTTCTATTATTAAATAAAAGCAACTTTCATCCCATGTCATACAAATAAAAATAAAATATTTATCTCCTTTTCTTCCCTGTTTGACTGTCTTCAATGGTAACCCTGTGTGCTATGAGAGGGCTCTGTGATTTTTATGACACATAGACATTTACATTGCAAGTATCATTTCCACTTGCCACATTTAAATAGCTCTCATCTATTTGTAGTCTCCTTTGTCTTATAGGTCATTGAATATTTTGACAATATAATTTGTATTCTGGAGATATATCACAATTTTTGAATACAAATCCACTATTCATAATATGCTTTTCCAGGTTTCCATTACATAATTGAGGGTGGCAGGGAAAGTTTTCCATATGACATATCTATTTAAAGAATTTGTTTTCATCTTTATTGTCCCTATTCATTTACATCGCTTAAATTCCTAGCATGATAAGAAAAGATAAGCACAACAGCTCTTTGGGGTATGTCATATTATTTTTATACATGAGGAAGTAACTGGAAGGAATATTCCTGTAGAAAACACTACTAATTTTTTTAGGAAAATAGATATTCTGTGGTTAAGAGGTGAAAGGAAACAGATTTCTGGTGGGTATTTTTTTGTTTATTTCTTAAGACCACACTGCAGTAAACCTAGGAAGTAAAGCTGTTTGACACAAACTTTGAATGGTAAGACAAAACTCTGTGTATTGAGAAGTGTTGAAAGCCTTGCTTCCTATATAGTTATTCAAAAGACTTATGTGGCACAGAAATTTGGTACAAAATTATAACACCATCTTATTTAAGGTAATACCTAACATATTTTATTTATGTTTTTTAAAGAGCCGGTTGCCTGTTATAACAATTCAGGGTAATAATTTTAGAAACAAGAACTGCCTTTTCATATTTTTTCAAAACTCAGCTCTTGGAAAATTAGTTTCTCTATTTCAGAATTGCACCTGGCTTTGATTTTTAATCCAAATAGGCAGTTCATTAAGATGCCAAAATCTCAAGAATGGTAAGTTAAGATCAAAACCTCAAATGTCATCCTGCACGTACTTGCCAGTCAATGATCACTACAGGTGCCTGTGATGCAGCTTGAGATGCACACCTCTTCACTAGGAAAAATCTTAAATAAAGAGAACAGCCCAGTGATTCTGCATGGTCTGTGAGAATCTTTCTGCTTTCTCTCATATTTTTTTAGCATTTGCACTAACCTGTATATGAGCTTTCATCTTCACTCCAAGAAATGCAGAAATAGTGGATAAAAAGAAAAAATAACAGGAGGCAGGGCCAATAAATAGTAACAGATCATGGGAGATTCATTGCTCCTTCTGGAACTTTGGCTGAATTTTGAATTATTAGACAAAAGGTACTATTAGAACATGGGTAGAATTAAAAGAATTGGTAATCTCATAAATTATACAGTGCATGGGTTTCCTATATGAACAGTCGTATTAAATATTTATGATCAATAACTGAGATACATAGTTCTTGCTGCATTAAGTAGCTAGACAAATTGTACCCATTTTTTTACTATCTTTTCCTCACTGTCATCTGTATTTGTTGCAATCAACAACTGCCACCATATCTCAGGACCCCACTAATGTGGTCATTATACACACAAAATCTTTAAAGATTTCACAACCTGTTTATGCAAAATCACAGGTCAAAAGGGAAGTGAGCACACTAAAATGAAAGCTCTTCCTTAAAGCCACATATGTTCAGGATTTAAATAATGTTAGACTGCCTCCATTCTAACATTTACTGGAATATGTTGTGTCCTTATTCTACCATTACTGACAGACTACTACATTTTCTTTTCTTCCAGCTCTGTAGCTCTGTTCATCCTTTTTTCTTCTTTTCATTTTTTTTTTTTTTTTATTTTTTTTTTACGGAAGATTAATGAATATTGCAAAAGGAAAAAAGGTTCTTGCTTTTAGGAATGCAGACATGGGAGAAGGATGAATATAGTGAAATTGAATTTTTAATTTGGCTTTGGGTAGAGTAAAAAGTACTTATCACTAATTTTACAAAGGGACGTATTGCATAGGAGGAGCCAGACCTGTAACTTACGTAATGGATGCCATAATGTTAATATGTATCTATTGAAAATTTGACACAATGTCTTTAAATGTTGAATGAGAACTAAAACTAAGTAACTTAAAGTATTTTGTCATTATGTCTCTGTGAAAACACAAAACAAAGTAGCTATATGTCGTAGTGCTCCCCATGGTTCTGTTTCTTGAGGTATCAAAGCTAAAGGCTTTTTAAACAACACATTTTTTGGTTCATCACCCTTCCTTACTTTCCTTCACAAAAAAATCTGAGTATAGAAAGTCAGAATTTGCATGCAGATGTCAAGCTTGTTCTCCTTCAGTGTGCAGTCTTTGTCTCCAAATTTGTTTTGTGCAGGAATTAATATTACTGCAAGAAAAAAACCATTGTGATTGGACCCTAGATCCTGAAATAATATGTAGAGTCCATATATTTTTCATCTTTCTTTCTTCATGTTCATCAAGCATACAAGCTAGCACAAAGAGAAACCAACAGAGCAAGAATTGTTGTGTATTAGTATTTTTTCCTCCCAAATTTATAGTTTCTTTCCTTCGTACTGAACCAAACTGTTCTAAATATTTTTTTTCTGTAAATTATCACTTAGGTAGCAATGACAGATGGTATATCCACCTGCTTCTTTTTCCCTTACTAACATCAATAATACTGTACAACTCTATAAATCAGCTTACACTAAGGGATTGCTGTCATCAGCCATCAATGTTTAGAAGGCCAGAATACTAATGAGGTTTTACTGTGGACACTAAGGCATTCACTGGATGAGTGTTTTTCAGTATGATGTATGTTTTCCAGCAATAGAAAAATCCCACTCAGGAAAAAAAAAAAAGGACTACAAATTAAAGGGAGTACTTTACCCAATTCTAGTTTTTGCTGTCCGGTAAGTAGAGCTATATATGTGTGATGTATTCTAGCAGCCAGGTCTGTTTTACTCTAATTTCCAACCAGAGGCCTTGGAAAAGAATACTATCTTTTTTCAGTTTGGCTTTCTGGCTAGATTTTCACCTTGAATGCTTTCATGTTTAGGTATTTGCATTACCAACACAGATTTATGTACAAGAATGTCACCTGGGGATATATGACTGGCTAGCTAAACTATCATTATCTTCCCTGTGTCATTCTTTTTTGGCTCTTAATGAAGTGTCTAGTGTTCAGCACAGGTCAGCACGTTATACAGAAACAGCCTTCTGGCTTTCTCTGCATCTGGTTTTTAAAACTGCAGTAGATAGCGGGAGTGAGATTTGTAGTAGATTCCTCCTGCTTGAATAGGAAAGCATCCATTGGATAACACTGTGTTGTTGTTGTCCTGCATCCTAGTTGGTGTCTTCTTGCAAGATAAACCTGTTTCCACATGGCTTTGTTGCAGGGGCCAGCCTGTGTGGCCCCATCTTTGTATCATCGTGTACCCCCTGCCACCCTCTCCTTGTTTACATCTTCCCAGCTTGTAGATACATAAACCAGTACTGTGTCCCTGCAGCGTGCTTCTGCTTCACAGAGCACCGTGTAGATTTACAAAATGACGCAGTGGTAAGCTGCAAAACAGCCTTTAGTCTCAATTATGGCTGTGTGTTTTAGTTAATTGGTGCAACTAACTGTGGTGGGGAAGAACACATGTCCTGCAGGAACCCCACTGCACCATGGTGGCAGTGAATATTTTTTGCCCTCTGCAACACACCTGCTGCAAAGGGAACCACCGTCTTTTCTTTCAGAGTATTTCTTCTGGCCCTTTTGGTCTTAGCCTGCAAGTGTTTAGGTCACTGACCTTCAGGACTGATGTTAATAGTTCTTCTTTTGAAATGTGACGGTAGGGAGAACCTGTCTCTCCGAAAAACAGAACTAGAGTTATCAAACTCCGAACACTGAGAAGTGTACAAGAAAATCATCCTACACTGTGCTTGAAATTATAATCAGAAAATTGATTGTGCTCACTGTATGTATTTAATTAGAACATCTACATAATCAGCTGGACCCCTCTGCATTTCAGTATGAACACCACTACCTAAGGTTGTCTCTACTTCTGGCATTTTGTGCACAGAATATTAAAGAAATGTAATAAACCCCAGATATTTACCTTTTTTATCTGTATCTTCTTTAAAACAGAAGTGGATAAAATGGTTTTCAGGAAATTAACTACACTACAGCACATCAACACATCTGGAATACTCTGGTCTCAGAAAACAATCCCTCACACCCAAACTCTTCTTACAAAGTTAATTCAATTCAGTTACAATTTAGACCACAGATTTGTCTTACCAGTAGTATTCCAGAAGTGCACAAAATGAAAGAAATGCAAGAACACAGAGGAATTAAATGAATTTTATAAAAATTTCTTTAAATTACTGCTTGTTTTTTGAGGTGTGTTTGTTATTCATTTTCAAATGGAAAAAATTGGATTTATCATTTACTCTTCATTACTACAACAAGGTCTCTTATGAATTATCAGGGATAAAGGATTTTTCTTATTAGATCAATCAGCTCCAAGGAAAGGTTTAAATAACATGTTATCTCATAAGTACATTTATTTTTACTACTCCAGAGGTTATTTGAAGAAGAAACGCTTTTAAAAAGGTTTTAGTCAAACAAAATTTTTAAAATTATTTTATTACTTAGGCATTAGATATTTTATTAGTTAGACAAGATATTTTCTTAAGGTGAAATACCAAAGGTTTTATTTAATTAATATCTCTACATTTCTGATTGAAGCTTAGCATCAATAATGAGATTACAAGCAAAGAGATCATAAGAGTCAATGAAAAAATATATATTTTTATCCTCTTGTAGCTAACATTTTTTTATAAAAGTCATGGCAGAATTACAGAAACAAAGAAATTATAGTAAAATCAAATCTTACCCTCCATTTTTGCCCATAGATAGTTTATTATCTTTTTTATTGTGTATATATATTTGCTTGAATGAAACTCAACTGTCAGTTCCTGATTGCTACATAAGTACCACTATGTCTTCATGAAAATCTGTTACAGTTCATTACAGACTTAGAGTATTTTTATTTTAAATTGTAAAATGTTTACAGATAGTCAGGATTTTACAATGCTGCAGAAAGGGTTAATTTTTTGTTCCTGTCTTCTCATAAAATAGTTCCATTTCTAACATTTAAAAATATTCCAAGTTCCAGTTTTATCTAAACTATTTTTCTTTTCAAAATACCTCACAGCTGAGGGAAAGCAAAGCAATTTTGGAATTTTATTTTACAAGCAACCCCTAAATCATTAAAAAATAAGACTGAAGAATGAAAACTTTCATCTGTTCTGTTACAATAAATGTTAAATATATTCTTTAGTATATCCTGTCCATGTAAAAGCTTGTATCTTATGCTCTGAACAACTCACAGTCCATATGAACATGTTATGGTCCTTAACTAATTAGCTGTTAACTAGGTAAATAGTCCTGAGCCAAGCTCCTGACTACCTTGACAACAGGGCTTTTAGTTAAGTCAAAGAAGAAACAGGACATGCTAGCATTCCTCTGAAGACATCCTTACCTGTGCAAGTCATCAAGGACAGTAAAATCCATTAAAAAGAGAATTTTTATCCTTATAGGATAATATGCTTTAGGATAGAGGAAGCCATGACAGAAAAAAAAAAAAAATCATCTCCTATGTCTGAAATATTGAAAATGGAAATTGGTAGCATGTAGTATTGTCATCTACCTGTAGACCTTATGAAAATTGTGGTTGGTGATATAGTAAGACTCACTTGAGATGTCCTTCCAATTAAATCATTAACATTGGCATGATTGTGCTCACTGTATATATTGTTGGGCTGACAGATCTATAAGCCAATAAACACTGGACAGTTGTTTAAGTTTGGTGAAGATTATTATGGCAATGAAAGCGTATTATTCTAGTGAAAAAGAACACCCTAAATAATAATTAAACTCATTTGCAAGAAACAATGTATTTAACAGATTTCAGAGCACAGATGAAAGATGTGCAAAAGGATCTTGCCTGATCCTGTGTGATTTCCTATAAAACTGAAGAGGAGAAAAATAAATATATAGGGAAATAAATCTGGAAAAAATAAATACTTTCTGTAACTCTATAGGGACAAAAAATGTGTAAAATACAGTCTATTAAATCTTCCTTGTCCTTTTGCAACAATTTTGCTTTTGGCTCCAATATTCCAGCCTTTTCTGTTGAATATAGGTTTTCATTCTTCATGCCTCATGTATCCTAGCCTTGATTCTCTTTTAGCTAACCCCAAGAGCTGCTTGCTAAAAAAGAGCCAATATTAATGTTCTGTTTATTGTGCTCCAGAAAATACCATTATTTCTACAGCATCTTTTTTCATCTTTCTTGCCAGGGAATACTTCTCTGCTCTGCCAGTTCCTTGGATCAAGCAGAGTATTGTCTGCAGCAATTTCTATTGTATTTCTCACTCCACAGCTTCAGAAGAAGGTTGGGATAAATCATTCTGTATATCTGAGCAGATAATAAATGAAAATTTGAAAACCATTTTTCAGGACCTCACATTTTCATAAGCAGGACTCCCACAAGACTTTTTTGCTAGGCCAACTCCTAGCACTCATTGTTTCTGAAATTCACTTGAATGATGGCATTTCCTGTGATTTAGCATAGGTCACAGTTTGTACTCTTCAGCTCCCAGTCTGTCCCCCCATGACAGCATCACTTCATTGTTTCAAGGTCCCTCTGAAGGGCTGCACAGCCCTCTGGCATATTGGCCACTCCTCCCAGCTTTGTGCTGGTCAGAGAAATTGCTGAGGAGGCCTCTGTCCCTTTATTCAAGTAATTGATGGATAAATTAAACAAAACTGGGCCCGCAGTTGAATCCTGGGGGACACCACAAGTGACAAGACTCCAGTGGACACTGCACCACTGATTGTGACCCTCTGAGATCTGCTGTTTGGGCAGCTCTCAGTCCACCTTAGTTAAAAAAAAAACATCTCTAGCCCATGCAATCTGCATTCTGTTTTTTTTTTTTTTTTGAGTTTTTTGATTGTTTACGTCTAAGTTATTTCCTCAGTTGAGGTCAGACAAACTGAATTAAGAGAACTATGGCAATATGAATCTTACATGACTTTTCAAAGGAAAATCAATACAAGCCCAAACCATTAAGGCAGTATTTTGCTTGCTTAAACTTCTGTAATAGCTACTTTTAGTATGTTTTCAAAATACAATGATAGCAGCATGAATGCAGAGTATTACTCGATAAGTCTGTCTTCAGTACAAAACTTCAGAAAGCTTTTGGTAAAATAAATATTCCATTTTCTTCTGTGAAAGATCAGAGTAAAATTGAACAAGATAAGGTATTTGTCCAGTTACACATCTTTTCTTACATAAAATATGACTGCAATAAATGGCATAATAGTAAGATTGATGGAAATCCATGTGCACTTAAGATAGATTATTTACAGAGGAAAGTGAAAGCCTTTAGCAGCCATAAGATAGATTATTTACAGAGGAAAGTGAAAGCCTTTAGCAGCCATGAAAGTACACAATTGATTGCTATGTTGTATCACATTTTTGTTTCATAAAGTTTTTTCAGCATCCATTGCTTGGTCATTGCAATAGAAACAGATGAATGGTTATTTTGAGGGTCTCTGGCAGGGTAAGAAATGTGTCATGAACTGCATTTTTCAGAAGCAATTTAAAACTCAAACTCAAAACCAGATAAAGGCATGAGTTTATATGTGAGTATTGGAACAAGCTTCAGGAAAAATATTCTTGAGGTTTAGAAAGGTAATGGAACAAGATTTCATTATGTTTTTTATGTAGCAGTAAAAACTGAGTAAATTTCAGCTCAAGTAAAAGGGAGCACTTTGTGCCAAGCGCCAATTACTTTTTCCTTTCTTCTCTTCCTGTCCTTTTGAAAATCACACCTATTGTGCATGTGAGTTTTATTCTCAAAAGTACTGAAAGCTTCTGCTCCCACTTAATATCAACAGAAAAAAGGTTTATAGCAGACTTGAAAGAGGTACTTCCCATACTCTGCTCATATGCAGTGTCTTGTAATATGAAGGCTCATGCTTCCCTCCTTTCTCAGCATTTCTCAAAAGTAAAATGCTACTCAAAGTGAGGGTGATACTTGTTCAGGTTGGGGTTAGGGTAGATAGGGCAAAATGAAGATCTGACTCCTATTTTCTTGGCACTGCATGTCAGAAAGAAGATATAACACAAATAAACCATTTAAGGACAGAATAAAAAGATGAGGAGTGAAAAGAAGAGCAGCACATTCAGAATCAGACAAGATATGTTTGATAGTCTCAGAGTGAAAACACAATTCAAGCTCAAATGTAGTGCACAAGCGATTTGACTTAGGTGGTGAGCAGTGCATGACACAGACTTTGCCCTTTAGGAATAATTAAATGTCTCCAAGTGCCAGGATTTAACAATTGGTAGAATAGTCAGACATGTGTAGAAGCTGTTTGTCAGTTGATTTCTCAACTTCATGTAGAGGCAAGCAACAGGAGGGAAAATGTATGCAGTCATTCTTACTAATTTGTACCACAATGCCTTTTACCTATTTTCCACCTTTTATAGCATGCACTGCCTGTTCTCAATGAAACTCTACTTTCTGAACTTGCTAACAAGATCAGTCTGCCAATATTGAACTGGTTTGTCAAAAACCTTGCAAGTGTGCCTTTGCAAAACTTAACCATACCTGCAGATGTGCATATAAGCTGCCTTTTGATAATTCAGGCTTCATATGTCCCTACGTCGCCAAAGTTCAAACATCTCTAGGCAGGAGTGCAAACTCTTGGAAAGCTCAAAAGGGAGATAGGTCTCTTCATCCTCTCTATTAAAAGTCTTTCTTAACCAAGCTCTTTAAATATATAGTGCAACTCCTGTAGTAACTGTTCCTTCCCTGGTTTGACCTCACTGAGCTGTTCATTCTGCAGGATAGATGGAAAGTGAGCTGGGGGTGCGCTGAAAGGGACCAAATAGCAGACAAGTAGAGACCACATCCCCAGGTAGGTAGAAATCAGGACCATAATTATTTCTGCTGTGTTTATTTTCAATGCAATGAAGCTGTCAAACAATAGGTTACTTGTTTGTTGTTCTGCTATTAATCAAAAGTACGGGAAACAAAAGCCGTGACAGAATAAATTGATTTTCACACATTACATTCAGTATGAGAGGTGTTATATAGTCCTACTATCAAACGCACATCTGACAGAATTTTCAGGAATGATTTGAAAAATCAGTTAACTTCTCAGAGAATACTCTCCCTGAAAAGATATGACATGTTACTCTTATTTACACTTAAATAAGACAATAAAAGTACATTTATTTAAGAGATGCAATCACAGGAATTAAAACAACGGGTAAGAAAAAGAAAGAGAGAACATGAAGGAAATTATTTGGACTATATAGCTCTTGCTTTGCCCTTCAAGCAGGGTTAGGAGCTGAGGAGCCGAGGAGCCAAGTCTTGATTTAGAAATGTGATTTGAATTCTGTGAGAAATTGACAAAACGTCAGGTTTACTGTCGTCCTTCTGCAAAATAGCAATTGTGGATTTTTTATTCATGTCAGAAAAAAAATAAATACAGTGCTTATAGTCAGAACTCTAGGCAGCAGGTGAACTAGTTGTCTAAGAAACAAAAACAATACTATGTTTACTATTAAATAGTTTTATGGGTTTTTGTTGTTGTTTTTTTTTTGTTGTTGTTGTTGTTTGGTTGGATTTTTTAAACATTTTTCACTTGGTTTTAGTTATTGAAAACAAAATTATCAAATATTAAACAGTTACTTTCCACAATCTTGTCTTAAAGTTACTGCAGCATTGTAAATAAAATGAAAAATATCTTTTAAGACAACAGTTACAGAACCTCCAAATTATGGGGGTTCTGACCAGGACAGAGTTATGTTTTTTCAGTAGCTGGAAGGGAGATGTTGCTAAGTGGACATGACTAGGACATTTTCTTATAACACCCTAAGTCATTGCTGGGGCCAAGAGTAAGGGATATTCACTTTGGAGATGAAAGGTATGGCTTCCAGTTGAGAAAGCAGTGGGAGGGAGATGAAGCCACTGTTCATTGTCTTAGGATCCACATTTTTGTAATTGAATCACCTTCTCTTTTGTATCATTTTGCCATTAATGTTGCTGCTGTTACTGTTTGTTTTCTATTTTGTACAATATTGTATACTTTTGCTATTAATATTGTTGCTGTTACTGTTCATTTTCTTCTCACACTGCTGTTTCCAGTAAATTGTTCTTATCTCAACCTGTATTCTTTGCCTTTTGTGCTTCTAATTCTCAACTCCATCCTGCTGCAGCAGGAAGGTGTGGGAAAGGTGAGGGAGAGTCTCAGTGGGGGCATAGAACTGGGGTGAACTACTCCTAAAACACAGCACTCTTCTCTTACTATGTTCAAGAACTTAAATGCAGAGGAAGTTTTTTAATACCATATCCCAAAAGTAGATTGGTACTAAGAAAATGTGGAATTGCACACGTGTAGCACTGACATCTGAACACTTCTTCAGCAACATTAAGAATTCTTTACATTTTAAATTTTACCTTCTAGAAGTAGAAAATATAAGGAGAACATAGGTGCTTTTTCTGGAAATTTTATTTTTTGTTTGTATTGGAGGTCATTTGTATACAGCAATACTAAAACAAAAGGAAACCAATAGCAACAAAAAAATTCAAGGCAAAACAAAGTGTTTCTTTGGTAGAGGAACAATGTCATTTGTAGCTACATCAAACACCTTTAATTTAAGAACTTATATTAAAAAAAACCCACCTTGTTTCTCATTAGAAGATTTCTTTGATTCTTGTCACAAAAAATGCACACACGTATCTGATAAATAATTGTATAATTCATATGACTTTAAGACATACATGACCTTTGGCAGTCTCAAATAACTTCACCCTACAAAATTACTTTGCTAGAAATTTATATAAACGGTAAGACAAACATGCAAATAATTTTATATGCTACAGCTACTGTACCCAAACACTGCATTAATTTGTTTCTCTGTAAACCTGTTTCTTTAAGGAGCTAGGCACCTCTGCTTTCAGTAGCTGCCATTGAGAGCACACAACACTGTGTGAAAGAGAGAAAACAACTCAAAAACATGAAGGAATCCGCAAAGGAGAAATGATGAAAACTGTAGACTTCATTTCAGTCTATTTCAAACTGCAAATTAGAAGACATATTACATATATATCAAATAGGAACTGTGGATCAAATATGAAAGGGGCTTGAGACTCCAAACTTTGAGAAAAGATTCTAAGACGCTAGAAGCTTCTTGAAACTGTGACAATAGTCATAGTTTCAGAAATTTGTGTAGGAAAACACAGTAGAAGCCAGAATTTCTTTATCATCATGAAAATTGTCAAGAAGCAACTAAAACAGAGTTTTTGTTGCTGAAAAAGATGTCATTTTTTGGTCCACAACTGATATGTTCAAATAACTAAGTCGAAAAAACAGCCCTGCAAGGGCAGTTTATGGAAGCCAGTAATCAAAGAGAAAGGCGCAAACCAGTTTTCCCTAGAGATAAGCTAGAACTTCTGAGGGACTCTTCACCTCTGCTGGCCTCTTAGTTAACAGCGCTTGGACACATCTAAACACAAGGTGCCTTTCAACACTGAGTTCAAGAACTGGGGAACTCTACAGGCCAGTTCAATCTCTTGCCCAGAGCAGGCTCAGCTGTGGAGTCAGCTCAGACTGCTTAGGACTGCATCCTTCAGGGCAGGAAACTCTCCAGGGAGGAGATGACACCTTTGCCCTGGGCCCCTTCATGTTCCTCAATTGTTCTAGGAGGAGAAAAGTTTTCCACTAGCTCCAGTATCCTGGTTGAGGGCAAATTTGGGAGAGAAATCCCAAAGGGCTCCTCTAGGAAAGCAGATTCAATCGGCCCCTCCCACCCCAACTGGTCCAGGAGAAAATACCTCCTTGGAGAAAAGTGGAAAAAACCTGTTTATTGAACAATAAAACTAAAACAATATTAAACAATAAAACCCCTTACTGCTCCAAAAGAGATGACAAACTGAGAAAGTCCCTCCCTGGGTTGCAGCTCAGCTCACTCAGTCTCTGACCAGTCTCTCTGGCTCTGGAAATGTCACAGGCCCGTCCCAGCCCGGTGGGCCCCAAGTGCAGCTGCTAATGCTCTGCTGGGTGTTCAGTCCAGAGCAGGTTTAAACAGCTTCAAAGAAAAGGGAAAAAACCCCATAGTCCAGGGAACTTCTTTGCCTCAGCTAGCTAAAACTAACTAAAACACAAAGGAGAGCTCTGTCCCGCTGTCTGTCCATCCGCAGACAACAACAGTCCAGTGGAGGAGTGAGTGCAGTGTCTGAAAACAAAGTCTGCGCTTCTTCTCTCCCCATTTCACTCTCTGGAACAAGTCTTAAAGGTGCAAAACTTATTATTCAACATATAAGCAGATGATTGGGGATAAAACCTCATATAGTCAATCTAGGACATTTCATCTTCTCTAACCCTTTTTCTAATTTTTATACTTTTTCTATGGATAGAAGGCGCCTCGGTCATAACTTCAGCTGTTCAGATATATTTCTTTAACTGCTTGAACACTACAAATAAGTTTGGTAATCCTAACACTGATGATTTTATCAGACCTCACGACTTCAATGTAAAAATGGGAATTATACCCACTCCATGCCATTAACATAAATTCCCTGGTCTTATTAGTACTTCTAAGTTAAAACTCATGACTAAATTGATACTGGGTTTATGTTAGCTGCAGTGCATTAGTCCTCCCAGAAAAGGTTGACCCACCAAAATTGTTAGACCAATTTGAATGATCCTATGCTTTGAGTCATGCAGCTGAAGAGCCATAGACACCAATGTATCAATAAATTACAACTGTCACATTAGAGAAACTGTATTCACGTTTGCTTTGATGCTGATGTGAGAGCATAGGGCAAGACACCAGGAAAGTTATGCTGAGGCAGTAAATTTTCCCTCAACTACACTGGGTGAAGATAGTTGTTTGATGAAAGGGGTTAGTAGAAGAGACACAAGATAGCTGAGGAGGCCATGGTAGCTCCATTCTATTCCCTTGCTACACCCCATTATTTATAAGAAAAGTAGGAATGTTATGTGTAGTTCAGGTAATTGCCCCAGAGCTCATAATTTGCTTATTTTATTATTTCCTCAACTCTATTTCAAGTCTAATAATTCATTTCAGCCATTTAACTATAATAGAATAGTGTGATCCACTTGTTATATTTTATTGAGAAAAGAGCTCCTGGAAAAGAAGTTACGTTATTATTATCTTTAGCAGCACTGCATTTCTGGCTATCTTTGAATAGATTGAATCTACTATGGTCAAATTTTGTTCAAGATCCACAGCTGTATCATTGTTGCTCTCAAATGAAATGTAGAGTAGTGGTAAAGCTAATTATTAACATAATCACATTTAAAATGTAATGGAATGTGGTTACAATACCCTGTAGTTTGCAGTACACTGATCTGCCTGAAATCCTCACCTTCTTTCCACACAACATATGATTCATGTTCCAATCCCAATGATTTCCTTAGGTAAAAGCAGATGCTGCTCCACAGATAACTTCAGATGGTGACTATAACTAATTTCATGACATTTTCTTTTTCAAAAAACTGAGGAAGAAAGTTTTGGACAAGCTACAGACTAGACAGAAAATAGTTTTGCAAACAAAAATTAAGGACATCCTTGCACTATTAAAAAAAAAATAAAGCCAATTTTTTTAGAGTGATTTAAATGTTACAGAGGGAATTTGAGGCTTTACATGTCGCAGTGTAATACTTCGTATGCATTTTGCAATTATAAGCAATTCAATACCTGTAGCCACTGCTGAGTAGTTTCCTATCTCTGAGGATTAACATTTTTCCCTAGCACTGGAATGTCATGTAGAAAGGTTGCATGGTTATATCACAACAGCTGTGATCTTTTCTGAATTGCATAAATGAAAATTAATCAGTATTAACTCCTGTAATTGTAGGTCCTGAAATGAAACATAATTACAATGAATAATTTGACATAAATTAATTGGATCTTGAGAATACTTTTATATAAAGTAAGTATATATTACTATCTAAAAATTACATTGTCACTCATTATTTACAGAGTTGTATGACTTTTGCTCTGTCACAATTGTCAGAGTAGCAGAAATTCCAATATAGCAAAAAAACCCCCAATATCCTGATATCTTACATATAAAAACCCAAAACCCTCTGTTTGAATCTGGATGATCTAAAGAAAAGTTAATGAAGCACTGAATTTGTAATTTTCAATTTTGTTGGTTATAATGGAAGAACCATTTGCTTAGATCTTCTGCTGAAACACATTTTTTATCATGTTGAAGCTAAGTGTTTTCTTAAAGAAAATACTCTTTTGTGATATATTTTAGATCCCTTCATGACTCTTTTTTCTCTCAACTTCTCCACACTCCAACCCCATGCAAATGGCAAAAAACACTCCCTGAGGGGAGAAAAAAATTGTGAGATTGCCTAAACCAAATGAAAGAAGCATGATATCTTTGATGAAATTATGTTTAACTTGGGCACAAAGGGTTTAGTCTAAATTCAGGACAATAATCAAATTTTATAAACAATGCTGTAAATGATACAAATCAGAATGGGAAATATTGGATAAACCTCGATGTTAGCAAAGCCCGATACTAGTTAGGAGATGGCTAAAAGGATCTAAGAATAGAAAGCAATAAGAGCAGTAGGACCAAATTAGAGGGAGGTTACTGGTCAAGTCTATTAAAAATTAGTTGAGATGCTTCTGTTCAACAGTTACATTTCTATCCATTGTGCTAATTGGAGAAATGTTTTCATTTTACAAGGCTTGGATGCATCAACAACCCAACAAGTAATATGGGAGGTTGGACCAATAAATATGAAATGAAATGTCTTAAAATGAAAGTTCATTTTTTTAGTGTCTTACTTACTGACATTGTTTCCTTTAAAAAAAACTAAACTATTTCACACTGTGTTGTGTTTCCTTGTAATAACTAGAGAGCCCAAATGGCATGAAGAGAGCAGACTCAAGGCATGGTGAGCAACTCAACTGGATTTGGCAACAAGGATCCCAAAACCCACTGCATACTGTAGGCAAGAGAGAGTGCAGTTCCAGAGGCTGGAGGAGACAAACTTACCTCAAAGGAGGAGAAACAAAATACTACAGAAGGAACATAGTAGAGTACAGAGGTTTTTAGGACTCAGAAAAGAATGACTGATTTTACTAAAATGAAGACTGGTTGTGAGAACTACCTGCAAGGACACCACACAAAGATGGAGAGAGGCAAACCAACATCTATGGTTACGTTTTTTTCTTTGCTTCACGCTTCCTCTGTTCAAAAAGTTTAAACAATTTCATTTAACTCAGATAAAGGAGTGGTTTAGTTTAGTTCAAACCCACTTAAAACTGGGGGTAGCCCTGTGTGTGGGAAATAATAAAGGGTGATCCTTATCAGTCATCTAAAGCAGTGGTTGACTCAGACCTCTGTAAGCATGAGAAGAGCAAACTAAAGAGAGAGCAAAAAAGTCCCAAACCCCTAAAGGTTATTCAGTTAGAAAAGCAATGATATTACATAAACAAATGGGGTGTGTGCTATCTGGAATATACTTTCTGAAGAAAACTATCCTCCACCCTCTGAAACATAACAAAAAATAATTTAAAGTATTGAAGAACAAATAAACCTTCAGATGTTCTCACACACAAACTCTACTCTGTAGATGCATACCCATAAATTAAATCTGTTATTGCACCTACCTAATCTAAATTTTACCTTGATGTGCTTCAGGTTTTTCTACCTGTATTTTTCTATTCTCTTTCATGAAAACTTTCAAGATGGAGAGAGGTATGTGCTAAAAAGTGTATTTATACACATAGTAAATTAAAATCAGAAGTATTTTCCATTAAGCCTGTGCTCAAAGATTTGAGAATTTTTGTAATTCTAAATAAAATAAAATTCTAAAATCAACCTTTTTGTTTGACATTTGGTTTTTGTTTGTTTTTTTTGTTTGTTTTTTTCTTTCCCCTCCTGTGGCAAACAGCCACAGAGTTATTCAGCAAGCTGTACTGCACATCTCCTGATCTGATAAAACCAAATGCAGATACACACTACTGTCTTCTTCCTGAATTTTTCACATCTTCTCCTTACTTCTACTTCACTGGAGACTACTGCACTTATTTCTTTCAAGAAAAAGATAACACTTTTGTTTGCTTTCCTGCCTTTTAGAAAATAAATTTCAATTTCAAAGCTTTTACTGTTGAACATGCACAAAATGAAAGCAGCTTTTCAAGGTTTCTGCTAGTGTTCCTGGACTGGCAAAGGCTGACTATTAGAAATAGCTGGGAAGATATATCAGTTTGTTTTTTTTGATTTGCCTTTCCTAATAATTTTTAACTACAGACATTTAATTGGGAAAAATATTTGAATCTCTTAGTACCTTTAGCTACATAAAAGCTGGTAATTTATTTAATATCTGTTAACTTAAGTAGTTTACAAGAAATTAATTTACCAGTCTGTAAACAGATTTGTGCAAACCTGATGCTCCAAATGTATATTTGGATGGGTAGCTGTTGTGGCAGGTTCAGATGAAGAAAGAAGAGCAGCACTGACAGCATGCTGAATGTGAAATGGCTTCCTCCCCATTTTTCCTCTCAGAGAAAATTTTAAAGATATTCCATCATTTCTTCTAAATGACTATCTGAGTAGAGTTTTCAAAAAATCAATTACAAATAAATATGAACACTTACATCATATTTTGAGTCAACAAATAGACATTTCTGCCAGTTTAATACAATGTTAACTTGCCTGACAATAGCTTTACACTAAAATCAAAGTGTATATAGATATTGGTTTGTTATAGGTCACTGCTCTTGCTGCATGACCTCAGTTTCAGGGTGAACTTTTAAGGAAACATCTGATAATTGGCAAAAAAAAAAGACTAAAGCCTACTGGCATTGGCAGGGTCAGACTTAATTTTCCTCATACCAGCTATTATAAGTCTGTGTTTTCAATTTGTGCGAGAAACAGGGTTGATAACACAGGGATTGATTACATGGAACCAAGACCTATGTTACTCCTCACCCCACTGCACCAACAAGGAGTTGAGAGAGGGCAGAGGCAGAACAGCTGACCTTAACCAGCCCAAGGGATCTCCCATACATGGGGTCATGCTTTGCATAGGAACCTGGTGAAAGAAGGAGGAAGGGGCTATGCTCGGAGTGATAATGATGCTTGTCTTCCCAAAGAATTGTTTGGTGTTATGCACTTGACTGCTGCGGAATTAATTATTAGATTCATTTCCCTTGTGTTTCAGCTTTGATTATCAGCAGTGAAACTGCCTTTATGCCAGCCCAGGGGGTTTCGGACTTCTACCCTTCTGATATTCTGCACCATTTCTCTGAGCATGTGGGCTCACTGGGGTTAAACCACAGCATAATGTAGTCAGAAAAGATGCGTAAAAAGGTCCGAAAATTAAAAGCATTAAATTCAGTATTTGCTTTTCAGCTGCCTGGAACCTGATGCTGAGTCACTGAGTCTTGCACTTGTAATAGCAATCTGAGGGTTTTGCAACACATATGGCAAACAGGAAAATATTTCTAGCCTGCCTGTAGTAGAGCTATTGCTATTGGTAAAACAGTGGGAGAGGTAATTTTTTGTTCCTAACATTAGCTATTATGAAAATGATGGAAAACAAAATTTGGGAGGTAAATGGGGTGTCAGACAAAAGCACAATGTCTCCCAAAATTATTAAACATTTTTACAGTATGAATACTTTGGATAATACTTCTTATCTATGAAACCAACAGAGATGAGGCTGCTTGAGATGACCCCTGACCACAGGTCCAGCTAGCAGCAAGTCTGACCATGCATTTATCAGTGGGCACATGCACATAAATATCTGTTTGTAACACATTGCTGACCAGACAATTCAGCACAAGACACATTTAATACCTGAACGAAGACAAATAGCACTGGTAGCCTCAACCTACTCCTCCCTCTTGTTGAGGAGGGAGATCTGTCGAGGTGAACATATACACATATTTGTGTATACATGTAAACACTGGCAAATACTGTCCCCACAAGCCTGACAATTTTAACCCTTTCCCCTTCTGTTTTCCCATGTTTCCTCCTACACAGACAATACACAAACCTCACTGTTCCCTCCTTTGGTTCTTCTCAAATGTGCCCGGTAATCAGCCCTGGGCAATTCCAAAATTATCATCCCTCTACTGAGATACTTTTGAAGGATGCTTTATTTTGAATGTCAACAAGTGATAACCTTAACAAGTGGAACATGTTAAGACAAGTAAAAGTTATTCTAAGAACTTGTCAATGAAGCAAAATATGTCTTTCGTGTTTCTTACTTTATTGTTTTTCTGTGAGTGATCAGCCAGTTGTAAGATACACCTAATGTTGTAAATACTAGGGTAACCTAGAAGTATCCTCATGATGTCAACCACAACAGTCTACTAAAAATATTCCTTTGGGACTTACTCCATTTATCTTGGTTTCTTAGGAGCCTCAAAAATCTATAATTCAGACAACAACAGTTTACATAAATAAATATACAGCTTTTCACAGTACTATATTTAAATTTTGTTTTCTGAACATAACACTTCTCTAGCAGATCAAGCCATCTTCAGAGCTATCAAAGTGAAAGCAACAACTGAGTTGACTAACAGCCATTTTAGCAAACTGATCATCAACCTCTCCTATTAGCCATATCATCTCACCAATAAATATAGAGAAGTAGACACTACAACAAATTTCAAGTAAGAAAAATTCTATCTGTATCTCAAAATAAGCTCACTGATGACAGCTGAAAGATTTGCTTGGACTTTGTGGGCTTTGTATTTTAATTTACAGAAGCATCAACATAAAGTATCAACCCCCAGGAGCAATGCATCCATCCTGATCCTGACATAAATTGACCGAAATTGTAACCAGACGCTGCATTAACAGACTACTGTGAAAGTTCACAGTCTAAGGAGCCCTCATTTGCCTTGTTTTGCATTTATTTCAAAAAATTCTCTACAAAATGGTCGGTGTCAAAACTTACTTTCAAGGTTCTTATCACTTCAGCTTCTGAAGACACAGCCATGAAAGGGCAACTGGTCTCCAGTTCAAGGGATTTTTGTTATTTAAATTGTTTCAGTTCTACAGTGTTTATAATTAACAGCAGTCTCTCCATCAGAGAGACTACAATGTATGTTATTTGCTCTGTTCCTTAAAAAAACCCATCATTCATCTTTAAATGGAGAAAATTTATGCCAAGAAAATATACCCACCTCTATGTACTTAAAATTATTTGTACTGAAGTATATTAGTCTTTCCCAGAACTGTGCATCAGGTTGCTTGGAACTCACTCTAGAAATAAGTAGTACCCTTAATGTAAGTCATTCAACGTGGTGCTAGTAATTGCAGGAGGAAAAATATGAAATTGAGAAAGAGGAGAATAAAAGCACAGAAATACTAGTGGCTTGCAGAAAGACTTAACAGTATATACTTGTGTTTTTCTCTATGCAAATTTTGTGTAGTGTACAAAATAATATTTATATCAGATTCTATATTGGGGAAAAACAAATGTATCCCACTCCAGCCTGAGACATTTGTCCTTGACTTTTTGTCAAGCTGTCGTAGAACTTCATCTTTCACAGCTGGTTTTATTTTCATTGTGGCTTACATATCTGTGTGTTAGTTACTACTTAAATTTTTGTCCCTTTACTCCATTAGAGAATTAAATAAACCAATGAACCTTCTGTAAAGCAAGTGTACACAAGACAGAAACAGCTGAACAGCTGGCTAAGAGACAGATCATACCCCACCTACTCCCAACTGAAAACACTTCCTTACATCAGAGCTAAGGCATTTATCTTAATTACTCTGATTCACTTTGAAGAACAATATTATGTGACAAAGAAATCAATCCTAATGAATTTTCCTCAAAATTTTCTTCTACTACTTAAAGGAAAAACTGTAGAATTCCATACAACTGCTTATGCTATGAACCAAAATGGGCAGCCAAAGACAACAAAATGACCCAATCATTTCTGAAAATTATATTTCATAGTCAACACTGCAGGTGAAATACTGGATTTATTTTTTTTTACCTCTTTCAGGCTTTGTAAAGAGTTGAAGTCTTCAAATTCAGAACATAATTCTCTCCAATACAAGATTGCAGAACTTGCTCTATTTCATAAAACCTGAATGAAGCCACAGTGTCATTCACTCTGTCATGTCCTTTTTTTACTGAGGGTCTAATATAGAAGAATTTACTCTGGTTTAACAAAATGGTTGAAATAAACTGGAGATTTCATAAAAATACAGGTTCTTGCAGTTTTCATCCAAACTTTCAGCTAGAGTACTTGCACAAATTTTATCCTAAATATTTTCAGGTATTTTGGAGGAGTGTGTTGAAATAAGAAAACATAAATATATAGCCATAAACATATAGCCATAAAACTACAGCTGACACTGTTTCTATTGTAACAATTTATAACACGGAAAATTCTTTTCGTATTTCACTTAGTAGAACCCAAAGGACTTCTCACAACTCATTCCAGCTTTTGGTCTTCGGTTTTTATCTGTTCTTAAGTGTAGCACATTTCCTTTCCTAAAATTTATGGAGTTACAACACTACACCCAGAACTGCAAGAAAATAGTTTATTCTATTTGGTGCAGACTTCTCCCTAAAGCAGGCACAATGATCTGTGTGTCATCTTTGAAGCTCAGCTCATACGAATAAATATAAAGAAGAAAATGATGTATGACAAGAGTAAAAACAGATTTATGTTAGCCTTACTAGACAGTTTGCCCCATAAGCTAAGCAAAGTAGATGGCATTCTGTAGGATATGGTCTCTGTAATGATGCCAGAAGAGCCCTGCTAAAACGATATGTGCACCAACTTCATATGCTGCATAGGAAAAGAAAAAGTGGGATGATACAGCCCACTGGATTTCATTGAGTGCTTTTCCAGAGTCAGTCAGCAAGTACAGAGAAGTCATTTTGAATAATAACTGAAAACACCTATTTAGACCCAGAAACGCAGTTATTCTCTTCCCTCTATCCTCTTCTCCTCTTCCAATTCTTTCACTGCACCAGATGCACAATTTTTTTAGGAATGCAAATTTTGTTTATTCAATATTTCGTGCTACCAACTATGAAGCTCTAAATTCCATTTAGAATTTTAACTACTTCACTGGAGTTATGCAAGCAAATAATCTGTTTTAAATCTATTTTATCCAGTTTGATAAAGGAATTACCAAAAAGGATGATACGGAATATAATGGCAGATCTGGCTTGCAACCTCATTAAAGCAGTGCACACCTGTGTCTACTTCTGGTTCTGAACAAAACAGCTGAGTGATACAGACACAGAGCCAAGAATTTGAATGGGATTTAGTTTCACAAAGATAAAAGAGACTTCAACAAATATCCTTCAACACACGCCTACCTGTGATGGTCAACAAGCAAAAAGGAGAAGTCACCTAAATTCTGACTTCCTAAAAATCCCTTTAAAATTTGATCATTAATATCTTGATTTCAACAATGTAAACTTATGATCTCAACATCCTTACCTATCAGTTTATTTTCCCTTCAAAAAGACCCTTCCTGATTTAAAATTCATAGCTGAACTATTGTCTGTTATTTTATATCACTAAACACCCTTCATGTGAGTGACCATGGTGCTACTTCTATCCTATTACCTATATCATCCAAGTATTTTCCATCTTTCTGTACATCAATGCATACAATTTTCAGAAATGTGATCCAAAATCAACCCTTGAAACATTCAGACTTGAACTGAAACAACCAAATTTTGCACCCTTAATTAAAACAAATGTTCCATTTCTTCAATAGGAAATTGATCTTAGCAGACACAGAAAGATAATGATCAAAGTTCCTAGGAGGAAGACAAGTGCAGCAGTGTTTTCCCAACCTATAGGTTCAAAGTATGTAAGTAATTTTCTACCCTGCTCTCATCTGGTTATTAATTCCAATCAATTATTTATGAATCAGTACATTTTACACTCTGTGACCCAGTAGGATTGCAGTCGCCAGCTGTGAAATATCAAAAGGCAGCAAACAATGGAAAAAAATCCCCACATTTGGATTACAATGGGAAAAATGGAAAAATCTAAGAAATAATCCAGAGAAAAACAATACTTTTTTAGTATTTAACAGCTAACTGAATTTATTACCTATATGTGTGTTATTTTAAAGGTATTGCTAAAATATGTTTAAAAGCTTTAAAAGTAACTGATATTTTAGGAAAGTATTGACTGCATGGTAAAAGTTCTCTGTTACATGATTGTTAATTGTAGTGCAGTTAGAGGTGCTCTAAGATATAAACTCCTTTTAAAGAAATTATTTTTTTATATTGATTTAAAATATATTTGCTATACTACTCCTAAGTAGAATCAGTACAATTCACTGATCTTAAATACTATTTTCAACAAAATAAAGTAGTAGAGGCAATCTTTCCATAGACTCAGTCATCTGTTTTCAGTTGGTGAAATGCAGTTAAGAGATTTTAAGCATGTGAAAGAGTTGGTAGGAAGTTGTAGTGTCTTGATGGTTTTTTGCTGTTTTTTCTCAATTTTTCTTTTATTATAATTGCCATTCACAGTCTAGAAAAGAATGTTATTTGTCTCAACATCCATTTCCATCAGAAATCTTGATGAATATATAGACATAACATTACTTGTGCATTATCACTCTTCACAATACTTACAGAAACAAGAAACAGAGACATGCACAAAGCAATTTTCTCAAATGTAATCACTTGTCCAGTTCTTCAGTACAGTCCAGTGTGTGGTATGTGACACTCTAGGAGTACATCTGAATTGAAGAGTTTATTTTCTCCATTCCTATGCACAATTAATAATTATTGCTAAAAACTTATGTTGCTCAGAACAGTGTGCCATAAAGATATAATCTTTTAGCAATCAGAGTTAATGGGTATAAAAATTCAATATTTCTTGTCACTGGGTACTACACTTTTCTTTCCAGTGCCAATATTTCTCAGCTAATTATCTTCTTCAAATATTTGGGAGGAAAATATCTTTAGGCAGGTTTAAGGAATATGAATGTACAGGTAATATGCATTTTGTACATGTAGAAGAGGAAACCTTCTGGAAATAATGTTTACTTATAAGCGGTTTATATTCAAAGCAGTACCCACACTAAACTGAGGCACAATTCCTGTTTTCCATCTTGGCCTAAGAACTTTTCTGATCTGGCAAACATGGTAAAAGCAATGCTCCTAGACTACTCAAATTATTTTACAGCTGGTCTATAATTTAGGATGTGTGACACATGGAAGAAAAGCAAGGACAGAAAAATCATTGCATAGATCAAATAACCAAGAAATTTCCTTATGACTCAAATGGCAAAAAACTGAATGGAACCAGAAAAGATTCTGCTAGTGGTAAATGCAGTGGAAGAATGGTTACTATTACTTTTGTCCATTCTGGCCTGAAGAAGTAAAAACTTCACAAGGGAAGAATATTTTAAACAGGAACAGGCACAATGAAATTTTACTTGAAATTCACTGCAATAATGTTCTTATTAACAAGCAATTAATTACTATGATTTGTATATTATTAGGAAAGATATATATTTAATACAGATTGCAAAAAAAAATTTCAAAAAAATTTTAAAGATGTTCAGAAAATTGAGGTTTATCTTGGACTTAAAAAGTGTATGAAAAGAAAAGAAAAAAATCTGTATTTTGCCAAACTAAGGCAGAAATAAAAGAAAAACAAAAAAACCCACAGTTTTTCTATCTCTGTGGAAAAAGACAGCAAAACTACTGATTTCTTATTCAATTGTGGTCAATAAGAATTAAGAAAGTGTAAAATTGCCAATATAAGAAACAAACAATAAAAAAGATAATAATCCAAGTACACAATTGTTATTTGCATAAATGTACTGATTTGGAAATCTTTCCAAACTACCTGTCATCCATTTTTAAGTAAATAGTGATATCTTAATTTTTAGCTTTTATATTTTTCAGATCCTGTACTGCATTAGTGTACAACTCTGAACTCTATATAGAGTTTTAGGAAGCTCTCTTCCCATTTTGGTCAGACAAAACGATTCTTCCTGGTCTGAGAACCAAGAATATAATTTGCCTCAGGCCCTAAGTATAAACAAAAGTGAACTGGGGGGAAGAAGCAAACCAGGGAACTATGACTTTATTACTTGAATTCATAATTGGACCTCTGATATGCAAATATACCAAACTTATATCTGTCTGAGAAACTCATGACCATCATCCATCTTGGATGCACTCTCTGAGAGGCTTTTGCAATGCCCATGGTGTATCTATTGCAGGCCTTTAAATAACTACCTACTTTATTCTTTTAACTCTCTCTAGCCACTCCAAGGCACCAAGAGTATAATAAATTTTATCTTTTTTTTTCCCAAGTGTTAACAATATTTTCAAAGTAATATGAACGTTCATCACAGTTATTTGAATTAAATTAATAACTTTTTTCTCTAGGATATTATTCTAATTCTGTCCTAGTTAGCCAGAAGGGACACCCATGTCCTGGGGTGCATCAGGCACAGCATCACAGCCGGGCAAGGGAGGGGATTGTCCTGCTCTGCTCTGCTCTGCTCTGGGGCAGCCCCACCTCCAGTGCTGGGGGCAGTTCTGGGTGCCGTGGTATAAGGAAGACATTAGATGATTAGAGAGTGTCCAAAGGAGGGTTAGGAAGATGTTGAAGGGTCTAGATGGGAAAGGATTTGAGGAGCAGGTGAGGTCACTTTGTCTGTTCAGTCTGGGGAAGAGGAAACTGAGGGAAGAACCTGACTGCAGCTACAGCTTCCTTGTGAGGGGCATGGAGGGGCAGGCACTGACCTCTTCAATCTTGTAACCAGTGACAGCACTTGAGGAAATGGAGTAAATCTCTGTCAGGACAGGTTTTGGTTGGATGTTAGGGAAAGCTTCTTTACCAGATTTGGTCACTGGAACAGGCTTCCCAGGGAAGTAGTCATGACACCAACTTGAAAGAGTTCAAGAAGCATCTGGACAATACTCTCAGGCACAAAGAATGACTCTTGGGCATGCCATGTGCAGGGTCAGAAGCTGGACTTCAATGTCTGTTGTGGGTCACTTCCAGTTCAGGGTAGTCTAAGATTCTATGAAATGTCACTCTTTTTCCACTGCACTTTGGCTTATGGAATTCAGAGACTCAGAACTTTCAACCAAAGTATTTTTTTATTCCTAACTCAGAATAAGCCTAAAGTACATTATTATCTTCAAACTTTTGCACCAATATATTTGGGGGCATCATTGTACTTCTAACTTGGGACAACACTTATGATGACACAGAAAACTTTTACAGTTGTCAGACAGACGGTCAGATGTTTTAACGCTATTGTGTTAATCAAAAAAGCCTAGGTCTTAAACAGAAAAAATCAAACACAAAAGAAGACCCACAAAAAATTTTAAAGTTATTAAAAGTAAGTAAGAAAAAAGGTTTCATATAAGAAAATTGCTTTCTTAGTGGCTTCTTGTAAACTTTTCCAAATTTGTACACGTATTATTTTTTTAACAACTTCACTTTGTTTCTACTGACCAGCAGGTCAAGTTTCCTCTGGCTACTGAAATTATGTTAGAAAAAACCCACATCTATTACTACAAAATATGACTGCTTTTGTTGTTGTGTTTGTTTTTGTTTTTTGATTTTTGTTGGGGTTTTTTGTTTGTTTGTTTGTTTTTAAAGGCGACTCTAAACAGGCATTTGGATTTCACTGGACTGGTGCGTTACAGTAAAATTAGTACCTATGTGCAGGAAATTTCCACTTCCATATCCATACATCTGGAAGGGCTTGGCAAGCAAAGGACTGAAAACAAGTGAGCAGAAAATCCCATGTGTGATGAAACTCACCCTTTGTCAACAGCCATGATAATTAAAACAGATTATATCTTAGATAATGCCAAAGAACATCATGGCTTTAACTGGCACCATTATAGACCTTTATGTACCATCTATATATAGACAGTATAACATATATATATGTGTGTATATACACATATGTGCATCTGTGTATATATACGTATATATATATATATGCGTGTGTGTTTACATATGCACATATATACACATTCCTTGGCTAGTGGGGGTCTTGTAATTTCTATCAGAAAGTACAATATAATGTATCACAAAAATTTTCACTGTATTCTGGGCAACCAAAGACCATGTGGCAAGCAGTTCTGTAAATATATAATATGATGGGAATTTATCACATTCATTTCATTTCCTGTGTGTGGAATGCTAGAGTTTGGAAGTCACCTCCAAAGGCCATCTTTGCGGGATGGGTCCTCCCCATGGGGGAACTCCTGGGCAAACGCGGGCAGAGCAACTCCTTGGCGGATCCCGGGTGAGCGGCCTGTGCCAGCCCACTGAGCACACATGGTTATCTTCCGCGTGGCCAGGGCGAGGAAGGAGGGCTCAAGACACTGGCGTAGATCCAACTGGGTTTATTGTAAGCAGGTCCGAGGGTCCAAGGAGGGAGGGAAGCAGGGACACCACAATAATGGCAAGGAGTCTGTGTCAGGGCAAGCCTCGAAGCGCTGTGGGACCAGGGTTTATAACACGGAAGGGGTCGGTGGGGTTGGGGTACAATTTGACCAAGAAGGAGAGGGCTCAGAGGAGGGGTTAAGGTGGGGTGATGCGGGGTACACCTATGGAAGTGGGGGGAGAAGGTGGTCTTGTAACAAAATCCACTGGGGTAGTGAGGAACAGGGAATATTCTAGAAAGGAGGGAGTGAGCTATTACAGCGACTTGATGAGGGTTTCTCAGGGTGAGAGAGATGGACGAGAACCTTGGTTCATGATCAGAAGGCTGGATTTATTAATATATGATATATAATGCATTATTACTATACTAATAAGAATAGAGAGAAGTTGCAGAAGCTGCTAAGCTAAGAATAGCATAGGAAAAAATCTAATAACAAAGTTTTGTGTCTAGCAGAAAGCAAGGACAAACTCTCCTGTGGATGGTCAGCAAATCCAAACACTCACAGAAGACCAATCACCGCTGCACCTGTTGTATTCCACACCAGCCGATAACAATTGTTTACATTCTTCTTTTGGGGCCTCAGCTTCCCAGAAGATGAACAAATCCCAAAGAAAGGATTTCCATGAAAAAATGTCTGTGACAGTGAGCTACGATGTTTGACTCTCAGACAGCAGAGTCCTCCCAGGGCGTCTGCGCCCTGTTCTCCCTGTACCCTCCTCCTGCGCTTCTTGTCTAACTTCCCTGCTCAGGTGAACTGTGTTCAGATGGCTTTTTAATATCTCCGTGAAAGGAGACTCCAGAAGGTCTCTGAGAAAGATCTCTGTTCCAGTGAGACTCAGAGAAGAGATTAAACTTTATTTTCTCCTGAAATATATGTTGCAAATACTTACATTTGAACAAACCATTCCAAAAGAGTAACTATCTTTTATCTGAAATAATCTTTTATCTGAAAAAATATTTCTGAAAAGAAAGCTAAACAAAAGAGAAACAATGCAAGCAAGGTGAATTGTATAGATACACATTTCCATTAAAATGTTGTATTCCCACACATACAAAATGTTAAAGTGATTAAATATCTTCAGTTGTTTGGGGGTAGTTATTTTTTTCTGCAACTGACAAAATATTTATCAATGTAGTTTTTAATCTTATTTTTAAAATTTCCTCCTGTATTTCATATTGTACCAGATATTGTACAAACAGCTTGTGGAGAACCTGTGGAGGTTGAATTTGAGAAGCATCAAACTGAGAGCTGCTGCGAATTTGTGGAATGAACTGGACTTGCAGTTTGAGCAGAAAACTGAATGGTATGAGCTGAAATAAAACTGGATCTACCATATGGTCTTTTTCCATTGCCACTTCTATTACAAAAATACCATTAGAAGTAAAAATTTAATTCTTTTGAGATTCTGCCTCATGTGAGCACTGGTAGAAATTCCAAACCACAAGTATAACTGTTCATTATGTTGTGGTTTTTAGCCACATATATGCAAAGGAAGTGTTTTAACAATGCAACAGAATTTTAAAAGTCATGATAGTATAAAAGGTTATTCTGCCACAGAACGGTCAATACTGGAGGACACCCTACAAATTCATCGGGTCCAATCCTCCATGCCTAGAGGAGGATCCCCACAGCAGGTTGCCCAGGCCAGTATCCAATCAGAGTTTGAATATTTCCAGGGATGGAGACTCCAGAACCCCTCTTGACAAACTGTCAGTGTTTGATCACTTGAAAAAGATTTTCTTTTCAGCTTGTACACATTGCCTCACATCCTATCACTGGGCCTCACTGAGAGGAGTCTGACTCCATCTTCTTCACTTTCTCCACAAATTCCTCTGAGTAATCTCTTTCGCAGAATCAGCAAGCTCACATCTGTGACTCTCTTATTTATCTAAACATTTCCTGACTTTTTTATATTCCTCTACAGAGCTCTTCTCTGTTCCAGATTTCCCCCCTAGTCTCAGGGTCCCAGGACTGTTAAATATTTGTCTTTTGGACATTCTTATCAGGAAAGGCTGAGGAAAAGAAAGCAATAAATTTATTTTGTTCCAAAAAGTGTATTGAAGTAAAGCTGTGTTTTCTTTTGTGGAAAAAATATGTTTTCTATATGTTGTTTTAGCTCTCATTTCCCATATGTTGGCATGTTCCAGGAATACTTTACAACATTATAAAATTAAAGAGATCACTCATTTGACTAGTAAATGTTAAGTGGAATTATTTTTGTCAATTCAGTGTCTATTATGAGTAGCAAATAGAAACCAGGGAAAGAAATATAAAATCAAAGAGGATTCTTGCTGTTTAAATTAGTCATCCTCAATTTATAAAGGGTTTTTGTTGGTTTGTTTACCTGTTTTGATTTTGGGTTCTTGGGCTTGTTTTGGCTGGGCAAATAATATTTTTTGTGTCTTTGAAAACAGTAGTTGAGAATTCATATCATACCTATGATTACAGAAGGATTGTGTTCATGCCATTCATACAGTTCATGCTCAGGTGAATGCTGATAAATGTACACCTGTCCTTAATTTTGTGTGGTTTTTTTTCCTGGGTGTGGTTCTGCTTTTTGGAACCAGTCTCATTTGTACCTCGCTGGGAATAGGAAACTGCAGCAGTCCTACATATACAAGACCAGGAGAGCAAAAATCCACCAGGATACTAAAGCCAAACCTACTCTGTTACAACTAACACAATTCAAATGAAACTCTAATGATTTCAAAGGCCTTTAGGATTCCCCCTGAAGACATTCTGTTAGGTACAGGGAGTAAACTGGCTCTGATGATTTTAATTCTTGGCTTTTCAGAACCAGCATATGATGTTAGAATCAAGCAAGAATTTGCTTTCCCTGCCTTGATCATTTCTATGTGGTGGCCCACAAGAGGAAACTGAGGATGACTCAGTTTCCATCCCATTCAAAATACCTACAGATGTGATGCTTAAAATATCTATATAGATATGATTTATAATATATTCAGAGTCTACAGGAAATATGTGCTCCATATCCCACAAAACGTTACTGTTCTGCACTTTTCAGGCAGTGGTTCGGACCCCTCTGAGCCTGGCTGGCTGCTCCATCCTGACCAGTGCACGGTCTTGGGCCCTATGAGTGCTCTGATCTCACGCTGTACCTCTTTCCCTATCAGATCCCACAATCTCTGGAACATTTTCTTCCATCTGTGTACCCATGACTCCTCCTCCTACCCATGTCAGGAGGGATCTTCGTGCTACTTAGAGGAGATCTATCTGATATAGTCCTCCTAAAACACTACCAACTGGGAACAGACCATGCTGGAGGCTCTGTGAAGGATATATGACATCAGCAGCTCCCCTATATCAATACAGTCAGTTTTCTCACCTTTGTGACTAATCAAGTTGGTCAGGCAAGATTCAGCCTTGACAAAACCAGTGGTTGTTCCTAACATTTGGGTTTGGAAACTGCTTTTAGGAGCATCTTTTTTCATTTTCTCCCTGGATGGGATTGAGGAGAGGCTGACAAACTTGTGACTCTTGCTCTTCTTAAATATGAGGCTACCTTTTCACAGCAAAAAGTAAACTGTCGCCACTACATTTTGAAGGCATTCCCACAGTTGACATCAGACACCTTTTTTATCAACACTGGGTGTATCCTCTGTGGTCTCATGGATGTGTGTGTACCTTAGTAAGCTTAGTGTTCTCTGCTTTGACCTCCTTTTCACATGAGCACTGCCTTCATCTGACAGACCCTGAGAGGAGACTCAGAGACCGGGGTCCTGGAGGGCAGCTCTTGGCAGGAAAAAGGCTATCCTGTAAGTTCCTTGCCAGAAAGAAAAGGACACTCTGCTCCAGTGTGTCACGAGCTTTCCTTTTCCTCAGCCTTATCTTTGCTTCTTACAGAAATCCATGTTGTTGACCTCCTTTGCTTATTTCACCTCCAGCTGAGTTTTGAATTTTTGGCATTGAGAATTGCTCTAGACATTGCTTTCTTGTCTGTGCCCATTATATTCTCAATTTTATTTTTGTCTGTGCCCATTATATTCTCAATTTTTATTGATTTTTCTGTCCACAGATTGTGTATAGTTCTTGTGCTGTGTCGGTTGGCATCCTTTTCCTGCCATGACAGTTTCCAGGGGATCGTGTCAAAGAGATTCCCAACCAAGATGAATCTCTCTGTCCTGTCCCATGTTCCTCTCTTCCTACCCAACTGTCTTGCTAGTTTGTGGAATTGCAACAGAAAGTGTAAGGGGTTTCAGACAGTAGAAATTTTCTAGGTGAATTAATGATAACACCCCTGATAGTGAAGGAGTATCACGTTCTAACTTTTAGCTATAAGCCTTCTAATTCCAATACCACCTGCTTCTAACTTCAAATTCATGCATATATATAAAATTAAACCTGTGATAGATAAAAAAGCCTATACGCCATGACAATTACTCCTGATGTAGCTGATGAGCTTATTGCTGAAGATAACACTATATTATTTTCTACAAATGTAAATGACAGGGATGTATGATTTTAGATTTCAGAAATAGGAAAAAATATCATCAGTATGATTTTCAAATATAACTGCTCAAAAGGACAGTTCCAGCTCCAAGGCCAATCTCATTAGTTAGAAATCAAATGAACAATAAGATGAAGGTTACTTCCTTACAATTTTAATAAGAGGCCAATGGAAGGCCAACCTAATTTCCTGCACTCTTTGCTCAATAA